>NC_134569.1:217561155-217873478 GCF_050947875.1 Dermacentor variabilis | reverse complement strand
TGGCGGAATTCGTTTTGTTGAAGAAAACCACATGAAAACTGTCTTCTCTTCGGTTACACTGATTCCCGTAATATACTTTCATTGAATTGTGGCGCACACCCAGCCTCGGCAACGCATTTAAAGTGCGGTTACATTGATTTTACGAAAGGTCCACATGTAATCAGCGAAATATAGCCAGTAAAACGGGTGCGCGTCAAATGGGTCAGCTGAGGAGAGCTGCACATGTAATGCCACACACCTAGGACACAACCTGTTCAGCCTATCGGCTAGTAATGCCGTTTCGCCATAAAAACAGCCCCTCATCATTGATATAGTGAGGGGATAGTGGACGACCCGATGGTACATGTACGCGAGAAAGTTGACAAAGTCCTCAAACTGCCATAATGATGTCAAACCGTCGCTATCGTTACGACCCCCATATATCCAGCTACTAGCTCGACAACATGGGTCAAATACACTTTCAACCTGCAGTGCTGGAGAATCGCAGCACACCTACCTGGACTCATCACATTCATATGCCTGTATAAGCTTACTCTTATGACCCTTCGGGGTAGCCGAGTAGCTAAGGCGCTAGTATACTCGGCTCGAAATTGCGGGCTAATCCCCGGCTCCGGAGATTTCAGTTTGAATGAAAGCAAGCTGCGAAGGCGCCCGTGTGCATCGTAGCGCACATTAAAGATCCCCGGTTGGGCAAAATTCTCCGTAGACCTCCACAACGGCGTCCTTGGGACGTAATCCACTCCCCCCAATTGGCTATAAAACTGTCGTAACATTAACGCGTCTGTTCCTAGAAAATTCTTTTCCCGAACTTGTTAAAAAGACGCCTATTTTTTGCCACAGCGATCGGCCCATGTGGCTAACAATTATGTTACGTACCAGTGAGAGCAGACAGATTAGTCAAATTATCAAGGTTACACGAATGCCTTTCTTTTTTGTATAACTGACTACTTGACTGATCTTCCAATTTCACTACATTGAAGTGCGGCTCGTACATAGCGGTACATGTTGGGGCCAGCAAGCTTTATTGAAGAGGGCCACATACCTCTTGGCCCATCTCCAGTGACGCAAATGCTCGTCACTTACGGAAGTTCCTTGAAGATTGGTACACAACTAGTTTGGAATGCCCACTTATGCAAGTTTTAGTGAGTTAGGTTGTTTGAAGTAAAGCACATGGCAGTGGCACTTATGATGTGACCGACATTCACGTCAAAGATGTTCATTGAATCTGGCACTAGCCTGCTTTCATCTATTCAGTCATGCAAGTCTGACGGAGCTCGTTTTGTTAAAGAAAACCGCATGAAAACCCGTCTTCTTTTCCGTTACAATGATTCCCGTTATATACTTTCATTGAATTTTGGCACACACGCAGCCTCGGCAACGCATTTAAAGTGCGCTTACATTTTTTTTGTGACAGGTCTACGTGCAATCAGCGAAATATAACCAGTAAAACAGGTTCGCGTCAAATGGGTCAACTGAAGAGAGCTGCACATGCAATGCCACATAACTAGGACACAACATGTTCCGCCTATAGGCTAGTAATGCCGTTTCGCCATAAAAACAGCCCCTCATCATTGATATAGTGAGGAGATAGTGGACGACCCGATGTTACATGTAGGCGAGAAAGTTGACAAAGTCCTCAAACTGCCCTAATGATGTCAAACCGTCGCAATCGTTACGACCCCCAGATATTCAGCTACTGGCTCGATAACCTGGGCCAAATACACTTTCAACCTGCAGAGCTGAAGAATCGCTGCACACCTACCTGGACTCATCACATTCATATGCCTGTATAACCTTACTCTATCACCCTTCGGGGTAGCGGAGTACCTAAGGCGCTAGTATACTCGGCTCGAAATTGCGGGCTAATCCCCGGCTCCGGAGATTTCAGTTTGAATGGAGGCAAGCTGCGAAGGCGCCCGCGTGCATCGTAGCGCGTGTTAAAAATCCCCAGTTGGGCAAAATTCTCCGTGGACCTCCACTACGACGTCCTTGGGACGTAACCCACTCCCCCCAATTGGCTATAAAACTATCGTTACATTACCGCGTCTGTTCATAGAAAATTCTTTTCCCGAACTTGTTAAAAAGACGCCTATTTTTTTGCCACAGCGATCGGCCCATGTGGCTAACAATTATCTTACGTACCAGTGAGAGCAGAAAGAATAGTCAAATTATCAAGGTTGCACGAATGCCTTTCTTTTTTGTATCACTGACTACTTGACTGATCTTCCAATTTCACTACATTGAAGTGCGGCTCGTATATAGCGGTACATGTTGGGGCCAGCAAGCTTTATTGAAGAGGGCCACATACCTCTTGGCCCATCTCCAGTGACGCAAATGCTCGTCACGAAAGTTCCTTACAGATTGGTACACAACTAGTTTGGTATGCCCACTTATGCCAGTTTTAATGAGTTAGGTTGTTTGATGAAAAGCACATGGCAGTGGCACCTACGATGTGACCGACATTCACGTCAAAGATGTACATTGAACCTGGCACTAGCCTGCTTTCATCTATTCAATCACGCAAGTCTGGCGGAACCCGTTTTGTTGAAGAAAACCACATGAAAACTGTCTCCGTTTCAGTTACACTGATTCCCGTTATGTACTTTCATTGAATTCTGGCGCACACCCAGTCTCGGCAACGCATTTAAAGTGCGCTTACATTGATTTTACGAAAGGTCCACGTGTAATCAGCGAAATATAGCTAGTAAAACAGGTTCGCATCAAATGGGTCAGCTGAGGAGAGCTGCACATGTAATGCCACATACCCAGGACACAACCTGTTCAGCCTATCGGCTAGTAGTGCCGTTTCGCCATAAAAACAGCCCCTCATCATTGATATAGTGAGGGGATAGTGGACGACCCCATGGTACATGTAGGCGAGAAGGTTGACAAAGTCCTCAAACTGCCATAATGATGTCAAACCGTCGCTATCCTTACGACCCCCATATATCCAGCTACTAGCTCGACAACCTGGGTCAAATACACTTTCAACCTGCAGTGCTGGAGAATCGCAGCACACCTACCTGGACTCATCACATTCAGATGCCTGTATAACCTTACTCTATCACCCTTCGGGGTAGCCGAGTAGCTAAGTCGCTAGTATACTCGGCTCGAAATCGCGGGCTAATCCCCGGCTCGGGAGATTTCAGTTTGAATGGAGGCAAGCTGCGAAGGCACCCGTGTGCATCGTAGCGCACGTTAAAGATCCCCAGTTGGGCAAAATTCTCCGTAGACCTCCACAACGGCGTCCTTGGGACGTAATCCACTCCCCCCAATTGGCTATAAAACTGTCGTAACATTAACGCGTCTGTTCCTAGAAAATTCTTTTCCCGAACTTGTTAAAAAGACGCCTATTTTTTGCCACAGCGATCGGCCCATGTGGCTAACAATTATGTTACGTACCAGTGAGAGCAGACAGAATAGTCAAATTATCAAGGTTACACGAATGCCTTTCTTTTTTGTATCACTGACTACTTGACTGATCTTCCAATTTCACTACATTGAAGTGCGGCTCGTATATAGCGGTACATGTTGGGGCCAGCAAGCTTTATTGAAGAGGGCCACATACCTCTTGGCCCATCTCCAGTGACGCAAATGCTCGTCACGAAAGTTCCTTACAGATTGGTACACAACTAGTTTGGTATGCCCACTTATGCCAGTTTTAATGAGTTAGGTTGTTTGATGAAAAGCACATGGCAGTGGCACCTTCGATGTGACCGACATTCACGTCAAAGATGTACATTGAACCTGGCACTAGCCTGCTTTCATCTATTCAATCACGCAAGTCTGGCGGAACCCGTTTTGTTGAAGAAAACCACATGAAAACTGTCTCCGTTTCAGTTACACTGATTCCCGTTATGTACTTTCATTGAATTCTGGCGCACACCCAGTCTCGGCAACGCATTTAAAGTGCGCTTACATTGATTTTACGAAAGGTCCACGTGTAATCAGCGAAATATAGCTAGTAAAACAGGTTCGCATCAAATGGGTCAGCTGAGGAGAGCTCCACATGTAATGCCACATACCCAGGACACAACCTGTTCAGC
Source organism: Dermacentor variabilis (assembly GCF_050947875.1). NCBI lineage: Eukaryota > Metazoa > Arthropoda > Arachnida > Ixodida > Ixodidae > Dermacentor > Dermacentor variabilis. The sequence continues at coordinate 217,869,432 of NC_134569.1, read as the reverse complement.
CTATCGGCTAGTAAAGCCGTTTCGCCATAAAAACAACCCCTCATCAGTGATATAGTGAGCGGATTATGGACGAACCGATGGTACATGTAAGCGAGAAAGCAGAGAAAGTCCACGAACTGCCCTAATGATGTCAAACCGTCGCAATCGTTACGACCCCCAGATATTCAGCTACTGGCTCAACAACCTGGGCCAAATACACTTTCAACCTGCAGAGTTGAAGAATCGCTGCACACCTTCCTGGACTCATCACATTCATATGCCTGTATAACCTTACTCTATCACCCGTCGGGGTAGCCGAGTAGCTAAGGCGCTAGTATACTCGGCTCGAAATCGCGGGCTAATCCCCGGCTCGGGAGATTTCAGTTTGAATGGAGGCAAGCTGCGAAGGCACCCGTGTGCATCGTAGCGCACGTTAAAGATCCCCAGTTGGGCAAAATTCTCCGTAGACCTCCACTACGGCGTCCTAGGTACGTAACCCACTCCCCCCAATTTGCTATAAAACTATCGTTACTTTACCGCGTCTGTTCCTAGAAAATTCTTTTCCCGAACTTGTTAAAAAGACGCCTATTTTTTGCCACAGCGATCGGCCCATGTGGCTAACAATTATCTTACGTACCAGTGAGAGCAGACAGAATAGTCAAATTATCAAGGTTGCACGAATGCCGTTCTTTTTTGTATGACTGACTACTTGACTGATCTTCCAATTTCACTACATTGAAGTGCGGCTCGTACATAGCGGTACATGTTGGGGCCAGCAAGCTTTATTGAAGATAGCACATACCTCTTGGCACATCTCCAGTGATGCAAATGCTCGTCACTTACGGAGGTTCCTTGCAGATTGGTCCACAACTAGTTTCGTATGCCCACTTATGCAAGTTTTAGTGAGTTAGGTTTTTTTTGATGAAAATCACATGGCAGAGGCACCTACGATGTGACCGACATTCACGTCAAAGATGTACATTGAATCTGGCACTAGCCTGCTTTCATCTATTCAGTCATGCAAGTCTGGGGAACCCGTTTTCTTCTAGAAAACCACATGAAAACTGTCTCCTTACATTTTTTTGTGACAGCTCTACGTGTAATCAGCGAAATATAACCAGTAAAACAGGTTCGCGTCAAATGGGTCAGCTGAGGAGAGCTGCACATGCAATGCCACATACCTAGGACACAACCTGTTCAGCCTATCGGCTAGTAATGCCGTTTCGCCATAAAAACAGCCCCTCATCATTGATATAGTGAGGGGATAGTGGACGACCCGATGGTACATGTAGGCGAGAAAGTTGACAAAGTCCTCAAACTGCCATAATGATGTCAAACTGTCGCTATCGTTACGACCCCCATATATCCAGCTACTAGCTCGACAACCTGGGTCAAATACACTTTCAACCTGCAGTGCTGGAGAATCGCAGCACACCTACGTGGACTCATCACATTCATATTCCTGTATAACCTTAATCTATCACCCTTCGGGGTAGCCGAGTAGCTAAGGCGCTAGTATACTCAGCTCGAAATTGCGGGCTAATCCCCGGCTCCGGAGATTTCAGTTTGAATGGAGGCAAGCTGCGAAGGCGCCCGTGTGCATCGTAGCGCGCGTTAAAGATCCCCAGTTGGGCAAAATTCTCCGTAGACCTCCACTACAGCGTCCTTGGGACGTAACCCACTCCCCCCAATTGGCTATAAAACTATCGTTACTTTACCGCGTCTGTTCCTAGAAAATTCTTTTCCCGAACTTGTTAAAAAGACGCCTATTTTTTGCCACAGCGATCGGCCCATGTGGCTAACAATTATCGTACGTACCAGTGAGAGCAGACAGAATAGTCAAATTATCAAGGTTGCACGAATGCCGTTCTTTTTTGTATGACGGACTACTTGACTGATCTTCCAATTTCACTACATTGAAGTGGGGCCCGTACATGCGGTACATGTTTCGGCCAGCAATCTTTATTGAAGGGGGCACATACCTCTTGGCACATCTCCAGTGGCGCAAATGCTCGTCACTTACGGAAGTTCCTTGCAGATTGGTCCACAATTAGTTTCGTATGCCCACTTCTGCAAGTTTTGGTGAGTTAGATTTTTTTGATGAAAATCACATGGCAGTGGCACCTACGATGTGACCGACATTCACGTCAAAGATGTACATTGAATCTCGCACTAGCCTGCTTTCAGCTATTCAGTCATGCAAGTATGGCGGAACCCGTTTTGTTGAAGAAAACCGCATGAAAACTGTCTCCTTTTCAGTTACACTGATTCCCGTTATATACTTTCATTGAATTGTGGCACACACGCAGCCTCGGCAACGCATTTAAAGTGCGGTTACACTGATTTTACGAAAGGTCCACGTGTAATCAGCGAAATATAACCAGTAAAACAGGTTCGCGTCAAATGGGTCAGCTGAAGAGAGCTCCACATGTAATGCCACATAACTAGGACACAAAATGTTCCGCCTATCGGCTAGTAATGCCGTTTCGCCATAAAAACAGCCCCTCATCATTGATATAGTGAGCGGATTGTGGACGACCAGATGGTACATGTAAGCGAGAAAGCACAGAAAGTCCACGGACTGCCCTAATGATGTCAAACCGTCGCTATCCTTACGACCCCCAGATGTCCAGCTACTAGCTCGACAACCTGGGTCAAATACACTTTCAACCTGCAGAGCTGAAGAATCGCTGCACACCTACCTGGACTCATCACATTCATATGCCTGTATAACCTTACTCTATCACCCTTCGGGTTAGCGGAGTACCTAAGGCGCTAGTATACTCGGCTCAAAATTGCGGGCTATTCCCCCGCTCCGGAGATTTCAGTTTGAATGGAGGCAAGCTGCGAAGGCGCCCGTGTGCATCGTAGCGCACGTTAAAAATCCCCAGTTGGGCAAAATTCTCCGTAGACGTCCACTACGGCGTCCTTGGGACGTAACCCACTCCCCCCAATTGGCTATAAAACTATCGTTAGTTTACCGCGTCTGTTCCTAGAAAATTCTTTTCCCGAACTTGTTAAAAAGACGCCTATTTTTTGCCACAGCGATCAGCCCATGTGGCTATCAATTATCTTACGCACCAGTTAGAGCAGACAGAATAATCAAATTATCAAGGTTGCACGAATGCCTTTCTTTTTTGTATAACTGACTACTTGACTGACCTTCCAATTTCACTACATTGAAGTGCGGCTTGTACATAGCGGTACATGTTGGGGCCAGCAAGCTTTATTGAAGATGGCCACATACCTCTTGGCCCATCTCCAGTGACGCAAATGCTCGTCACTTACAGAAGTTCCTTGCAGATTGGTACACAACTAATTTGGTATGCCCACTTATGCAAATTTTAGTGAGTTAGGTTGTTTGAAGAAAAGCACATGGCAGTGGCACCTATGATGTGACCGACATTCAGGTCAAAGATGTACATTGAATCTGGCACTAGCCTGCTTTCAGGTATTCAGTCACGCAAGTCTGGCGGAATCCGTTTTGTTGAAGCAAACCACATGAAAACTGTCTTCTTTTCCGTTACACTGATTCCCGTTATATACTTTCATTCAATTGTGGCGCACACCCAGCCTCGGCAACGCATTTAAAGTGCGGTTACATTGATTTTACGAAAGGTCCACATGTAATCAGCGAAATATAGCCAGTAAAACAGGTTCGCGTCAAATGGGTCAGCTGAGGAGAGCTGCACATGTAATGCCACATAACTAGGACACAACCTGTTCAGCCTATCGGCTAATAATGCCGTTTCGCCATAAAAACAGACCCTCATCATTGATATAGTGAGGGGATAGTGGACGACCCGATGGTACATGTAGGCGAGAAAGTTGACAAAGTCCTCAAACTGCCATAATGATGTCAAACCGTCGCTATCATTACGACCCCCATATATCCAGCTACTAGCTCAACAACCTGTGTCAAATACACTTTCAACCTGCAGTGCTGGAGAATCGCAGCACACCTACCTGGACTCATCACATTCATATGCCTGTATAACCTTACTCTTATCACCCTTCGGGGTAGCCGAGTAGCTAAGGCGCTAGTATACTCGGCTCGAAATTGCGGGCTAATCCCCGGCTCCGGAGATTTCAGTTTGAATGGAGGCAAGCTGCGAAGGCGCCCGTGTGCATCGTAGCGCACGTTAAAGATCCCCAGTTCGGCAAAATTCTCCGTAGACCTGTACTACGGCGTCCTTGGGACGTAACCCACTCCTCCCTATTGGCTATAAAACTATCGTTACATTACCGCGTCTGTTCCTAGAAAATTCTTTTCCCGAACTTGTTAAAAAGACGCCTATTTTTTGCCACAGCGATCGGCCCATGTGGCTAACAATTATCTTACGTACCAGTGAGAGCAGACAGAATAGTCAAATTGTCAAGGTTGCACGAATGCCTTTCTTTTTTGTATAACTGACTACTTGACTGATCTTCCAATTTCACTACATTGAAGTGCGGCTCGCTCATAACGGTACATGTTGGGGCCAGCAAGCTTTATTGAAGAGGGCCACATACCTCTTGGCCCATCTCCAGTGACGCAAATGCTCGTCACGGAAGTTCCTTGCAGATTGGTACACAACTAGTTTGGTATGCCCACTTATGCAAGTTTTAGTGAGTTAGGTTGTTTGAAGAAAAGCACATGGCAGTGGCACCTATGATGTGACCGACATTCACGTCAAAGATGTACATTGAATCTTTCACTAGCCTGCTTTCAGGTATTCAGTCACGCAAGTCTGGCGGAATCCGTTTTGTTGAAGAAAACCACATGAAAACTGTCTTCTTTTCCGTTACACTGATTCCCGTTATATACTTTCATTGAATTGTGGCGCACACCCAGCCTCGGCAACGCATTTAAAGTGCGGTTACATTGATTTTACGAAAGGTCTACGTGTAATCAGCGAAATATAGCTAGTAAAACAGGTTCGCGTCAAATGGGTCAGCTGAAGAGAGCTGCACATGTAATGCCACATAACTAGGACACAACATGTTCCGCCTATCGGCTAGTAATGCTGTTTCGCCATAAAAACAGCCCCTCATCATTGATATTGTGAGCGGTTTGTGGACGACCCGATGGTACATGTAGGCGAGAAAGCAGAGAAAGTCCGCGAACTGCCCTGATGATGTCAAACCGTCGCTATCGTTACGACCCCCAGATATCCAGCTACTAGGTCGACAACCTGGGTCAAATACACTTTCAACCTGCAGAGCTGAAGAATCGCTGCACACCTACCTGGACTCATCACATTCATATGCCTGTATAACCTTACTCTATCACCCTTCGGGTTAGCGGGGTACCTAAGGCGCTAGTATACTCGGCTCAAAATTGCGGGCTATTCCCCGACTCCGGAGATTTCAGTTTGAATGGAGGCAAGCTGCGAAGGCGCCCGTGTGCATCGTAGCGCACGTTAAAAACCCCCAGTTGGGCAAAATTCTCCGTAGACCTCCACTACGGCGTCCTTGGGACGTAACCCACTCCCCCCAATTGGCTATAAAACTATCGTTAGTTTACCGCGTCTGTTCCTAGAAGATTCTTTTCCCGAACTTGTTAAAAAGGCGCATATTTTTTGCCACAGCGATCGGCCTATGTGGCTAACAATTTTGTTACGTACCAGTGAGAGCAGACAGAATAGTCAAATTATCAAGGTTGCACGAATGCCTTTCTGTTTTGTATAACTGACTACTTGACTGATCGTCCAATTTCACTACATTGAAGTGCGGCTCGTTCATAGCGGTACTTGTTGGGGCCAGCAAGCTTTATTTAAGAGGGCCACATACCTCTTGGCCCATCTCCAGTACACGCAAATCCTCGTCACGGAAGTTCCTTGCAGATTGGTACACAACTAGTTTGGTATGCCCACCTATGTAAGTTTTAGTGAGTTAGGTTGTTTCAAGAAAAGCACATGGCAGTGGCACCTATGATGTGACCGACATTCACGTCAAAGATGTACATTGAATCTCGCACTAGCCTGCTTTCAGCTATTCAGTCATGCAAGTCTGGCGGAACCCGTTTTGTTGAAGAAAACCACATGAAAACTGTCTCCTTTTCAGTTACACTGATTCCCGTTATATACTTTCATTGAAATGTGGCGCACACCAAGCCTCGGCAACGCATTTAAAGTGCGGTTACATTGATTTTACGAAAGGGCCACATGTAATGAGCGAAATATAGCTAGTAAAACAGGTTCGCGTCAAAGGGTCAGCTGATGAGAGCCGCACATGTAATGCCACATACCTAGGACACAACCTGTTCAGCCTATCGGCTAGTAATGCCGTTTCGCCATAAAAACAGCCCCTCATCATTGATATAGTGAGGGGATAGTGGACGACCCGATGTTACATGTAGGCGAGAAAGTTGACAAAGTCCTCAAACTGCCCTATTGATGTCAAACCGTCGCTATCGTTACGACCCATATATATCCTGCTACTAGCTCGACAACCTGGGTCAAATACACTTTCAACCTGCAGTGCTTGAGAATCGATGCACACCTACCTGGACTCATCACATTCATATGCCTGTATAACCTTACTCTAACACCCTTCGGGGTAGCCGAGTACCTAAGGCGCTAGTATACTCGGCTCGAAATTGCGGGCTAATCCCCGGCTCCGGAGATTTCAGTTTGAATGGAGGCAAGCTGCGAAGGCGCCCGTGTGCATCGTAGCGCACGTTAAAGATCCCCAGTTGGGCAAAATTCTCCGTAGACCTCCACTACGGCGTCCTTGGGACGTAACCCACTCCCCCCAATTTGCTATAAAACAATCGTTAGTTTACCGCGTCTGTTCCTAGACAATTCTTTTCCCGAACTTGTTAAAAAGACGCCTATTTTTTGCCACAGCGATCGGCCCATGTGGCTAACAATTATCTTACGTACCAGTGAGAGCAGACAGAATAGCGAAATTATAAAGGTTGCACGAATGCCTTTCTTTTTTGTATAACCGACTACTTGACTGATCTTCCAATTTCACTACATTGAAGTGCGGCTCGTTCATAGCGGTACATGTTGGGGCCAGCAAGCTATATTTAAGAGGGCCACATACCTCTTGGCCCATCTCCAGTGACGCAAATCCTCGTCACGGAAGTTCCTTGCAGATTGGTACACAACTAGTTTGGTATGCCCACCTATGCAAGTTTTAGTGAGTTAGGTTGTTTGAAGAAAAGCACATGGCAGTGGCACCTATGATGTGACCGACATTCACGTCAAAGATGTACATTGAATCTCGCACTAGCCTGCTTTCAGCTATTCAGTCATGCAAGTCTGGCGGAACCCGTTTTGTTGAAGAAAACCACATGAAAACTGTCTCCTTTTCAGTTACGCTGATTCCCGTTATATACTTTCATTGAAATGTGGCGCACACCCAGCCTCGGCAACGCATTTAAAGTGCGGTTACATTGATTTTACGAAAGGTCCACATGTAATCAGCGAAATATAGCTAGTAAAACAGGTTCGCGTCAAAGGGTCAGCTGAGGAGAGCCGCACATGTAATGCCACATACCTAGGACACAACCTGTTCAGCCTATCGGCTAGTAATGCCGTTTCGCCATAAAAACAGCCCCTCATCATTGATATAGTGAGGGGATAGTGGACGACCCGATGTTACATGTAGGCGAGAAAGTTGACAAAGTCCTCAAACTGCCCTATTGATGTCAAACCGTCGCTATCGTTACGACCCCTATATATCCTGCTACTAGCTCGACAACCTGGGTCAAATACACTTTCAACCTGCAGTGCTTGAGAATCGATGCACACCTACCTGGACTCATCACATTCATATGCCTGTAAAACCTTACTCTAACACCCTTCGGGGTAGCCGAGTACCTAAGGCGCTAGTATACTCGGCTCGAAATTGCGGGCTAATCCCAGGCTCCGGAGATTTCAGTTTGAATGGAGGCAAGCTGCGTAGGCGCCCGTGTGCATCGTAGCGCACGTTAAAGATCCCCAGTTGGGCAAAATTCTCCGTAGACCTCCACTACGGCGTCCTTGGGACGTAACCCACTCCCCCCAATTTGCTATAAAACTATCGTTAGTTTACCGCGTCTGTTCCTAGAAAATTCTTTTCCCGAACTTGTTAAAAAGACGCCTATTTTTTGCCGCAGCGATCGGCCCATGTGGCTAACAATAATGTTACGTACCAGTGAGAGCAGACAGAATAGTCAAATTATCAAGGTTGCACGAATGCCGTTCTTTTTTGTATGACTGACTACTTGACTGATCTTCCAATTTCACTACATTGAAGTGCGGCTCGTACATGCGGTACATGGTGGGGCCAGCAAGCTTTATTGAAGAGGGGCACATACCTCTCTGCCCAACTCCAGTGACGCAAATGCTCGTCACTCACGGAAGTTCCTTGCAGATTGGTCCACAACTAGTTTCGTATGCCCCCTTATGCAAGTTTTAGTGAGTTAGGTTTTTTTGATGAAAATCACATGGCAGTGGCACATACGATGTGACCGACATTCACGTCAAAGATGTACATTGAATCTGGCACTAGCCTGCTTTCATCTATTCAGTCATGCAAGTCTGTCGGAGCCCGTTTTGTTCAAGAAAACCACATGAAAACTGTCTCCTTTTCAGTTACACTGATTCCCGTTATATATTTTCATTGAATTGTGGCACATACGCAGCCTCGGCAACGCATTTAAAGTGCGGTTACATTTTTTTTGTGACAGGTCTACGTGTAATCAGCGAAATATAACCAGTAAAACAGGTTCGGGTCAAATGGGTCAGCTGAGGAGAGCTGCACATGCAATGCCACATACCTAGGACACAACCTGTTCAGCCTATCGGCTAGTAATGCCGTTTCGCCATAAAAACAGCCCCTCATCATTGATATAGTGAGGGGATAGTGGACGACCCGATGGTACATGTAGGCGAGAAAGTTGACAAAGTCCTCAAACTGCCATAATGATGTCAAACCGTCGCTATCATTACGACCCCCATATATCCAGCTACTAGCTCGACAACCTGGGTCAAATACACTTTCAACCTGCAGTGCTGGAGAATCGCAGCACACCTACCTGGACTCATCAGATTCATATGCCTGTATAACCTTACTCTAACACCTTTCGGGGTAGCCGAGTACCTAAGGCGCTAGTATACTCGGCTCGAAATTGCGGGCTAATCCCCGGCTCCGGAGATTTCAGTTTGAATGGAGGCAAGCTGCGAAGGCGCCCGTGTGCATCGTAGCGCACGTTAAAGATCCCCAGTTGGGCAAAATTCTCCGTAGACCTCCACTACGGCGTCCTTGGGACGTAACCCACTCCCCCCAATTGGCTATAAAACTATCGTTACATTAGCGTCTGTTCCTAGAAAATTCTTTTCCCGAACTTGTTAAAAAGACGCCTATTTTTTGCCACAGCGATCGGCCCATGTGGCTAACAATTATCTTACGTACGAGTGAGAGCAGACAGAATAGTCAAATTATCAAGGTTGCACGAATGCCTTTCTTTTTTGTATGACTGACTACTTGATCGATCTTCCAATTTCACTACATTGAAGTGCGGCTCGTTCATAGCGGTACATGTTGGGGCCAGCAAGCTTTATTGAAGAGGGGCACATACCTCTTGGCACATCTCCAGTGACGCAAATGCTCGTCACTTACGGAAGTTCCTTGCAGATTGGTCCACAACTAGTTTCGTATGCCCACTTATGCAAGTTTTAGTGAGTTAGGTTTTTTTGATGAAAATCACATGGCAGTGGAACCTACGATGTGACCGACATTCACGTCAAAGATGTACATTGAATCTGGCACTAGCCTGCTTTCATCTATTCAGTCATGCAAGTCTGTCGGAGCCCGTTTTGTTCAAGAAAACTACATGAAAACTGTCTCCTTTTCAGTTACACTGATTCCCGTTATATATTTTCATTGAATTGTGGCACATACGCAGCCTCGGCAACGCATTTAAAGTGCGGTTACATTTTTTTTTGTGACAGGTCTACGTGTAATCAGCGAAATATAACCAGTAAAACAGGTTCGGGTCAAATGGGTCAGCTGAGGAGAGCTGCACATGCAATGCCACATACCTAGGACACAACCTGTTCAGCCTATCGGCTAGTAATGCCGTTTCGCCATAAAAACAGCCCCTCATCATTGATATAGTGAGGGGATAGTGGACGACCCGATGGTACATGTAGGCGAGAAAGTTGACAAAGTCCTCAAACTGCCATAATGAAGTCAAACCGTCGCTATCATTACGACCCCCATATATCCAGCTACTAGCTCGACAACCTGGGTCAAATACACTTTCAACCTGCAGTGCTGGAGAATCGCAGCACACCTACCTGGACTCATCACATTCATCTGCCTGTATAACCTTACTCTATCACCCTTCGGGGTAGCCGAGTAGCTAAGGCGCTAGTATACTCGGCTCGAAATTCCGGGCTAATCCCCGGCTCCGGAGATTTCAGTTTGAATGGAGGCAAGCTGCGAAGGCGCCCGTGTGCATCGTAGCGCACGTTAAATATCCCCAGTTGGGCAAAATTCTCCGTAGACCTCCACTACGGCGTCCTTGGGACGTAACCCTTTACCCCCAATTGGCTATAAAACTATCGTTACTTTACCGCGTCTGTTCCTAGAAAATTCTTTTCCCGAACTTGTTAAAAAGACGCCTATTTTTTGCCACCGCGATCGGCCCATGTGGCCAACAATTATCTTACGAACCAGTGAGAGCAGACAGAATAGTCAAATTATCAAGGTTGCACGAATGCCTTTCTTTTTTGTATGACTGACTACTTGACTGATCTTCCAATTTCACTACATTGAAGTGCGGCTCGTACATAGCGGTACATGTTGGGGCCAGCAAGCTTTATTGAAGAGGGGAACATACCTCTTGGCCCATCTCCAGTGACGCAAATGCTCGTCACTCAAAGAAGTTCCTTGCAGATTGGTAGACAACTAGTTTCGTATGCCCACCTATGCAAGTTTTAGTGAGTTAGGTTGTTTGATGAAAATCACATGGAAGTGGCACCTATGATGTGACCCACATTCACGTCAAAGATGTACATTGAATCTGGCACTAGCCTGCTTTCATCTATTCAGTCATGCAAGTCTGACGGAGCCCGTTTTGTTCAAGAAAACCACATGAAAACTGTCTCCTTTTCAGTTACACTGATTCGCGTTATATACTTTCATTGAAATGTGGCGCTCACCCAGCCTCGGCAACGCATTTAAAGTGCGGTTACATGGATTTTAAGAAAGGTCCACATGTAATCAGCGAAATATAGCTAGTAAAACAGGTTCGCGTCAAATGGGTCAGCTGAGGAGAGCTGCACATGCAATGCCACATACCTAGGACACAACCTGTTCAGCCTACCGGCTAGTAATGCCGTTTCGCCATAAAAGCAGCCCCTCATCATTGATATAGTGAGGGGATAGTGGACGACCCGATGGTACATGTAGGCGAGAAAGTTGACAAAGTCCTCAAACTGCCATAATGATGTCAAACCGTCGCTATCATTACGACCCCCATATATCCAGCTACTAGCTCGACAACCTGGCTCAAATACACTTTCAACCTGCAGTGCTGGAGAATCGCAGCACACCTACCTGGACTCATCACATTCATATGCCTGTATAACCTTACTCTTATCACCCTTCGGGGTAGCCGAGTAGCTAAGGCGCTAGTATACTCGGCTCGAAATTGCGGGCTAATCGCCGGCTCCGGAGATTTCAGTTTGAATGGAGGCAAGCTGCGAAGGCGCCCGTGTGCATCGTAGCGCACGTTAAAGATCCCCAGTTGGGCAAAATTCTCCGTAGACCTCCACTACGGCGTCCTTGGGACGTAACCCACTCCCCCCAATTGGCTATAAAACTATCGTTACATTACCGCGTCTGCTCCTAGAAAATTCTTTTCCCGAACTTGTTAAAAAGACGCCTATTTTTTACCACAGCGATCGGCCCATGCGGCTAACAATTATCTTACGTACCAGTGAGAGCAGACAGAATAGTCAAATTGTCAAGGTTGCACGAATGCCTTTCTTTTTTGTATAACTGACTACTTGACTGATCTTCCAATTTCACTACATTGAAGTGCGGCTCGTATGTAGCGGTACATGTTGGGGCCAGGAAGCTTTATTGAAGAGGGCCACATACCTCTTGGCCCATCTCCAGTGACGCAAATGCTCGTCACGGAAGTTCCTTGCAGATTGGTACACAACTAGTTTCGTATGCGCACTTGTGCAAGTTTTAGTGACTTAGGTTGTTTGAAGAAAAGCACATGGCAGTGGCACCTACGATGTGACCCACATTCACGTCAAAGATGTACATTGTATCTGGCACTAGCCTGCTTTCATCTATTCAGTCATGCAAGTCTGACGGAGCCCGTTTTGTTCAAGAAAACCACATGAAAACTGTCTCCTCTTCAGTTACACTGATTCGCGTTATATACTTTCATTGAAATGTGGCGCTCACCCAGCCTCGGCAACGCATTTAAAGTGTGGTTACATTGATTTTACGAAAGGTCCACATGTAATCAGCGAAATATAGCTAGTAAAACAGGTTCGCGTCAAATGGGTCAGCTGAGGAGAGCTGCACATGTAATGCCACATACCTAGGACACAACCTGTTCAGCCTATCGGCTAGTAATGCTGTGTCGCCATAAAGACAGTCCCTCATCATTGATATAGTGAGGGGAGAGTGGACGACCCGATGGTACATGTAGGCGAGAAAGTTGACAAAGTCCTCAAACTGCCATAATGATGTCAAACCGTCGCTATCATTACGACCCCCATATATCCAGCTACTAGCTCGACAACCTGGGTCAAATACACTTTCAACCTGCAGTGCTGGAGGATCGCAGAACACCTACCTGGACTCATCACATTCATATGCCTGTATAACCTTACTCTTATCACCCTTCGGGGTAGCCGAGTAGCTAAGGCGCTAGTATACTCGGCTCGAAATTGCGGGCTAATCCCCGGCTTCGGAGATTTCAGTTTGAATGGAGGCAAGCTGCGAAGGCGCCCGTGTGCATCGTAGCGTACGTTAAAGATCCCCAGTTGGGCAAAATTTTCCGTAGACCTCCACTACGGCGTCCTTGGGACGTAACCCACTCCCCCCAATTGGCTATAAAACTATCGTTACTTTACCGCGTCTGTTCCTAGAAAATTCTTTTCCCGAACTTGTTAAAAAGACGCCTATTTTTTGCCACAGCGATCGGCCCATGTGGCTAACAATTATCTTACGAACCAGTGAGAGCAGACAGGATAGTCAAATTATCAAGGTTCCACGAATGCCTTTCTTTTTTGTATAACTGACTACTTGACTGATCTTCCAATTTCACTACATTGAAGTGCGGCTCGTACATAGCGGTACATGTTGGGCCAGCAAGTTTATTGAAGAGGGGCACATACCTCTTGGCCCATCTCCACTGACGCAAATGCTCGTCCTTGCAGATTCCTTGCAGATTAGTACACAACTGGTTTCGTATGCCCACTTGTGCAAGTTTTAGTGACTTAAGTTGTTTGAAGAAAAGCACATGGCAGTGGCACCTACGATGTGACCCACATTCACGTCAAAGATGTACATTGAATCTGGCACTAGCCTGCTTTCATCTATTCAGTCATGCAAGTCTGACGGAGCCCGTTTTGTTCAAGAAAACCACACGAAAACTGTCTCCTTTTCAGTTACACTGATTCCCGTTATATACTTTCATTGAATTGTGGCAAACACCCAGCCTCGGCAACGCATTTAAAGCGCGGTTACATTTTTTTGTGACAGGTCTACGTGTAATCAGCGAAATATAACCAGTAAAACAGGTTCGGGTCAAATGGGTCAGCTGAGGAGAGCTGCACAAGCAATGCCACATACCTAGGACACAACCTGTTCAGCCTACCGGCTAGTAATGCCGTTTCGCCATAAAAACAGCCCCTCATCATTGATATAGTGAGGGGATAGTGGACGACCCGATGGTACATGTAGGCGAGAAAGTTGACAAAGTCCTCAAACTGCCATAATGATGTCAAACCGTCGCTATCATTACGACCCCCATATATCCAGCTACTAGCTCGACAACCTGGGTCAAATACACTTTCAACCTGCAGTGCTGGAGAATCGCAGCACACCTACCTGGACTCATCACATTCATATGCCTGTATAACCTTACTCTTATCACCCTTCGGGGTAGCCGAGTAGCTAAGGCGCTAGTATACTCGGCTCGAAATTGCGGGCTAATCCCCGGCTCCGGAGATTTCAGTTTGAATGGAGGCAAGCTGCGAAGGCGCCCGTGTGCATCATAGCGTACGTTAAAGATCCCCAGTTGGGCAAAATTCTCCGTAGACCTCCACTACGGCGTCCTTGGGACGTAACCCACTCCCCCCAATTGGCTATAAAACTATCGTTACCTTACCGCGTCTGTTCCTAGAAAATTCTTTTCCCGAACTTGTTAAAAAGACGCCTATTTTTTGCCGCAGCGATCGGCCCATGTGGCTAACAATTATCTTACGAACCAGTGAGAGCAGACAGGATAGTCAAATTATCAAGGTTCCACGAATGCCTTTCTTTTTTGTATAACTGACTACTTGACTGATCTTCCAATTTCACTACATTGAAGTGCGGCTCGTATGTAGCGGTACATGTTGGGGCCAGGAAGCTTTATTGAAGAGGGCCACATACCTCTTGGCCCATCTCCAGTGACGCAAATGCTCGTCACGGAAGTTCCTTGCAGATTGGTACACAACTAGTTTCGTATGCGCACTTGTGCAAGTTTTAGTGACTTAGGTTGTTTGAAGAAAAGCACATGGCAGTGGCACCTACGATGTGACCCACATTCACGTCAAAGATGTACATTGTATCTGGCACTAGCCTGCTTTCATCTATTCAGTCATGCAAGTCTGACGGAGCCCGTTTTGTTCAAGAAAACCACATGAAAACTGTCTCCTCTTCAGTTACACTGATTCGCGTTATATACTTTCATTGAAATGTGGCGCTCACCCAGCCTCGGCAACGCATTTAAAGTGTGGTTACATTGATTTTACGAAAGGTCCACATGTAATCAGCGAAATATAGCTAGTAAAACAGGTTCGCGTCAAATGGGTCAGCTGAGGAGAGCTGCACATGTAATGCCACATACCTAGGACACAACCTGTTCAGCCTATCGGCTAGTAATGCCGTGTCGCCATAAAGACAGTCCCTCATCATTGATATAGTGAGGGGAGAGTGGACGACCCGATGGTACATGTAGGCGAGAAAGTTGACAAAGTCCTCAAACTGCCATAATGATGTCAAACCGTCGCTATCATTACGACCCCCATATATCCAGCTACTAGCTCGACAACCTGGGTCAAATACACTTTCAACCTGCAGTGCTGGAGGATCGCAGAACACCTACCTGGACTCATCACATTCATATGCCTGTATAACGTTACTCTATCACCCTTCGGGGTAGCCGAGTTGCTAAGGCGCTAGTATACTCGGCTCGAAATTGCGGGCTAATCCCCGGCTCCGGAGATTTCAGTTTGAATGGAGGCAAGCTGCGAAGGCGCCCGTGTGCATCGTAGCGCACGTTAAAGATCCCCAGTTGGGCAAAATTCTCCGTAGACCTCCACTACGGCGTCCTTGGGACGTAACCCACTCCCCCCAATTGGCTATAAAACTATCGTTACTTTACCGCGTGTGTTCCTAGAAAATTCTTTTCCCGAACTTGTTAAAAAGACGCCTATTTTTGCCACCGCGATGGGCCCATTTGGCTAACAATTATCTTACGTATCAGTGAGAGCAGACAGAATAGTCAAATTATCAAGGTTGCACGAATGCCTTTCTTTTTTGTATAACTGACTACTTGACTGATCTTCCAATTTCACTACATTGAAGTGCGGCTCGTTCATAGCGGTACATGTTGGGGCCAGCAAGCTTTATTGAAGAGGGCCACATACCTCTTGGCCCATCTCCAGTGACGCAAATGCTCGTCACGGAAGTTCCTTGCAGATTGGTACACAACTAGTTTGGTATGCCCACCTATGCAAGTTTTAGTGAGTTAGGTTGTTTGAAGAAAAGCACATGGCAGTGGCACCTATGATGTGACCGACATTCACGTCAAAGATGTACATTGAATCTCGCACTAGCCTGCTTTCTGCTATTCAGTCATGCAAGTCTGGCGGAACCCGTTTTGTTGAAGAAAACCACACGGAAACTGTCTCCGTTTCAGTTACACTGATTCCCGTTATATACTTTCATTGAATTGTGGCAAACACCCAGCCTCGGCAACGCATTTAAAGTGCGGTTACATTGATTTTACCAAAGGGCCACATGTAATCAGAGAAATATAGCCATTAAAACAGGTTCGCGTCAAATGGGTCAGCTGAGGAGAGCTGCACATGCAATGCCACATACCTAGGACACAACCTGTTCCTCCTATCGGCTAGTAATGCCGTTTCGCCATGAAAACAGCCCTTCATCATTGATATAGTGAGGGGATAGTGGACGACCCGATGTTACATGTAGGCGAGAAAGTTGACAAAGTCCTCAAACTGCCATAATGATGTCAAACCGTCGTATCATTACGACCCCCATATATCCAGCTACTAGCTCGACAACCTGGGTCAAATACACTTTCAACTTGCAGTGCTGGAGAATCGATGCACACCTACCTGGACTCATCACATTCATATGCCTGTATAACCTTACTCTTATCACCCTTCGGGGTAGCCGAGTACCTAAGGCGCTAGTATACTCGGCTCGAAATTGCGGGCTAATCCCCGGCTCCGGAGATTTGAGTTTGAATGGAGGCAAGCTGCGAAGGCGCCCGTGTGCATCGTAGCGCACGTTAAAGATCCCCAGTTGGGCAAAATTCTCCGTAGACCTCCACTACGGCGTCCTTGGGACGTAACCCACTCCCCCCAATTGGCTATAAAACTATCGTTACATTACCGCGTCTGTTCCTAGAAAATTCTTTTCCCGAACTTGTTAAAAAGACGCCTATTTTTGGCCACAGCGATCGGCCCATGTGGCTAACAATTATCTTACGTACCAGTGAGAACAGACAGAATAGTCAAATTGTCAAGGTTGCACGAATGCCGTTCTTTTTTGTATACCTGACTACTTGACTGATCTTCCAATTTCACTACGTTGAAGTGCGGCTCGCTCATAACCGTACATGTTGGGGCCAGCAAGTTTATTGAAGAGGGGCACATACCTCTTGGCCCATCTCCACTGACGCAAATGCTCGTCCTTGCAGATTCCTTGCAGATTGGTACACAACTAGTTTCGTATGCCCACTTGTGCAAGTTTTAGTGACTTAGGTTGTTTGAAGAAAAGCACATGGCAGTGGCACCTATGATGTGACCGACATTCACGTCAAAGATGTACAATGAATCTGGCACTAGACTGCTTTCAGCTATTCAGTCATGCAAGTCTGGCGGAACCCGTTTTGTTGAAGAAAACCACATGAAAACTGTCTTCTTTTCCGCTACACTGATTCCCGTTATATACTTTCATTGAATTGTGGCGCACACCCAGCCTGGGCAACGCATTTAAAGTGTGGTTACATTGATTTTACGAAAGGTCCACATGTAATCAGCGAAATATAGCTAGTAAAACAGGTTCGCGTCAAATGGGTCAGCTGAGGAGAGCTGCACATGTAATGCCACATACCTAGGACACAACCTGTTCAGCCTATCGGCTAGTAATGCTGTGTCGCCATAAAGACAGTCCCTCATCATTGATATAGTGAGGGGAGAGTGGACGACCCGATGGTACATGTAGGCGAGAAAGTTGACAAAGTCCTCAAACTGCCATAATGATGTCAAACCGTCGCTATCATTACGACCCCCATATATCCAGCTACTAGCTCGACAACCTGGGTCAAATACACTTTCAACCTGCAGTGCTGGAGGATCGCAGAACACCTACCTGGACTCATCACATTCATATGCCTGTATAACCTTACTCTTATCACCCTTCGGGGTAGCCGAGTAGCTAAGGCGCTAGTATACTCGGCTCGAAATTGCGGGCTAATCCCCGGCTTCGGGGATTTCAGTTTGAATGGAGGCAAGCTGCGAAGGCGCCCGTGTGCATCGTAGCGTACGTTAAAGATCCCCAGTTGGGCAAAATTCTCCGTAGACCTCCACTACGGCGTCCTTGGGACGTAACCCACTCCCCCCAATTGGCTATAAAACTATCGTTACTTTACCGCGTCTGTTCCTAGAAAATTCTTTTCCCGAACTTGTTAAAAAGACGCCTATTTTTTGCCACAGCGATCGGCCCATGTGGCTAACAATTATCTTACGAACCAGTGAGAGCAGACAGGATAGTCAAATTATCAAGGTTCCACGAATGCCTTTCTTTTTTGTATAACTGACTACTTGACTGATCTTCCAATTTCACTACGTTGAAGTGCGGCTCGCTCATAACCGTACATGTTGGGGCCAGCAAGTTTATTGAAGAGGGGCACATACCTCTTGGCCCATCTCCACTGACGCAAATGCTCGTCCTTGCAGATTCCTTGCAGATTAGTACACAACTGGTTTCGTATGCCCACTTGTGCAAGTTTTAGTGACTTAGGTTGTTTGAAGAAAAGCACATGGCAGTGGCACCTACGATGTGACCCACATTCACGTCAAAGATGTACATTGAATCTGGCACTAGCCTGCTTTCATCTATTCAGTCATGCAAGTCTGACGGAGCCCGTTTTGTTCAAGAAAACCACACGAAAACTGTCTCCTTTTCAGTTACACTGATTCCCGTTATATACTTTCATTGAATTGTGGCAAACACCCAGCCTCGGCAACGCATTTAAAGCGCGGTTACATTTTTTTGTGACAGGTCTACGTGTAATCAGCGAAATATAACCAGTAAAACAGGTTCGGGTCAAATGGGTCAGCTGAGGAGAGCTGCACAAGCAATGCCACATACCTAGGACACAACCTGTTCAGCCTACCGGCTAGTAATGCCGTTTCGCCATAAAAGCAGCCCCTCATCATTGATATAGTGAGGGGATAGTGGACGACCCGATGGTACACGTAGGCGAGAAAGTTGACAAAGTCCTCAAACTGCCATAATGATGTCAAACCGTCGCTATCATTACGACCCCCATATATCCAGCTACTAGCTCGACAACCTGGGTCAAATACACTTTCAACCTGCAGTGCTGGAGAATCGCAGCACACCTACCTGGACTCATCACATTCATATGCCTGTATAACCTTACTCTTATCACCCTTCGGGGTAGCCGAGTAGCTAAGGCGCTAGTATACTCGGCTCGAAATTGCGGGCTAATCCCCGGCTCCGGAGATTTCAGTTTGAATGGAGGCAAGCTGCGAAGGCGCCCGTGTGCATCGTAGCGTACGTTAAAGATCCCCAGTTGGGCAAAATTCTCCGTAGACCTCCACTACAGCGTCCTTGGGACGTAACCCACTCCCCCCAATTGGCTATAAAACTATCGTTACCTTACCGCGTCTGTTCCTAGAAAATTCTTTTCCCGAACTTGTTAAAAAGACGCCTATTTTTTGCCACAGCGATCGGCCCATGTGGCTAACAATTATCTTACGAACCAGTGAGAGCAGACAGGATAGTCAAATTATCAAGGTTCCACGAATGCCTTTCTTTTTTGTATAACTGACTACTTGACTGATCTTCCAATTTCACTACATTGAAGTGCGGCTCGTATGTAGCGGTACATGTTGGGGCCAGGAAGCTTTATTGAAGAGGGCCACATACCTCTTGGCCCATCTCCAGTGACGCAAATGCTCGTCACGGAAGTTCCTTGCAGATTGGTACACAACTAGTTTCGTATGCGCACTTGTGCAAGTTTTAGTGACTTAGGTTGTTTGAAGAAAAGCACATGGCAGTGGCACCTACGATGTGACCCACATTCACGTCAAAGATGTACATTGTATCTGGCACTAGCCTGCTTTCATCTATTCAGTCATGCAAGTCTGACGGAGCCCGTTTTGTTCAAGAAAACCACATGAAAACTGTCTCCTCTTCAGTTACACTGATTCCCGTTATATACTTTCATTGAAATGTGGCGCTCACCCAGCCTCGGCAACGCATTTAAAGTGTGGTTACATTGATTTTACGAAAGGTCCACATGTAATCAGCGAAATATAGCTAGTAAAACAGGTTCGCGTCAAATGGGTCAGCTGAGGAGAGCTGCACATGTAATGCCACATACCTAGGACACAACCTGTTCAGCCTATCGGCTAGTAATGCCGTGTCGCCATAAAGACAGTCCCTCATCATTGATATAGTGAGGGGAGAGTGGACGACCCGATGGTACATGTAGGCGAGAAAGTTGACAAAGTCCTCAAACTGCCATAATGATGTCAAACCGTCGCTATCATTACGACCCCCATATATCCAGCTACTAGCTCGACAACCTGGGTCAAATACACTTTCAACCTGCAGTGCTGGAGGATCGCAGAACACCTACCTGGACTCATCACATTCATATGCCTGTATAACGTTACTCTATCACCCTTCGGGGTAGCCGAGTTGCTAAGGCGCTAGTATACTCGGCTCGAAATTGCGGGCTAATCCCCGGCTCCGGAGATTTCAGTTTGAATGGAGGCAAGCTGCGAAGGCGCCCGTGTGCATCGTAGCGCACGTTAAAGATCCCCAGTTGGGCAAAATTCTCCGTAGACCTCCACTACGGCGTCCTTGGGACGTAACCCACTCCCCCCAATTGGCTATAAAACTATCGTTACTTTACCGCGTGTGTTCCTAGAAAATTCTTTTCCCGAACTTGTTAAAAAGACGCCTATTTTTGCCACCGCGATGGGCCCATGTGGCTAACAATTATCTTACGTATCAGTGAGAGCAGACAGAATAGTCAAATTATCAAGGTTGCACGAATGCCTTTCTTTTTTGTATAACTGACTACTTGACTGATCTTCCAATTTCACTACATTGAAGTGCGGCTCGTTCATAGCGGTACATGTTGGGGCCAGCAAGCTTTATTGAAGAGGGCCACATACCTCTTGGCCCATCTCCAGTGACGCAAATGCTCGTCACGGAAGTTCCTTGCAGATTGGTACACAACTAGTTTGGTATGCCCACCTATGCAAGTTTTAGTGAGTTAGGTTGTTTGAAGAAAAGCACATGGCAGTGGCACCTATGATGTGACCGACATTCACGTCAAAGATGTACATTGAATCTCGCACTAGCCTGCTTTTAGCTATTCAGTCATGCAAGTCTGGCGGAACCCGTTTTGTTGAAGAAAACCACACGGAAACTGTCTCCGTTTCAGTTACACTGATTCCCGTTATATACTTTCATTGAACTGTGGCAAACACCCAGCCTCGGCAACGCATTTAAAGTGCGGTTACATTGATTTTACCAAAGGGCCACATGTAATCAGAGAAATATAGCCAGTAAAACAGGTTCGCGTCAAATGGGTCAGCTGAGGAGAGCTGCACATGCAATGCCACATACCTAGGACACAACCTGTTCCTCCTATCGGCTAGTAATGCCGTTTCGCCATGAAAACAGCCCTTCATCATTGATATAGTGAGGGGATAGTGGACGACCCGATGTTACATGTAGGCGAGAAAGTTGACAAAGTCCTCAAACTGCCATAATGATGTCAAACCGTCGCTATCATTACGACCCCCATATATCCAGCTACTAGCTCGACAACCTGGGTCAAATACACTTTCAACTTGCAGTGCTGGAGAATCGATGCACACCTACCTGGACTCATCACATTCATATGCCTGTATAACCTTACTCTTATCACCCTTCGGGGTAGCCGAGTACCTAAGGCGCTAGTATACTCGGCTCGAAATTGCGGGCTAATCCCCGGCTCCGGAGATTTGAGTTTGAATGGAGGCAAGCTGCGAAGGCGCCCGTGTGCATCGTAGCGCACGTTAAAGATCCCCAGTTGGGCAAAATTCTCCGTAGACCTCCACTACGGCGTCCTTGGGACGTAACCCACTCCCCCCAATTGGCTATAAAACTATCGTTACATTACCGCGTCTGTTCCTAGAAAATTCTTTTCCCGAACTTGTTAAAAAGACGCCTATTTTTGGCCACAGCGATCGGCCCATGTGGCTAACAATTATCTTACGTACCAGTGAGAGCAGACAGAATAGTCAAATTGTCAAGGTTGCACGAATGCCTTTCTTTTTTGTATACCTGACTACTTGACTGATCTTCCAATTTCACTACGTTGAAGTGCGGCTCGCTCATAACCGTACATGTTGGGGCCAGCAAGTTTATTGAAGAGGGGCACATACCTCTTGGCCCATCTCCACTGACGCAAATGCTCGTCCTTGCAGATTCCTTGCAGATTGGTACACAACTAGTTTCGTATGCCCACTTGTGCAAGTTTTAGTGACTTAGGTTGTTTGAAGAAAAGCACATGGCAGTGGCACCTATGATGTGACCGACATTCACGTCAAAGATGTACAATGAATCTGGCACTAGCCTGCTTTCAGCTATTCAGTCATGCAAGTCTGGCGGAACCCGTTTTGTTGAAGAAAACCACATGAAAACTGTCTTCTTTTCCGTTACACTGATTCCCGTTATATACTTTCATTGAATTGTGGCGCACACCCAGCCTGGGCAACGCATTTAAAGTGCGGTTACATTGATTTTACGAAAGGTCCACATGTAATCAGCGAAATATAGCCAGTAAAACAGGTTCGCGTCAAATGGGTCAGCTGAGGAGAGCTGCACATGTAATGCCACATACCTAGGACACAACTTGTTCAGCCTATCGGCTAGTAATGCCGTGTCGATATAAAGACAGTCCCTCATAATTGATATAGTGAGGGGAGAGTGGACGACCCGATGGTACATGTAGGCGAGAAAGTTGACAAAGACCTCAAACTGCCATAATGATGTCAAACCGTCGCTATCATAACGACCCCCATATATCCAGCTACTAGCTCGACAACCTGGGTCAAATACACTTTCAACCTGCAGTGCTGGAGAATCGCAGCACACCTACCTGGACTCATCACATTCATATGCCTGTATAACCTTACTCTTATCACCCTTCGGGGTAGCCGAGTAGCTAAGGCGCTAGTATACTCGGCTCGAAATTGCGGGCTAATCGCCGGCTCCGGAGATTTCAGTTTGAATGGAGGCAAGCTGCGAAGGCGCCCGTGTGCATCGTAGCGCACGTTAAAGATCCCCAGTTGGGCAAAATTCTCCGTAGACCTCCACTACGGCGTCCTTGGGACGTAACCCACTCCCCCCAATTGGCTATAAAACTATCGTTACATTACCGCGTCTGCTCCTAGAAAATGCTTTTCCCAAACTTGTTAAAAAGACGCCTATTTTTTACCACAGCGATCGGCCCATGTGGCTAACAATTATCTTACGTACCAGTGAGAGCAGACAGAATAGTCAAATTGTCAAGGTTGCACGAATGCCTTTCTTTTTTGTATAACTGACTACTTGACTGATCTTCCAATTTCACTACATTGAATTGCGGCTCGTATGTAGCGGTACATGTTGGGGCCAGGAAGCTTTATTGAAGAGGGCCACATACCTCTTGGCCCATCTCCAGTGACGCAAATGCTCGTCACGGAAGTTCCTTGCAGATTGGTACACAACTAGTTTCGTATGCGCACTTGTGCAAGTTTTAGTGACTTAGGTTGTTTGAAGAAAAGCACATGGCAGTGGCACCTACGATGTGACCCACATTCACGTCAAAGATGTACATTGTATCTGGCACTAGCCTGCTTTCATCTATTCAGTCATGCAAGTCTGACGGAGCCCGTTTTGTTCAAGAAAACCACATGAAAACTGTCTCCTTTTCAGTTACACTGATTCGCGTTATATACTTTCATTGAAATGTGGCGCTCACCCAGCCTCGGCAACGCATTTAAAGTGTGGTTACATTGATTTTACGAAAGGTCCACATGTAATCAGCGAAATATAGCTAGTAAAACAGGTTCGCGTCAAATGGGTCAGCTGAGGAGAGCTGCACATGTAATGCCACATACCTAGGACACAACCTGTTCAGCCTATCGGCTAGTAATGCCGTGTCGCCATAAAGACAGTCCCTCATCATTGATATAGTGAGGGGAGAGTGGACGACCCGATGGTACATGTAGGCGAGAAAGTTGACAAAGTCCTCAAACTGCCATAATGATGTCAAACCGTCGCTATCATTACGACCCCCATATATCCAGCTACTAGCTCGACAACCTGGGTCAAATACACTTTCAACCTGCAGTGCTGCAGGATCGCAGAACACCTACCTGGACTCATCACATTCATATGCCTGTATAACGTTACTCTATCACCCTTCGGGGTAGCCGAGTTGCTAAGGCGCTAGTATACTCGGCTCGAAATTGCGGGCTAATCCCCGGCTCCGGAGATTTCAGTTTGAATGGAGGCAAGCTGCGAAGGCGCCCGTGTGCATCGTAGCGCACGTTAAAGATCCCCAGTTGGGCAAAATTCTCCGTAGACCTCCACTACGGCGTCCTTGGGACGTAACCCACTCCCCCCAATTGGCTATAAAACTATCGTTACTTTACCGCGTGTGTTCCTAGAAAATTCTTTTCCCGAACTTGTTAAAAAGACGCCTATTTTTTACCACAGCGATCGGCCCATGTGGCTAACAATTATCTTACGTACCAGTGAGAGCAGACAGAATAGTCAAATTGTCAAGGTTGCACGAATGCCTTTCTTTTTTGTATAACTGACTACTTGACTGATCTTCCAATTTCACTACATTGAAGTGCGGCTCGTATGTAGCGGTACATGTTGGGGCCAGGAAGCTTTATTGAAGAGGGCCACATACCTCTTGGCCCATCTCCAGTGACGCAAATGCTCGTCACGGAAGTTCCTTGCAGATTGGTACACAACTAGTTTCGTATGCGCACTTGTGCAAGTTTTAGTGACTTAGGTTGTTTGAAGAAAAGCACATGGCAGTGGCACCTACGATGTGACCCACATTCACGTCAAATATGTACATTGTATCTGGCACTAGCCTGCTTTCATCTATTCAGTCATGCAAGTCTGACGGAGCCCGTTTTGTTCAAGAAAACCACATGAAAACTGTCTCCTCTTCAGTTACACTGATTCGCGTTATATACTTTCATTGAAATGTGGCGCTCACCCAGCCTCGGCAACGCATTTAAAGTGTGGTTACATTGATATTACGAAAGGTCCACATGTAATCAGCGAAATATAGCTAGTAAAACAGGTTCGCGTCAAATGGGTCAGCTGAGGAGAGCTGCACATGTAATGCCACATACCTAGGACACAACCTGTTCAGCCTATCGGCTAGTAATGCCGTGTCGCCATAAAGACAGTCCCTCATCATTGATATAGTGAGGGGAGAGTGGACGACCCGATGGTACATGTAGGCGAGAAAGTTGACAAAGTCCTCAAACTGCCATAATGATGTCAAACCGTCGCTATCATTACGACCCCCATATATCCAGCTACTAGCTCGACAACCTGGGTCAAATACACTTTCAACCTGCAGTGCTGGAGGATCGCAGAACACCTACCTGGACTCATCACATTCATATGCCTGTATAACGTTACTCTATCACCCTTCGGGGTAGCCGAGTTGCTAAGGCGCTGGTATACTCGGCTCGAAATTGCGGGCTAATCCCCGGCTCCGGAGATTTCAGTTTGAATGGAGGCAAGCTGCGAAGGCGCCCGTGTGCATCGTAGCGCACGTTAAAGATCCCCAGTTGGGCAAAATTCTCCGTAGACCTCCACTACGGCGTCCTTGGGACGTAACCCACTCCCCCCAATTGGCTATAAAACTATCGTTACTTTACCGCGTGTGTTCCTAGAAAATTCTTTTCCCGAACTTGTTAAAAAGACGCCTATTTTTGCCACAGCGATGGGCCCATGTGGCTAACAATTATCTTACGTATCAGTGAGAGCAGACAGAATAGTCAAATTATCAAGGTTGCACGAATGCCTTTCTTTTTTGTATAACTGACTACTTGACTGATCTTCCAATTTCACTACATTGAAGTGCGGCTCGTTCATAGCGGTACATGTTGGGGCCAGCAAGCTTTATTGAAGAGGGCCACATACCTCTTGGCCCATCTCCAGTGACGCAAATGCTCGTCACGGAAGTTCCTTGCAGATTGGTACACAACTAGTTTGGTATGCCCACCTATGCAAGTTTTAGTGAGTTAGGTTGTTTGAAGAAAAGCACATGGCAGTGGCACCTATGATGTGACCGACATTCACGTCAAAGATGTACATTGAATCTCGCACTAGCCTGCTTTCATCTATTCAGTCATGCAAGTCTGACGGAGCCCGTTTTGTTCAAGAAAACCACATGAAAACTGTCTCCTCTTCAGTTACACTGATTCGCGTTATATACTTTCATTGAAATGTGGCGCTCACCCAGCCTCGGCAACGCATTTAAAGTGTGGTTACATTGATTTTACGAAAGGTCCACATGTAATCAGCGAAA
Organism: Dermacentor variabilis; assembly: GCF_050947875.1. Taxonomy (NCBI): domain Eukaryota; kingdom Metazoa; phylum Arthropoda; class Arachnida; order Ixodida; family Ixodidae; genus Dermacentor; species Dermacentor variabilis. Next base: position 217,843,121 of record NC_134569.1, on the reverse strand, counting down.
TATAGCTAGTAAAACAGGTTCGCGTCAAATGGGTCAGCTGAGGAGAGCTGCACATGTAATGCCACATACCTAGGACACAACCTGTTCAGCCTATCGGCTAGTAATGCCGTGTCGCCATAAAGACAGTCCCTCATCATTGATATAGTGAGGGGAGAGTGGACGACCCGATGGTACATGTAGGCGAGAAAGTTGACAAAGTCCTCAAACTGCCATAATGATGTCAAACCGTCGCTATCATTACGACCCCCATATATCCAGCTACTAGCTCGACAACCTGGGTCAAATACACTTTCAACCTGCAGTGCTGGAGGATCGCAGAACACCTACCTGGACTCATCACATTCATATGCCTGTATAACCTTACTCTAACACCCTTCGGGGTAGCCGAGTTGCTAAGGCGCTGGTATACTCGGCTCGAAATTGCGGGCTAATCCCCGGCTCCGGAGATTTCAGTTTGAATGGAGGCAAGCTGCGAAGGCGCCCGTGTGCATCGTAGCGCACGTTAAATATCCCCAGTTGGGCAAAATTCTCCGTAGACCTCCACTACGGCGTCCTTGGGACGTAACCCACTCCCCCCAATTGGCTATAAAACTATCGTTACTTTACCGCGTGTGTTCCTAGAAAATTCTTTTCCCGAACTTGTTAAAAAGACGCCTATTTTTGCCACAGCGATGGGCCCATGTGGCTAACAATTATCTTACGTATCAGTGAGAGCAGACAGAATAGTCAAATTATCAAGGTTGCACGAATGCCTTTCTTTTTTGTATAACTGACTACTTGACTGATCTTCCAATTTCACTACATTGAAGTGCGGCTCGTTCATAGCGGTACATGTTGGGGCCAGCAAGCTTTATTGAAGAGGGCCACATACCTCTTGGCCCATCTCCAGTGACGCAAATGCTCGTCACGGAAGTTCCTTGCAGATTGGTACACAACTAGTTTGGTATGCCCACCTATGCAAGTTTTAGTGAGTTAGGTTGTTTGAAGAAAAGCACATGGCAGTGGCACCTATGATGTGACCGACATTCACGTCAAAGATGTACATTGAATCTCGCACTAGCCTGCTTTCAGCTATTCAGTCATGCAAGTCTGGCGGAACCCGTTTTGTTGAAGAAAACCACACGAAAACTGTCTCCGTTTCAGTTACACTGATTCGCGTTATATACTTTCATTGAATTGTGGCAAACACCCAGCCTCGGCAACGCATTTAAAGTGCGGTTACATTGATTTTACGAAAGGTCTACATGTAATCAGCGAAATATAGCCAGTAAAACAGGTTCGCGTCAAATGGGTCAGCTGAGGAGAGCTGCACATGCAATGCCACATACCTAGGACACAACCTGTTCAGCCTACCGGCTAGTAATGCCGTTTCGCCATAAAAACAGCCCCTCATCATTGATATAGTGAGGGGATAGTGGACGACCCGATGGTACATGTAGGCGAGAAAGTTGACAAAGCCCTCAAACTTGCATAATGATGTCAAACCGTCGCTATCATTACGACCCCCATATATCCAGCTACTAGCTCGACAACCTGGGTCAAATACACTTTCAACCTGCAGTGCTGGAGAATCGCAGCACACCTACCTGGACTCATCACATTCATATGCCTGTATAACCTTACTCTTATCACCCTTCGGGGTAGCCGAGTAGCTAAGGCGCTAGTATACTCGGCTCGAAATTGCGGGCTAATCCCCGGCTCCGGAGATTTCAGTTTGAATGGAGGCAAGCTGCGAAGGCGCCCGTGTGCATCGTAGCGCACGTTAAAGATCCCCAGTTGGGCAAAATTCTCCGTAGACCTCCACTACGGCGTCCTTGGGACGTAACCCACTCCCCCCAATTGGCTATAAAACTATCGTTACTTTACCGCGTCTGTTCCCAGAAAATTCTTTTCCCCAACTTGTTAAAAAGACGCCTATTTTTTGCCACAGCGATCGGCCCATGTGGCTAAGAATTATCGTACGAACCAGTGAGAGCAGACAGAATAGTCAAATTATCAAGGTTCCACAAATGCCTTTCTTTTTTGTATAACTGACTACTTGACTGATCTTCCAATTTCACTACATTGAAGTGCGGCTCGTACATAGCGGTACATGTTGGGGCCAGCAAGCTTTATTGAAGAGGGGCACATACCTCTTAGCCCATCTCCACTGACGCAAATGCTCGTCCTTGCAGATTCCTTGCAGATTGGTACACAACTAGTTTCGTATGCCCACTTGTGCAAGTTTTAGTGACTTAGGTTGTTTGAAGAAAAGCACATTGCAGTGGCACCTACGATGTGACCCACATTCACGTCAAAGATGTACATTGAATCTGGCACTAGCCTGCTTTCATCTATTCAGTCATGCAAGTCTGACGGAGCCCGTTTTGTTCAAGAAAACCACATGAAAACTGTCTCCTTTTCAGTTACACTGATTCGCGTTATATACTTTCATTGAAATGCGGCGCTCACCCAGCCTCGGCAACGCATTTAAAGTGTGGTTACATTGATTTTACGAAAGGTCCACATGTAATCAGCGAAATATAGCTAGTAAAACAGGTTCGCGTCAAATGGGTCAGCTGAGGAGAGCTGCACATGCAATGCCACATACCTAGGACACAACCTGTTCAGCCTACCGGCTAGTAATGCCGTTTCGCCATAAAAACAGCCCCTCATCATTGATATAGTGAGAGGATAGTGGACGCCCCGATGGTACATGTAGGCGAGAAAGTTGACAAAGTCCTCAAACTGCCATAATGATGTCAAACCGTCGCTATCATTACGACCCCCATATATCCAGCTACTAGCTCGACAACCTGGCTCAAATACACTTTCAACCTGCAGTGCTGGAGAATCGCAGCACACCTACCTGGACTCATCACATTCATATGCCTGTATAACCTTACTCTTATCACCCTTCGGGGTAGCCGAGTAGCTAAGGCGCTAGTATACTCGGCTCGAAATTGCGGGCTAATCGCCGGCTCCGGAGATTTCAGTTTGAATGGAGGCAAGCTGCGAAGGCGCCCGTGTGCATCGTAGCGCACGTTAAAGATCCCCAGTTGGGCAAAATTCTCCGTAGACCTCCACTACGGCGTCCTTGGGACGTAACCCACTCCCCCCAATTGGCTATAAAACTATCGTTACATTACCGCGTCTGCTCCTAGAAAATTCTTTTCCCGAACTTGTTAAAAAGACGCCTATTTTTTACCACAGCGATCGGCCCATGTGGCTAACAATTATCTTACGTACCAGTGAGAGCAGACAGAATAGTCAAATTGTCAAGGTTGCACGAATGCCTTTCTTTTTTGTATAACTGACTACTTGACTGATCTTCCAATTTCACTACATTGAAGTGCGGCTCGTATGTAGCGGTACATGTTGGGGCCAGGAAGCTTTATTGAAGAGGGCCACATACCTCTTGGCCCATCTCCAGTGACGCAAATGCTCGTCACGGAAGTTCCTTGCAGATTGGTACACAACTAGTTTCGTATGCGCACTTGTGCAAGTTTTAGTGACTTAGGTTGTTTGAAGAAAAGCACATGGCAGTGGCACCTACGATGTGACCCACATTCACGTCAAAGATGTACATTGTATCTGGCACTAGCCTGCTTTCATCTATTCAGTCATGCAAGTCTGACGGAGCCCGTTTTGTTCAAGAAAACCACATGAAAACTGTCTCCTCTTCAGTTCCACTGATTCGCGTTATATACTTTCATTGAAATGTGGCGCTCACCCAGCCTCGGCAACGCATTTAAAGTGTGGTTACATTGATTTTACGAAAGGTCCACATGTAATCAGCGAAATATAGCTAGTAAAACAGGTTCGCGTCAAATGGGTCAGCTGAGGAGAGCTGCACATGTAATGCCACATACCTAGGACACAACCTGTTCAGCCTATCGGCTAGTAATGCCGTGTCGCCATAAAGACAGTCCCTCATCATTGATATAGTGAGGGGAGAGTGGACGACCCGATGGTACATGTAGGCGAGAAAGTTGACAAAGTCCTCAAACTGCCATAATGATGTCAAACCGTCGCTATCATTACGACCCCCATATATCCAGCTACTAGCTCGACAACCTGGGTCAAATACACTTTCAACCTGCAGTGCTGGAGGATCGCAGAACACCTACCTGGACTCATCACATTCATATGCCTGTATAACGTTACTCTATCACCCTTCGGGGTAGCCGAGTTGCTAAGGCGCTGGTATACTCGGCTCGAAATTGCGGGCTAATCCCCGGCTCCGGAGATTTCAGTTTGAATGGAGGCAAGCTGCGAAGGCGCCCGTGTGCATCGTAGCGCACGTTAAAGATCCCCAGTTGGGCAAAATTCTCCGTAGACCTCCACTACGGCGTCCTTGGGACGTAACCCACTCCCCCCAATTGGCTATAAAACTATCGTTACTTTACCGCGTGTGTTCCTAGAAAATTCTTTTCCCGAACTTGTTAAAAAGACGCCTATTTTTGCCACAGCGATGGGCCCATGTGGCTAACAATTATCTTACGTATCATTGAGAGCAGACAGAATAGTCAAATTATCAAGGTTGCACGAATGCCTTTCTTTTTTGTATAACTGACTACTTGACTGATCTTCCAATTTCACTACATTGAAGTGCGGCTCGTTCATAGCGGTACATGTTGGGGCCAGCAAGCTTTATTGAAGAGGGCCACATACCTCTTGGCCCATCTCCAGTGACGCAAATGCTCGTCACGGAAGTTCCTTGCAGATTGGTACACAACTAGTTTGGTATGCCCACCTATGCAAGTTTTAGTGAGTTAGGTTGTTTGAAGAAAAGCACATGGCAGTGGCACCTATGATGTGACCGACATTCACGTCAAAGATGTACATTGAATCTCGCACTAGCCTGCTTTCAGCTATTCAGTCATGCAAGTCTGACGGAGCCCGTTTTGTTCAAGAAAACCACATGAAAACTGTCTCCTCTTCAGTTACACTGATTCGCGTTATATACTTTCATTGAAATGTGGCGCTCACCCAGCCTCGGCAACGCATTTAAAGTGTGGTTACATTGATTTTACGAAAGGTCCACATGTAATCAGCGAAATATAGCTAGTAAAACAGGTTCGCGTCAAATGGGTCAGCTGAGGAGAGCTGCACATGTAATGCCACATACCTAGGACACAACCTGTTCAGCCTATCGGCTAGTAATGCCGTGTCGCCATAAAGACAGTCCCTCGTCATTGATATAGTGAGGGGAGAGTGGACGACCCGATGGTACATGTAGGCGAGAAAGTTGACAAAGTCCTCAAACTGCCATAATGAAGTCAAACCGTCGCTATCATTACGACCCCCATATATCCAGCTACTAGCTCGACAACCTGGGTCAAATACACTTTCAACCTGCAGTGCTGGAGAATCGCAGCACACCTACCTGGACTCATCACATTCATCTGCCTGTATAACCTTACTCTATCACCCTTCGGGGTAGCCGAGTAGCTAAGGCGCTAGTATACTCGGCTCGAAATTGCGGGCTAATCCCCGGCTCCGGAGATTTCAGTTTGAATGGAGGCAAGCTGCGAAGGCGCCCGTGTGCATCGTAGCGCACGTTAAATATCCCCAGTTGGGCAAAATTCTCCGTAGACCTCCACTACGGCGTCCTTGGGACGTAACCCTTTCCCCCCAATTGGCTATAAAACTATCGTTACTTTACCGCGTCTGTTCCTAGAAAATTCTTTTCCCGAACTTGTTAAAAAGACGCCTATTTTTTGCCACCGCGATCGGCCCATGTGGCCAACAATTATCTTACGTACCAGTGAGAGCAGACAGAATAGTCAAATTATCAAGGTTGCACGAATGCCTTTCTTTTTTGTATGACTGACTACTTGACTGATCTTCCAATTTCACTACATTGAAGTGCGGCTCGTACATAGCGGTACATGTTGGGGCCAGCAAGCTTTATTGAAGAGGGGAACATACCTCTTGGCCCATCTCCAGTGACGCAAATGCTCGTCACTCAAAGAAGTTCCTTGCAGATTGGTAGACAACTAGTTTCGTATGCCCACCTATGCAAGTTTTAGTGAGTTAGGTTGTTTGATGAAAATCACATGGAAGTGGCACCTATGATGTGACCGACATTCACGTCAAAGATGTACATTGAATCTGGCACTAGCCTGCTTTCATCTATTCAGTCATGCAAGTCTGACTGAGCCCGTTTTGTTCAAGAAAACCACATGAAAACTGCCTCCTTTTCAGTTACACTGACTCGCGTTATGTACTTTCATTGAATTGTGGCAAACACCCAGTGTCGGCAACGCATTTAAAGTGCGGTTACATTTTTTTTGTGAAAGGTCTACGTGTAATCAGCGAAATATAGCCAGTAAAACAGGTTCGCGTCAAATGGGTCAGCTGAAGAGAGCTGCACATGCAATGCCACATAACTAGGACACAACATGTTCCGCCTATAGGCTAGTAATGCCGTTTCGCCATAAAAACAACCCCTCATCATTGATATAGTGAGCGGATTGTGGACGAGCCGATGGTACATTTAAGCGAGAAAGCAGAGAAAGTCCACGAACTGCCCTAATGATGTCAAACCGTCGCAATCGTTACGACCCCCAGATATTCAGCTACTGGCTCGATAACCTGGGCCAAATACACTTTCAACCTGCAGAGCTGAAGAATCGCTGCACACCTACCTGGACTCATCACATTCATATGCCTGTATAACCTTACTCTATCACCCTTCGGGTTAGCGGGGTACCTAAGGCGCTAGTATACTCGGCTCAAAATTGCGGGCTATTCCCCGACTCCGGAGATTTCAGTTTGAATGGAGGCAAGCTGCGAAGGCGCCCGTGTGCATCGTAGCGCACGTTAAAAATCCCCAGTTGGGCAAAATTCTCCGTAGACCTCCACTACGGCGTCCTTGGGACGTAACCCACTCCCCCCAATTGGCTATAAAACTATCGTTAGTTTACCGCGTCTGTTCCTAGAAGATTCTTTTCCCGAACTTGTTAAAAAGGCGCATATTTTTTGCCACAGCGATCGGCCCATGTGGCTAACAATTTTGTTACGTACCAGTGAGAGCAGACAGAATAGTCAAATTATCAAGGTTGCACGAATGCCTTTCTGTTTTGTATAACTGACTACTTGACTGATCGTCCAATTTCACTACATTGAAGTGCGGCTCGTTCATAGCGGTACTTGTTGGGGCCAGCAAGCTTTATTTAAGAGGGCCACATACCTCTTGGCCCATCTCCAGTACACGCAAATCCTCGTCACGGAAGTTCCTTGCAGATTGGTACACAACTAGTTTGGTATGCCCACCTATGTAAGTTTTAGTGAGTTAGGTTGTTTGAAGAAAAGCACATGGCAGTGGCACCTATGATGTGACCGACATTCACGTCAAAGATGTACATTGAATCTCGCACTAGCCTGCTTTCAGCTATTCAGTCATGCAAGTCTGGCGGAACCCGTTTTGTTGAAGAAAACCACATGAAAACTGTCTCCTTTTCAGTTACACTGATTCCCGTTATATACTTTCATTGAAATGTGGCGCACACCCAGCCTCGGCAACGCATTGAAAGTGCGGTTACATTGATTTTACGAAAGGTCCACATGTAATGAGCGAAATATAGCTAGTAAAACAGGTTCGCGTCAAAGGGTCAGCTGATGAGAGCCGCACATGTAATGCCACATACCTAGGACACAACCTGTTCAGCCTATCGGCTAGTAATGCCGTTTCGCCATAAAAACAGCCCCTCATCATTGATATAGTGAGGGGATAGTGGACGACCCGATGTTACATGTAGGCGAGAAAGTTGACAAAGTCCTCAAACTGCCCTATTGATGTCAAACCGTCGCTATCGTTACGACCCCTATATATCCTGCTACTAGCTCGACAACCTGGGTCAAATACACTTTCAACCTGCAGTGCTTGAGAATCGATGCACACCTACCTGGACTCATCACATTCATATGCCTGTATAACCTTACTCTAACACCCTTCGGGGTAGCCGAGTACCTAAGGCGCTAGTATACTCGGCTCGAAATTGCGGGCTAATCCCCGGCTCCGGAGATTTCAGTTTGAATGGAGGCAAGCTGCGAAGGCGCCCGTGTGCATCGTAGCGCACGTTAAAGATCCCCAGTTGGGCAAAATTCTCCGTAGACCTCCACTACGGCGTCCTTGGGACGTAACCCACTCCCCCCAATTGGCTATAAAACTATCGTTACATTAGCGTCTGTTCCTAGAAAATTCTTTTCCCGAACTTGTTAAAAAGGCGCATATTTTTTGCCACAGCGATCGGCCCATGTGGCTAACAATATTGTTACGTACCAGTGAGAGCAGACAGAATAGTCAAATTATCAAGGTTGCACGAATGCCTTTCTGTTTTGTATAACTGACTACTTGACTGATCGTCCAATTTCACTACATTGAAGTGCGGCTCGTACATAGCGGTACATGTTGGGGCCAGTAAGCTTTATTGAAGAGGGCCACATACCTCTTGGCCCATCTCCAGTACACGCAAATCCTCGTCACGGAAGTTCCTTGCAGATTGGTACACAACTAGTTTGGTATGCCCACCTATGTAAGTTTTAGTGAGTTAGGTTGTTTGAAGAAAAGCACATGGCAGTGGCACCTATGATGTGACCGACATTCACGTCAAAGATGTACATTGAATCTCGCACTAGCCTGCTTTCAGCTATTCAGTCATGCAAGTCTGGCGGAACCCGTTTTGTTGAAGAAAACCACATGAAAACTGTCTCCTTTTCAGTTACACTGATTCCCGTTATATACTTTCATTGAAATGTGGCGCACACCCAGCCTCGGCAACGCATTTAAAGTGCGGTTACATTGATTTTACGAAAGGTCCACATGTAATGAGCGAAATATAGCTAGTAAAACAGGTTCGCGTCAAAGGGTCAGCTGATGAGAGCCGCACATGCAATGCCACATACCTAGGACACAACCTGTTCAGCCTATCGGCTAGTAATGCCGTTTCGCCATAAAAACAGCCCCTCATCATTGATATAGTGAGGGGATAGTGGACGACCCGATGTTACATGTAGGCGAGAAAGTTGACAAAGTCCTCAAACTGCCCTATTGATGTCAAACCGTCGCTATCGTTACGACCCCCATATATCCTTCTACTAGCTCGACAACCTGGGTCAAATACACTTTCAACCTGCAGTGCTTGAGAATCGCAGCACACCTACCTGGACTCATCACATTCATATGCCTGTATAACCTTACTCTAACACCCTTCGGGGTAGCCGAGTAGCTAAGGCGCTAGTATACTCGGCTCGAAATTGCGGGCTAATCCCCGGCTCCGGAGATTTCAGTTTGAATGGAGGCAAGCTGCGAAGGCGCCCGTGTGCATCTTAGCGCACGTTAAAGATCCCCAGTTGGGCGAAATTCTCCGTAGACCTCCACTACGGCGTCCTTGGGACGTAACCCACTCCCCCCAATTTGCTATAAAACTATCGTTACACTACCGCGTCTGTTCCTAGGAAATTCTTTTCCCGAACTTGTTAAAGAGACGCCTATTTTTTGCCACAGCGATCGGCCCATGTGGCTAACGATTATCTTACGTACCAGAGAGAGCAGACAGAATAGTCAAATTATCAAGGTTGCTCGAATGCCGTTCTTTTTTGTATGACTGACTACTTGACTGATCTTCCAATTTCACTACATTGAAGTGCGGCTCGTACATGCGGTACATGTTGGGGCCAGCAAGATTTATTGAAGAGGGGCACATACCTCTCGGCCCAACTCCAGTGACGCAAATGCTCGTCACTCACGGAAGTTCCTTGCAGATTGGTACACAACTAGTTTGGTATGCCCATTTATGCAAGTTTTAATGAGTTAGGTTGTTTGATGAAGAGCACATGGCAGTGGCACCTACGATGTGACCGACATTCACGTCAAAGATGTACATTGAATCTGGCACTAGCCTGCTTTCATCTATTCAGTCACGCAAGTCTGGCGGAACCCGTTTTGTTGAAGAAAACCGCATGAAAACTGTCTCCTTACATTTTTTTTGTGACAGCTCTACGTGTAATCAGCGAAATATAACCAGTAAAACAGGTTCGCGTCAAATGGGTCAGCTGAGGAGAGCTGCACATGCAATGCCACATACCTAGGACACAACCTGTTCAGCCTATCGGCTAGTAATGTCGTTTCGCCATAAAAACAGCCCCTCATCATTGATATAGTGAGGGGATAGTGGACGACCCGATGGTACAGGTAGGCGAGAAAGTTGACAAAGTCCTCAAACTGCCATAATGATGTCAAACCGTCGCAATCGTTACGACCCCCAGATATTCAGCTACTGGCTCGATAACCTGGGCCAAATACACTTTCAACCTGCAGAGCTGAAGAATCGCTGCACACCTACCTGGACTCATCACATTCATATGCCTGTATAACCTTACTCTATCACCCTTCGGGGTAGCGGAGTACCTAAGGCGCTAGTATACTCTGCTCGAAATTGCGGGTTAATCCCCGGCTCCGGAGATTTCAGTTTGAATGGAGGCAAGCTGCGAAGGCGCCCGTGTGCATCGTAGCGCAGGTTAAAAATCCCCAGTTGGGCAAAATTCTCCGTAGACCTCCACTACGGCGTCCTTGGGACGTAACCCTCTCCCCCCAATTGGCTATAAAACTATCGTTACATTAACGCGTCTGTTCCTAGAAAATTCTTTTCCCGAACTTGTTAAAAAGACGCCTATTTTTTGCCACAGCGATCGCCCCATGTGGCCAACAATTATCTTACGTACCAGTGAGAGCAGACAGAATAGTCAAATTATCGAGGTTGCACGAATGCCTTTCTTTTTTGTATGACTGACTACTTGACTGATCTTCCAATTTCACTACATTGAAGTGCGGCTCGTACATAGCGGTACATGTTGGGGCCAGCAAGCTTTATTGAAGAGGGGCACATACCTCTTGGCCCATCTCCAGTGACGCAAATGCTCGTCACTCAAAGAAGTTCCTTGCAGATTGGTAGACAACTAGTTTCGTATGCCCACCTATGCAAGTTTTAATGAGTTAGGTTGTTTGATGAAAATCACATGGCAGTGGCACCTATGATGTGACCGACATTCACGTCAAAGATGTACATTGAATCTGGCACTAGCCTGCTTTCATCTATTCAGTCATGCAAGTCTGACTGAGCCCGTTCTGTTCAAGAAAACCACATGAAAACTGTCTCCTTTTCAGTTACACTGATTCCCGTTATGTACTTTCATTGAATTGTGGCAAACACCCAGTGTCGGCAACGCATTTAAAGTGCGGTTACATTTTTTTTGTGATAGGTCTACGTGTAATCAGCGAAATATAGCCAGTAAAACAGGTTCGCGTCAAATGGGTCAGCTGAAGAGAGCTGCACATGCAATGCCACATAACTAGGACACAACATGTTCCGCCTATAGGCTAGTAATGCCGTTTCGCCATAAAAACAACCCCTCATCATTGATATAGTGAGCGGATTGTGGACGAGCCGATGGTACATTTAAGCGAGAAAGCAGAGAAAGTCCACGAACTGCCCTGATGATGTCAAACCGTCGCTATTGTTACGACCCCCAGATATCCAGCTACTAGCTCGACAACCTGGGTCAAATAAACTTTCAACCTGCAGAGCTGAAGAATCGCTGCACACCTACCTGGACTCATCACATTCATATGCCTGTATAACCTTACTCTATCACCCTTCGGGTTAGTGGGGTACCTAAGGCGCTAGTATACTCGGCTCGAAATTGCGGGCTAATCCCCGGCTCCGGAGATTTCAGTTTGAATGGAGGCAAGCTGCGAAGGCGCCCGTGTGCATCGTAGCGCACGTTAAAGATCCCCAGTTGGGCAAAATTCTCCGTAGACCTCCACTACGGCGTCCTTGGGACGTAACCCACTCCCCCCAATTTGCTATAAAACTATCGTTAGTTTACCGCGTCTGTTCCTAGAAAATTCTTTTCCCGAACTTGTTAAAAAGACGCCTATTTTTTGCCACAGCGATCGGCCCATGTGGCTAACAATTATCTTACGTACCAGTGAGAGCAGACAGAATAGCGAAATTATAAAGGTTGCACGAATGCCTTTCTTTTTTGTATAACCGACTACTTGACTGATCTTCCAATTTCACTACATTGAAGTGCGGCTCGTTCATAGCGGTACATGTAGGGGCCAGCAAGCTATATTTAAGAGGGCCACATACCTCTTGGCCCATCTCCAGTGACGCAAATCCTCGTCACGGAAGTTCCTTGCAGATTGGTACAAAACTAGTTTGGTATGCCCACCTATGCAAGTTTTAGTGAGTTAGGTTGTTTGAAGAAAAGCACATGGCAGTGGCACCTATGATGTGACCGACATTCACGTCAAAGATGTACATTGAATCTCGCACTAGCCTGCTTTCAGCTATTCAGTCATGCAAGTCTGGCGGAACCCGTTTTGTTGAAGAAAACCACATGAAAACTGTCTCCTTTTCAGTTACGCTGATTCCCGTTATATACTTTCATTGAAATGTGGCGCACACCCAGCCTCGGCAACGCATTTAAAGTGCGGTTACATTGATTTTACGAAAGGTCCACATGTAATCAGCGAAATATAGCTAGTAAAACAGGTTCGCGTCAAAGGGTCAGCTGAGAGGAGCCGCACATGTAATGCCACATACCTAGGACACAACCTGTTCAGCCTATCGGCTAGTAATGCCGTTTCGCCATAAAAACAGCCCCTCATCATTGATATAGTGAGGGGATAGTGGACGACCCGATGTTACATGTAGGCGAGAAAGTTGACAAAGTCCTCAAGCTGCCCTATTGATGTCAAACCGTCGCTATCGTTACGACCCCTATATATCCTGCTACTAGCTCGACAACCTGGGTCAAATACACTTTCAACCTGCAGTGCTTGAGAATCGATGCACACCTACCTGGACTCATCACATTCATATGCCTGTATAACCTTACTCTAACACCCTTCGGGGTAGCCGAGTACCTAAGGCGCTAGTATACTCGGCTCGAAATTGCGGGCTAATCCCCGGCTCCGGAGATTTCAGTTTGAATGGAGGCAAGCTGCGAAGGCGCCCGTGTGCATCGTAGCGCACGTTAAAGATCCCCAGTTGGGCAAAATTCTCCGTAGACCTCCACTACGGCGTCCTTGGGACGTAACCCACTCCCCCCAATTTGCTATAAAACTATCGTTAGTTTACCGCGTCTGTTCCTAAAAAATTCTTTTCCCGAACTTGTTAAAAAGACGCCTATTTTTTGCCACAGCGATCGGCCCATGTGGCTAACAATTATCTTACGTACCAGTGAGAGCAGACAGAATAGCGAAATTATAAAGGTTGCACGAATGCCTTTCTTTTTTGTATAACCGACTACTTGACTGATCTTCCAATTTCACTACATTGAAGTGCGGCTCGTTCATAGCGGTACATGTAGGGGCCAGCAAGCTATATTTAAGAGGGCCACATACCTCTTGGCCCATCTCCAGTGACGCAAATCCTCGTCACGGAAGTTCCTTGCAGATTGGTACAAAACTAGTTTGGTATGCCCACCTATGCAAGTTTTAGTGAGTTAGGTTGTTTGAAGAAAAGCACATGGCAGTGGCACCTATGATGTGACCGACATTCACGTCAAAGATGTACATTGAATCTCGCACTAGCCTGCTTTCAGCTATTCAGTCATGCAAGTCTGGCGGAACCCGTTTTGTTGAAGAAAACCACATGAAAACTGTCTCCTTTTCAGTTACGCTGATTCCCGTTATATACTTTCATTGAAATGTGGCGCACACCCAGCCTCGGCAACGCATTTAAAGTGCGGTTACATTGATTTTACGAAAGGTCCACATGTAATCAGCGAAATATAGCTAGTAAAACAGGTTCGCGTCAAAGGGTCAGCTGAGAGGAGCCGCACATGTAATGCCACATACCTAGGACACAACCTGTTCAGCCTATCGGCTAGTAATGCCGTTTCGCCATAAAAACAGCCCCTCATCATTGATATAGTGAGGGGATAGTGGACGACCCGATGTTACATGTAGGCGAGAAAGTTGACAAAGTCCTCAAGCTGCCCTATTGATGTCAAACCGTCGCTATCGTTACGACCCCTATATATCCTGCTACTAGCTCGACAACCTGGGTCAAATACACTTTCAACCTGCAGTGCTTGAGAATCGATGCACACCTACCTGGACTCATCACATTCATATGCCTGTATAACCTTACTCTAACACCCTTCGGGGTAGCCGAGTACCTAAGGCGCTAGTATACTCGGCTCGAAATTGCGGGCTAATCCCCGGCTCCGGAGATTTCAGTTTGAATGGAGGCAAGCTGCGAAGGCGCCCGTGTGCATCGTAGCGCACGTTAAAGATCCCCAGTTGGGCAAAATTCTCCGTAGACCTCCACTACGGCGTCCTTGGGACGTAACCCACTCCCCCCAATTTGCTATAAAACTATCGTTAGTTTACCGCGTCTGTTCCTAAAAAATTCTTTTCCCGAACTTGTTAAAAAGACGCCTATTTTTTGCCACAGCGATCGGCCCATGTGGCTAACAATTATCTTACGTACCAGTGAGAGCAGACAGAATAGCGAAATTATAAAGGTTGCACGAATGCCTTTCTTTTTTGTATAACCGACTACTTGACTGATCTTCCAATTTCACTACATTGAAGTGCGGCTCGTTCATAGCGGTACATGTTGGGGCCAGCAAGCTATATTTAAGAGGGCCACATACCTCTTGGCCCATCTCCAGTGACGCAAATCCTCGTCACGGAAGTTCCTTGCAGATTGGTACACAACTAGTTTGGTATGCCCACCTATGCAAGTTTTAGTGAGTTAGGTTGTTTGAAGAAAAGCACATGGCAGTGGCACCTATGATGTGACCGACATTCACGTCAAAGATGTACATTGAATCTCGCACTAGCCTGCTTTCAGCTATTCAGTCATGCAAGTCTGGCGGAACCCGTTTTGTTGAAGAAAACCACATGAAAACTGTCTCCTTTTCAGTTACGCTGATTCCCGTTATATACTTTCATTGAAATGTGGCGCACACCCAGCCTCGGCAACGCATTTAAAGTGCGGTTACATTGATTTTACGAAAGGTCCACATGTAATCAGCGAAATATAGCTAGTAAAACAGGTTCGCGTCAAAGGGTCAGCTGAGGAGAGCCGCACATGTAATGCCACATACCTAGGACACAACCTGTTCAGCCTATCGGCTAGTAATGCCGTTTCGCCATAAAAACAGCCCCTCATCATTGATATAGTGAGGGGATAGTGGACGACGCGATGTTACATGTAGGCGAGAAAGTTGACAAAGTCCTCAAACTGCCCTATTGATGTCAAACCGTCGCTATCGTTACGACCCCCATATGTCCTGCTACTAGCTCGACAACCTGGGTCAAATACACTTTCAACCTGCAGTGCTTGAGAATCGATGCACACCTACCTGGACTCATCACATTCATATGCCTGTAAAACCTTACTCTAACACCCTTCGGGGTAGCCGAGTACCTAAGGCGCTAGTATACTCGGCTCGAAATTGCGGGCTAATCCCAGGCTCCGGAGATTTCAGTTTGAATGGAGGCAAGCTGCGAAGGCGCCCGTGTGCATCGTAGCGCACGTTAAAGATCCCCAGTTGGGCAAAATTCTCCGTAGACCTCCACTACGGCGTCCTTGGGACGTAACCCACTCCCCCCAATTTGCTATAAAACTATCGTTAGTTTACCGCGTCTGTTCCTAGAAAATTCTTTTCCCGAACTTGTTAAAAAGACGCCTATTTTTTGCCACAGCGATCGGCCCATGTGGCTAACAATTATGTTACGTACCAGTGAGAGCAGACAGAATAGTCAAATTATCAAGGTTGCACGAATGCCGTTCTTTTTTGTATAACCGACTACTTGACTGATCTTCCAATTTCACTACATTGAAGTGCGGCTCGTACATGCGGTACATGTTGGGGCCAGCAAGCTTTATTGAAGAGGGGCACATACCTCTCTGCCCAACTCCAGTGACGCAAATGCTCGTCACTCACGGAAGTTCCTTGCTGATTGGTCCACAACTAGTTTCGTAATCCCCCTTATGCAAGTTTTAGTGAGTTAGGTTTTTTTGATGAAAATCACATGGCAGTGGCACATACGATGTGACCGACATTCACGTCAAAGATGTACATTGAATCTGGCACTAGCCTGCTTTCATCTATTCAGTCACGCAAGTCTGGGGGAACCCGTTTTCTTCTAGAAAACCACATGAAAACTGTCTCCTTACATTTTTTTTGTGACAGCTCTACGTGTAATCAGCGCAATATAACCAGTAAAACAGGTTCGCGTCAAATGGGTCAGCTGAGGAGAGGTGCACATGCAATGCCACATACCTAGGACACAACCTGTTCAGCCTATCGGCTAGTAATGACGTTTCGCATAAAAACAGCCCCTCATCATTGATATAGTGAGGGGATAGTGGACAACCCGATGGTACATGTAGGCGAGAAAGTTGACAAAGTCCTCAAACTGCCGTAATGATGTCAAACCGTCGCTATCATTACGACCCCCATATGTCCAGCTACTAGCTCGACAACCTGGGTCAAGTACACTTTCAACCTGCAGTGCTGGAGAATCGCAGCACACCTACCTGGACTCATCACATTCATATGCCTCTATAACCTTACTCTATCACCCTTCGGGGTAGCCGGGTAGCTAAGGCGCTAGTATACTCGGCTCGAAATGGCGGGCTAATCCCCGGCTCCGGAGATTTCAGTTTGAGTGGAGGCAAGCTGCGAAGGCGCCCGTGTGCATCGTAGCGCACGTTAAAGATCCCCAGTTGGGCAAAATTCTCCGTAGACCTCCACTACGGCGTATAGGGACGTAACCCACTCCCCCCAATTGGCTATAATACTATCGTTACACTACCGCGTCTGTTCCTAGGAAATTCTTTTCCCGAACTTGTTACAGAGACGCCTATTTTTTGCCACAGCGATCGGCCCATGTGGCTAACAATTATCTTACGTACCAGAGAGAGCAGACAGAATAGTCAAATTATCAAGGTTGCTCGAATGCCGTTCTTTTTTGTATGACTGACTACTTGACTGATCTTCCAATTTCACTACATTGAAGTGCGGCTCGTACATGCGGTACATGTTGGGGCCAGCAAGATTTATTGAAGAGGGGCACATACCTCTCGGCCCAACTCCAGTGACGCAAATGCTCGTCACTCACGGAAGTTCCTTGCAGATTGGTACACAACTAGTTTGGTATGCCCATTTATGCAAGTTTTAATGAGTTAGGTTGTTTGATGAAGAGCACATGGCAGTGGCACCTACGATGTGACCGACATTCACGTCAAAGATGTACATTGAATCTGGCACTAGCCTGCTTTCATCTATTCAGTCACGCAAGTCTGGCGGAACCCGTTTTGTTGAAGAAAACCACATGAAAACTGTCTCCTTACATTTTTTTTGTGACAGCTCTACGTGTAATCAGCGAAATATAACCAGTAAAACAGGTTCGCGTCAAATGGGTCAGCTGAGGAGAGCTGCACATGCAATGCCACATACCTAGGACACAACCTGTTCACCCTATCGGCTAGTAATGCCGTTTCGCCATAAGAACAGCCCCTCATCATTGATATAGCGAAGGGATAGTGGACGACCCGATGGTACAGGTAGGCGAGAAAGTTGACAAAGTCCTCAAACTGCCATAATGATGTCAAAGCGTCGCTATCGTTACGACCCCCATATATCCAGCTACTAGCTCGACAACCTGGGTCAAATACACTTTCAACCTGCAGTGCTGGAGAATCGCAGCACACCTACCTGGAGTCATCACATTCATATGCCAGTATAACCTTACTCTATCACCTTTCGGGGTAGCCGAGCAGCTAAGGCGCTAGTATACTCGGCTCGAAATGGCGGGCTAATCCCCGGCTCCGGAGATTTCAGTTTGAATGGAGGCAAGCTGCGAAGGCGCCCGTGTGCATCGTAACGCACGTTAAAGATCCCCAGTTGGGCAAAATTCTCCGTAGACCTCCACTACGGCGTCCATGGGACGTAACCCATTCCCCAAATTGGCTACAAAACAATCGTTACTTTACCGCGTCTGTTCCTAGAAAATTCTTTTCCCGAACTTGTTAAAAAGACGCCTATTTTTTGCCACAGCGATCGGCCCATGTGGCTTACAATTATCTTACGTACCAGTGAGAGCAGACAGAATAGTCCAATTATCAAGGTTGCACGAATGCCGTTCTTTTTTGTATGACTGACTACTTGACTGATCTTCCAATTTCACTACATTGAAGTGCGGCTCGTACATGCGGTACATGTTGGGGCCAGCAAGCTTTATTGAAGAGGGGCACATACCTCTCGGCCCATCTCCAGTGACGCAAATGCTCGTCACTCACGGAGGTTCCTTGCAGATTGGTACACAACTAGTTTCGTATGCCCACCTATGCAAGTTTTAGTGAGTTAGGTTTTTTTGATGAAAATCACAAGGCAGTGGCACCTACGATGTGACCGACATTCACGTCAAAGATGTACATTGAATCTGGCACTAGCCTGCTTTCATCTATTCAGTCATGCAAGTCTGGCGGAACCCGTTTTGTTCAAGAAAACCACATGAATACTGTCTCCTTTTCAGTTACACTGATTCCCGTTATATACTTTCATTGAATTGTGGCGCACACGCAGCCTCGGCAACGCATTTAAAGTGCGGTTACATTGATTTTGCGAAAGGTTCACGTGTAATCAGCGAAATATAACCAGTAAAACAGGTTCGCGTGAAATGGGTCAGCTGAGGAGAGCTGCACATGCAATGCCACATACCTAGGACACAACCTGTTCAGCCTATCGGCTAGTAATGCCGTTTCGCCATAAAAACAGCCCCTCATCATTGATATAGTGAGGGGATAGTGGACGACCCGATGGTACATGTAGGCGAGAAAGTTGACAAAGTCCTCAAACTGCCATAATGATGTCAAACCGTCGCTATCGTTACGACCCCCATATATCCAGCTACTAGCTCGACAACCTGGGTCAAATACACTTTCAACCTACAGTGCTGGAGAATCGCAGCACACCTACCTGGACTCATCACATTCATATGCCTGTATAACCTTACTCTATCACCCTTCGGGGTAGCCGAGTAGCTAAGGCGCTAGCATACTCTGCTCGAAATTGCGGGCTAATCCCCGGCTCCGGAGATTTCAGTTTGAATGGAGGCAAGCTGCGAAGGCGCCCGTGTGCATCGTAGCGCAGGTTAAAAATCCCCAGATGGGCAAAATTCTCCGTAGACCTCCACTACGGCGTCCTTGGGACGTAACCCACTCCCCCCAATTGGCTATAAAACTATCGTTACATTACCGCGTCTGTTCCTAGAAAATTCTTTTCCCGAACTTGTTAAAAAGACGCCTATTTTTTGACACAGCGATCGGCCCATGTGGCTAACAATTATCTTACGTACCAGTGAGAGCAGACAGAATAGTCAAATTATCAAGGTTGCACAAATGCCGTTCTTTTTTGTATGACTGAATACTTGACTGATCCTCCAATTTCACTACATTGAAGTGCGGCTCGTACATAGCGGTACATGTTGGGGCCAGCAAGCTTTATTGAAGGGGGGCACATACCTCTTGGCACATCTCCAGTGACGCAAATGCTCGTCACTTACGGAAGTTCCTTGCAGATTGGTACACAATTAGTTTCGTAGGCCCACTTATGCAAGTTTTAGTGAGTTAGGTTTTTTGATGAAAATCACATGGCAGTGGCACCTACGATGTGACCGACATTCACGTCAAAGATGTACATTGAATCTGGCACTAGCCTGCTTTCATCTATTCAGTCATGCAAGTCTGGGGGTACCCGTTTTCTTCTAGAAAACCACATGAAAACTGTCTCCTTACATTTTTTTTGTGACAGCTCTACGTGTAATCAGCGAAATATAACCAGTAAAACAGGTTCGCGTCAAATGGATCAGCTGAGGAGAGCTGCACATGCAATGCCACATACCTAGGACACAACCTGTTCAGCCTATCGGCTAGTAATGCCGTTTCGCCATAAAAACAGCCCCTCATCATTGATACAGTGAGGGGATAGTGGACGACCCGATGGTACATTTAAGCGAGAAAGCAGAGAAAGTCCACGAACTGCCCTAATGATGTCAAACCGTCGCAATCGTTACGACCCCCAGATATTCAGCTACTGGCTCGATAACCTGGGCCAAATGCACTTTCAACCTGCAGAGCTGAAGAATCGCTGCAAACCTACCTGGACTCATCACATTCATATGCCTGTATAACCTTACTCTATCACCCTTCGGGGTAGCGGAGTACCTAAGGCGCTAGTATACTCTGCTCGAAATTGCGGGATAATCCCCGGCTCCGGAGATTTCAGTTTGAATGGAGGCAAGCTGCGAAGGCGCCCGTGTGCATCGTAGCGCAGGTTAAAAATCCCCAGTTGGGCAAAATTCTCCGTAGACCTCCACTATGGCGTCCTTGGGACGTAACCCACTCCCCCCAATTGGCTATAAAACTATCGTTACATTAACGCGTCTGTTCCTAGAAAATTCTTTTCCCGAACTTGTTAAAAAGACGCCTATTTTTTGCCACAGCGATCGGCCCATGTGGCCAACAATTATCTTACGTACCAGTGAGAGCAGACAGAATAGTCAAATAATCAAGGTTGCACGAATGCCGTTCTTTTTTGTATGACTGACTACTTGACTGATCTTCCAATTTCACTACATTGAAGTGCGGCTCGTACATAGCGGTATATGTTGGGGCCAGCAAGCTTTATTGAAGAGGGGCACATACATCTTGGCACATCTCCATTGACGCAAAGGCTCGTCGCTTACGGAAGTTCCTTGCAGATTGGTCCACAACTAGTTTCGTATGCCTACTTAGGCAAGTTTTCGTGAGTTAGGTTTTTTTGATGAAAATCACATGGCAGTGGCACCTACGATGTGACCGACATTCACGTCAAAGATGTACATTGAATCTGGCACTAGCCTGCTTTCATCTATTCAGTCATGCAAGTCTGGCGGAACCCGTTTTGTTCAAGAAAACCACATGAAAACTGTCTCCTTTGTAGTTACACTGATTCCCGTTATATACTTTCATTGAATTGTGGCGCACACGCACCCTCGGCAACGCATTTAAAGTGCGGTTACACTGATTTTACGAAAGGTCCACGTGTAATCAGCGAAATATAACCAGTAAAACAGGTTCACGTCAAATGGGTCAGCTGAGGAGAGCTGCACATGCAATGCCACATACCTAGGACACAACCTGTTCAGCCTATCGGCTACTAATGCCGTTTCGCCATAAAAACAGCCCCTCATCATTGATATAGTGATGGGATAGTGGACGACCCGATGGTACATGTAGGCGAGAAAGTTGACAAAGTCCTCAAACTGCCATAATGATGTCAAACCGTCGCTATCGTTACGACCCCCATATATCCAGCTACTAGCTCGACAACCTGGGTCAAATACACTTTCAACCTGCAGTGCTGGAGAATCGCAGCACACCTACCTGGACTCATCACATTCAGATGCCTGTATAACCTTACTCTATCACCCTTCGGGGTAGCTGAGTAGCTAAGGCGCTAGTATACTCGGCTCGAAATTGCGGGCTAATCCCCGGCTCCAAAGATTTCAGTTTGAATGGAGGCAAGCTGCGAAGGCGCCCGTGTGCATCTTAGCGCACGTTAAAGATCCCCAGTTGGGCAAAATTCTCCGTAGACCTCCACTACGGCGTCCTTGGGACGTAACCCACTCCCCCCAATTGGCTATAAAACTATCGTTACTTTACCGCGTCTGTTCCTAGAAAATTCTTTTCCCGAACTTGTTAAAAAGACGCCTATTTTTTGCCACACTGATCGGCCCATGTGGCTAACAATTATCTTACGTACCAGTGAGAGCAGACAGAATAGTCAAATTATCAAGGTTGCACGAATGCCGTTCTTTTTTGTATGACTGGCTACTTGACTGATCTTCCAATTTCACTACATTGAAGTGCGGCTCGTACATAGCGGTACATGTTGGGACCAGCAAGCTTTATTGAAGAGGGGCACATACCTCTTGGCACATCTCCAGTGACGCAAATGCTCGTCACTTACGGAAGTTCCTTGCAGATTGGTCCACAACTAGTTTCGTATGCCCACTTATGCAAGTTTTAGTGAGTTAGGCTTTTTTGATGAAAATCACATGGCAGTGGCACCTACGATGTGACCGACATACACGTCAAAGATGTACATTGAATCTGGCACTAGCCTGCTTTCATCTATTCAGTCATACAAGTCTGACGGAGCCCGTTTTGTTCAAATAAACCACATGAAAACTGTCTCCTTTTCAGTTACACTGATTCCCGTTATATACTTTCATTGAATTGTGGCACACACGCAGCCTCGGCAACGCATTTAAAGAGCGGTTATATTTTTTTTGTGAAAGGTCTACGTGTAATCAGCGAAATATAGCCAGTAAAACAGGTTCGCGTCAAATGGGTCAGCTAAAGAGAGCTGCACATGCAATGCCACATAACTAGGACACAACATGTTCCGCCTATAGGCTAGTAATGCGGTTTCGCCATAAAAACAACCCCTCATCATTGATATAGTGAGCGGATTGTGGACGACCCGATGGTACATTTAAGCGAGAAAGCAGAGAAAGTCCACGAACTGCCCTAATGATGTCAAACCGTCGCAATCATTACGACCCCCAAATATTCAGCTACTGGCTCGATAACCTGCGCCAAATACACTTTCAACCTGCAGTGCTTGAGAATCGATGCACGCCTACCTGGACTTATCAGATTCATATGCCTGTATAACCTTACTCTAACACCCTTCGGGGTAGCCGAGTACCTAAGGCGCTAGTATACTCGGCTCGAAATTGCGGGCTAATCCCCGGCTCCGGAGATTTCAGTTTGAATGGAGGCAAGCTGCGAAGGCGCCCGTGTGCATCGTAGCGCACGTTAAAGATCCCCAGTTGGGCAAAATTCTCCGTAGACCTCCACTACGGCGTCCTTGGGACGTAGCCCACTCCCCCCAATTGGCTATAAAACTATCGTTACATTAGCGTCTGTTCCTAGAAAATTCTTTTCCCGAACTTGTTAAAAAGACGCCTATTTTTTGCCACAGCGATCGGCCCATGTGGCTAACAATTATCTTACGTACAAGTGAGAGCAGACAGAATAGTCAAATTATCAAGGTTGCACGAATGCCTTTCTTTTTTGTATGACTGACTACTTGATTGATCTTCCAATTTCACTACATTGAAGGGCGGCTCGTTCATAGCGGTACATGTTGGGGCCAGCAAGCTTTATTGAAGAGGGGCACATACCTCTTGGCACATCTCCAGTGACGCAAATGCTCGTCACTTACGGAAGTTCCTTGCAGATTGGTCCACAACTAGTTTCGTAGGCCCACTTATGCAAGTTTTAGTGAGTTAGGTTTTTTTGATGAAAATCACATGGCAGTGGAACCTACGATGTGACCGACATTCACGTCAAAGATGTACATTGAATCTGGCACTAGCCTGCTTTCATCTATTCAGTCATGCAAGTCTGTCGGAGCCCGTTTTGTTCAAGAAAACCACATGAAAACTGTCTCCTTTTCAGTTACACTGATTCCCGTTATATATTTTCATTGAATTGTGGCACATACGCAGCCTCGGCAACGCATTTAAAGTGCGGTTACATTTTTTTTGTGACAGGTCTACGTGTAATCAGCGAAATATAACCAGTAAAACAGGTTCGGGTCAAATGGGTCAGCTGAGGAGAGCTGCACATGCAATGCCACATATCTAGGACACAACCTGTTCAGCCTATCGGCTAGTAATGCCGTTTCGCCATAAAAACAGCCCCTCATCATTGATATATTGAGGGGATAGTGGACGACCCGATGGTACATGTAGGCGAGAAAGTTGACAAAGTCCTCAAACTGCCATAATGATGTCAAACCGTCGCTATCATTACGACCCCCATATATCAAGCTACTAGCTCGACAACCTGGGTCAAATACACTTTCAACCTGCAGTGCTGGAGAATCGCAGCACACCTACCTGGACTCATCACATTCATCTGCCTGTATAACCTTACTCTATCACCCTTCGGGGTAGCCGAGTAGCTAAGGCGCTAGTATACTCGGCTCGAAATTGCGGGCTAATCCCCGGCTCCGGAGATTTCAGTTTGAATGGAGGCAAGCTGCGAAGGCGCCCGTGTGCATCGTAGCGCACGTTAAATATCCCCAGTTGGGCAAAATTCTCCGTAGACCTCCACTACGGCGTCCTTGGGACGTAACCCTTTCCCCCCAATTGGCTATAAAACTATCGTTACTTTACCGCGTCTGTTCCTAGAAAATTCTTTTCCCGAACTTGTTAAAAAGACGCCTATTTTCTGCCACAGCGATCGGCCCATGTGGCCAACAATTATCTTACGTACCAGTGAGAGCAGACAGAATAGTCAAATTATCAAGGTTGCACGAATGCCGTTCTTTTTTGTATGACTGACTACTTGACTGATCTTCCAATTTCACTACATTGAAGTGCGGCTCGTACATAGCGGTACATGTTGGGGCCAGCAAGCTTTATTGAAGAGGGGCACATACCTCTTGGTCCATCTCCAGTGACGCAAATGCTCGTCACTCAAAGAAGTTCCTTGCAGATTGGTAGACAACTAGTTTCGTATGCCCACCTATGCAAGTTTTAGTGAGTTAGGTTGTTTGATGAAAATCACATGGCAGTGGCACCTATGATGTGACCGACATTCACGTCAAAGATGTACATTGAATCTGGCACTAGCCTGCTTTCATCTATTCAGTCATGCAAGTCTGACTGAGCCCGTTTTGTTCAAGAAAACCACATGAAAACTGTCTCCTTTTCAGTTACACTGATTCGCGTTATGTACTTTCATTGAATTGTGGCAAACACCCAGTGTCGGCAACGCATTTAAAGTGCGGTTACATTTTTTTTGTGAAAGGTCTACGTGTAATCAGCGAAATATAGCCAGTAAAACAGGTTCGCGTCAAATGGGTCAGCTGAAGAGAGCTGCACATGCAATGCCACATAACTAGGACACAACATGTTCCGCCTATAGGCTAGTAATGCCGTTTCGCCATAAAAACAACCCCTCATCATTGATATAGTGAGCGGATTGTGGACGAGCCGATGGCACATTTAAGCGAGAAAGCAGAGAAAGTCCACGAACTGCCCTAATGATGTCAAACCGTCGCAATCGTTACGACCCCCAGATATTCAGCTACTGGCTCGATAACCTGGGCCAAATACACTTTCAACCTGCAGAGCTGAAGAATCGCTGCACACCTACCTGGACTCATCACATTCATATGCCTGTATAACCTTACTCTATCACCCTTCGGGGTAGCGGAGTACCTAAGGCGCTAGTATACTCTGCTCGAAATTGCGGGCTAATCCCCGGCTCCGGAGATTTCAGTTTGAATGGAGGCAAGCTGCGAAGGCGCCCGTGTGCATCGTAGCGCAGGTTAAAAATCCCCAGTTGGGCAAAATTCTCCGTAGACCTCCACTACGGCGTCCTTGTGACGTAACCCACTCCCCCCAATTGGCTATAAAACTATCGTTACATTAACGCGTCTGTTCCTAGAAAATTCTTTTCCCGAACTTGTTAAAAAGACGCCTATTTTTTGCCACAGCGATCGGCCCATGTGGCCAACAATTATCTTACGTACCAGTGAGAGCAGACAGAATAGTCAAATAATCATGGTTGCACGAATGCCTTTCTATTTTGTATAACTGACTACTTCACTGATCTTCCAATTTCACTACATTGAAGTGCGGCTCGTTCATAGCGGTACATGTTGGGGCCAGCAAGCTTTATTGAAGAGGGCCACATACCTCTTGGCCCATCTCCAGTGACGCAAATGCTCGTCACAGAAGTTCCTTGCAGATTGGTACACAACTAGTTTGGTATGCCCACTTATGCAAGTTTTAGTGAGTTAGGTTGTTTGAAGAAAAGCACATGGCAGTGGCACCTATGATGTGACCGACATTCACGTCAAAGATGTACATTGAATCTCGCACTAGCCTGCTTTCAGCTATTCAGTCATGCAAGTCTGGCGGAACCCGTTTTGTTGAAGAAAACCACATGAAAACTGTCTCCTTTTCAGTTACACTGATTCCCGTTATATACTTTCATTGAATTGTGGCGCACACCCAGCCTCGGCAACGCATTTACAGTGCGGTTACATTGATTTTACGAAAGGTCCACATGTAATCAGCGAAATATAGCTAGTAAAACAGGTTCGCGTCAAATGGGTCAGCTGAAGAGAGCTGCACCTGTAATGCCACATAAATAGGACACAACATGTTCCGCCTATCGGCTAGTAAAGCCGTTTCGCCATAAAAGCAGCCCCTCATCATTGATATAGTGAGCGGATTGTGGACGACCAGATGGTACATGTAGGAGAGAAAGCAGAGAAAGTCCACGAACTGCCCTAATGATGTCAAACCGTCGCTATCGTTACGACCCCCAGATATCCAGCTACTAGCTCGACAACCTGGGTCAAATACACTTTCAACCTGCAGAGCTGAAGAATCGCTGCACACCTAACTGGACTCATCACATTCATATGCCTGTATAATCTTACTCTATCACCCTTCAGGTTAGCGGAGTACCTAAGGCGCTAGTATACTCGGCTCAAAATTGCGGGCTATTCCCCGGCTCCGGAGATTTCAATTTGAATGGAAGCAAGCTGCGAAGGCGCCCGTGTGCATCGTAGCGCACGTTAAAAATCCCCAGTTGGGCAAAATTCTCCGTAGACCTCCACTACGGCGTCCTTGGGACGTAACCCACTCCCCCCAATTGGCTATAAAACTATCGTTAGTTTACCGCGTCTGTTCCTAGAAAATTCTTTTCCCGAACTTGCTAAAAAGACGCCTATTTTTTGCCACAGCGATCGGCCCATGTGGCTAACAATTATCTTACGCACCAGTGAGAGCAGACAGAATAGTCAAATTATCGAGGTTGCACGAATGCCTTTCTTTTTTGTATGACTGACTACTTGACTGATCTTCCAATTTCACTACATTTAAGTGCGGCTCGTACATAGCGGTACATGTTGGGGCCAGCAAGCTTTATTGAAGAAGGGCACATACCTCTTGGCCCATCTCCAGTGACGCAAATGCTCGTCACTCAAAGAAGTTCCTTGCAGATTGTAGACGACAAGTTTCGTATGCCCACCTATGCAAGTTTTAGTGAGTTAGGTTGTTTGATGAAAATCACATGGCAGTGGCACCTACGATGTGACCGACATTCACGTCAAAGATGTACATTGAATCTGGCACTAGCCTGCTTTCATCTATTCAGTCATGCAAGTCTGACTGAGCCCGTTTTGTTCGAGAAAACCACATGAAAACTGTCTCCTTTTCAGTTACACTGATTCCCTTTATGTACTTTCATTGAATTGTGGCACACACCCAGTGTCGGCAACGCATTTAAAGTGCGGTTACATTTTTTTTGTGAAAGGTCTACGTGTAATCAGCGAAATATAGCCAGTAAAACAGGATCGCGTCAAATGGGTCAGCTGAGGAGAGTTGCACATGTAGTGCCACATACCTAGGACACAACCTGTTCAGCCTAACGGCTAGTAATCCCGTTTCGCCATAAAAACAGCCCCTCATCATTGATATAGTGAGCGGATTGTGGACGAGCCGATGGTACATGTAGGCGAGAAAGTTGACAAAGTCCTCAAACTGCCATAATGATGTCAAACCGTCGCTATCATTACGACCCCCATATATCCAGCTACTAGCTCGACAACCTGAGTCAAATACACTTTCAACCTGCAGTGCTGGAGAATCGCAGCACACCTACCTGGACTCATCACATTCATATGCCTGTATAACCTTACTCTATCACCCTTCGGGGTAGCCGAGTAGCTAAGGCGCTAGTATACTCGGCTCGAAATTGCGGGCTAATCCCCGGCTCCGGAGATTTCAGTTTGAATGGAGGCAAGCTGCGAAGGCGCCCGTGTGCATCGTAGCGCACGTTAAAGATCCCCAGTTGGGCAAAATTCTCGGTAGACCTCCACTACGGCGTCCTTGGGACGTAACCCTCTCCCCCCAATTGGCTATAAAACTATCGTTACTTTACCGCGTCTGTTCCTAGAAAATTCTTTTCCCGAACTTGTTAAAAAGACGCCTATTTTTTGCCACACTGATCGGCCCATGTGGCCAACAATTATCTTACATACCAGTGAGAGCAGACAGAATAGTCAAATTATCAAGGTTGCACGAATGCCGTTCTTTTTTGTATGACTGGCTACTTGACTGATCTTCCAATTTCACTACATTCAAGTGCGGCTCGTACATAGCGGTACATGTTGGGACCAGCAAGCTTTAGTGAAGAGGGGCACATACCTCTTGGCACATCTCCAGTGACGCAAATGCTCGTCACTTACGGAAGTTCCTTGCAGATTGGTCCACAACTAGTTTCGTATGCCCACTTATGCAAGTTTTAGTGAGTTAGGCTTTTTTGATGAAAATCACATGGCAGTGGCACCTACGATGTGACCGACATACACGTCAAAGATGTACATTGAATCTGGCACTAGCCTGCTTTCATCTATTCAGTAATGCAAGTCTGACGGAGCCCGTTTTGTTCAAGAAAACCGCATGAAAACTGTCTCCTTTTCAGTTACACTGATTCCCGTTATATACTTTCATTGAATTGTGGCACACACGCAGCCTCGGCAAAGCATTTAAAGTGCGGTTACATTTTTTTTTGTGAAAGGTCTACGTGTAATCAGTGAAATATAGCCAGTAAAACAGGTTCGCGTCAAATGGGTCAGCTAAAGAGAGCTGCACATGCAATGCCACATAACTAGGACACAACATGTTCCGCCTATAGGCTAGTAATGCGGTTTCGCCATAAAAACAACCCCTCATCATTGATATAGTGAGCGGATTGTGGACGACCCGATGGTACATTTAAGCGAGAAAGCAGAGAAAGTCCACGAACTGCCCTAATGATGTCAAACCGTCGCAATCGTTACGACCCCCAGATATTCAGCTACTGGCTCGATAACCTGCGCCAAATACACTTTCAACCTGCAGTGCTTGAGAATCGATGCACACCTACCTGGACTCATCAGATTCATATGCCTGTATAACCTTACTCTAACACCCTTCGTGGTAGCCGAGTACCTAAGGCGCTAGTATACTCGGCTCGAAATTGCGGGCTAATCCCCGGCTCCGGAGATTTCAGTTTGAATGGAGGCAAGCTGCGAAGGCGCCCGTGTGCATCGTAGCGCACGTTAAAGATCCCCAGTTGGGCAAAATTCTCCGTAGACCTCCACTACGGCGTCCTTGGGACGTAACCCACTCCCCCCAATTGGCTATAAAACTATCGTTACATTAGCGTCTGTTCCTAGAAAATTCTTTTCCCGAACTTGTTAAAAAGACGCCTATTTTTTGCCACAGCGATCGGCCCATGTGGCTAACAATTATCTTACGTACAAGTGAGAGCAGACAGAATAGTCAAATTATCAAGGTTGCACGAATGCCTTTCTTTTTTGTATGACTGACTACTTGATTTATCTTCCAATTTCACTACATTGAAGTGCGGCTCGTTCATTGCGGTACATGTTGGGGCCAGCAAGCTTTATTGAAGAGGGGCACATACCTCTTGGCACATCTCCAGTGACGCAAATGCTCGTCACTTACGGAAGTTCCTTGCAGATTGGTCCACAACTAGTTTCGTATGCCCACTTATGCAAGTTTTAGTGAGTTAGGTTTTTTTGATGAGAATCACATGGCAGTGGAACCTACGATGTGACCGACATTCACGTCAAAGATGTACATTGAATCTGGCACTAGCCTGCTTTCATCTATTCAGTCATGCAAGTCTGTCGGAGCCCGTTTTGTTCAAGAAAACTACATGAAAACTGTCTCCTTTTCAGTTACACTGATTCCCGTTATATATTTTCATTGAATTGTGGCACATACGCAGCCTCGGCAACGCATTTAAAGTGCGGTTACATTTTTTTGCGACAGGTCTACGTGTAATCAGCGAAATATAACCAGTAAAACAGGTTCGGGTCAAATGGGTCAGCTGAGGAGAGCTGCACATGCAATGCCACATACCTAGGACACAACCTGTTCAGCCTATAGGCTAGTAATGCCGTTTCGCCATAAAAAAAGCCCCTCATCATTGATATAGCGAGCGGATAGTGGACGACCCGATGGTACATGTAGGCGAGAAAGTTGACAAAGTCCTCAAACTGCCATAATGAAGTCAAACCGTCGCTATCATTACGACCCCCATATATCCAGCTACTAGCTCGACAACCTGGGTCAAATAAACTTTCAACCTGCAGTGCTGGAGAATCGCTGCACACCTACCTGGACTCATCACATTCATATGCCTGTATAATCTTACTCTATCACCCTTCGGGTTAGCGGAGTACCTAAGGCGCTAGTATACTCGGCTCAAAATTGCGGGCTATTCCCCGGCTCCGGAGATTTCAGTTTGAATGGAGGCAAGCTGCGAAGGCGCCCGTGTGCATCGTAGCGCACGTTAAAAATCCCCAGTTGGGCAAAATTCTCCGTAGACCTCCACTACGGCGTCCTTGGGACGTAACCCACTCCCCCCAATTGGCTATAAAACTATCGTTAGTTTACCGCGTCTGTTCCTAGAAAATTCTTTTCCCGAACTTGTTAAAAAGACGCCTATTTTTTGCCACAGCGATCGGCCCATGTGGCTAACAATTATCTTACGCACCAGTGAGAGCAGACAGAATAGTCAAATTATCGAGGTTGCACGAATGCCTTTCTTTTTTGTATGACTGACTACTTGACTGATCTTCCAATTTCACTACATTTAAGTGCGGCTCGTACATAGCGGTACATGTTGGGGCCAGCAAGCTTTATTGAAGAAGGGCACATACCTCTTGGCCCATCTCCAGTGACGCAAATGCTCGTCACTCAAAGAAGTTCCTTGCAGATTGTAGACGACAAGTTTCGTATGCCCACCTATGCAAGTTTTAGTGAGTTAGGTTGTTTGATGAAAATCACATGGCAGTGGCACCTACGATGTGACCGACATTCACGTCAAAGATGTACATTGAATCTGGCACTAGCCTGCTTTCATCTATTCAGTCATGCAAGTCTGACTGAGCCCGTTTTGTTCAAGAAAACCACATGAAAACTGTCTCCTTTTCAGTTACACTGATTCCCTTTATGTACTTTCATTGAATTGTGGCACACACCCAGTGTCGGCAACGCATTTAAAGTGCGGTTACATTTTTTTTGTGAAAGGTCTACGTGTAATGAGCGAAATATAGCTAGTAAAACAGGATCGCGTCAAATGGGTCAGCTGAGGAGAGTTGCACATGTAATGCCACATACCTAGGACACAACCTGTTCAGCCTAACGGCTAGTAATCCCGTTTCGCCATAAAAACAGCCCCTCATCATTGATATAGTGAGCGGATTGTGGACGACCCGATGGTACATGTAGGCGAGAAAGTTGACAAAGTCCTCAAACTGCCATAATGATGTCAAACCGTCGCTATCATTACGACCCCCATATATCCAGCTACTAGCTCGACAACCTGAGTCAAATACACTTTTAACCTGCAGTGCTGGAGAATCGCAGCACACCTACCTGGACTCATCACATTCATATGCCTGTATAACCTTACTCTATCACCCTTCGGGGTAGCCGAGTAGCTAAGGCGCTAGTATACTCGGCTCGAAATTGCGGGCTAATCCCCGGCTCCGGAGATTTCAGTTTGAATGGAGGCAAGCTGCGAAGGCGCCCGTGTGCATCGTAGCGCACGTTAAAGATCCCCAGTTGGGCAAAATTCTCCGTAGACCTCCACTACGGCGTCCTTGGGACGTAACCCTCTCCCCCCAATTGGCTATAAAACTATCGTTACTTTACCGCGTCTGTTCCTAGAAAATTCTTTTCCCGAACTTGTTAAAAAGACGCCTATTTTTTGCCACACTGATCGGCCCATGTGGCCAACAATTATCTTACGTACCAGTGAGAGCAGACAGAATAGTCAAATTATCAAGGTTGCACGAATGCCGTTCTTTTTTGTATGACTGGCTACTGGACTGATCTTCCAATTTCACTACATTGAAGTGCGGCTCGTACATAGCGGTACATGTTGGGACCAGCAAGCTTTAGTGAAGAGGGGCACATACCTCTTGGCACATCTCCAGTGACGCAAATGCTCGTCACTTACGGAAGTTCCTTGCAGATTGGTCCACAACTAGTTTCGTATGCCCTCTTATGCAAGTTTTAGTGAGTTAGGCTTTTTTGATGAAAATCACATGGCAGTGGCACCTACGATGTGACCGACATACACGTCAAAGATGTACATTGAATCTGGCACTAGCCTGCTTTCATCTATTCAGTAATGCAAGTCTGACGGAGCCCGTTTTGTTCAAGAAAACCACATGAAAACTGTCTCCTTTTCAGTTACACTGATTCCCGTTATATACTTTCATTGAATTGTGGCACACACGCAGCCTCGGCAACGCATTTAAAGTGCGGTTACATTTTTTTTGTGAAAGGTCTACGTGTAATCAGTGAAATATAGCCAGTAAAACAGGTTCGCGTCAAATGGGTCAGCTAAAGAGAGCTGCACATGCAATGCCACATAACTAGGACACAACATGTTCCGCCTATAGGCTAGTAATGCGGTTTCGCCATAAAAACAACCCCTCATCATTGATATAGTGAGCGGATTGTGGACGACCCGATGGTACATTTAAGCGAGAAAGCAGAGAAAGTCCACGAACTGCCCTAATGATGTCAAACCGTCGCAATCGTTACGACCCCCAGATATTCAGCTACTGGCTCGATAACCTGCGCCAAATACACTTTCAACCTGCAGTGCTTGAGAATCGATGCACACCTACCTGGACTCATCAGATTCATATGCCTGTATAACCTTACTCTAACACCCTTCGTGGTAGCCGAGTACCTAAGGCGCTAGTATACTCGGCTCGAAATTGCGGGCTAATCCCCGGCTCCGGAGATTTCAGTTTGAATGGAGGCAAGCTGCGAAGGCGCCCGTGTGCATCGTAGCGCACGTTAAAGATCCCCAGTTGGGCAAAATTCTCCGTAGACCTCCACTACGGCGTCCTTGGGACGTAACCCACTCCCCCCAATTGGCTATAAAACTATCGTTACATTAGCGTCTGTTCCTAGAAAATTCTTTTCCCGAACTTGTTAAAAAGACGCCTTTTTTTTGCCAGAGCGATCGGCCCATGTGGCTAACAATTATCTTACGTACAAGTGAGAGCAGACAGAATAGTCAAATTATCAAGGTTGCACGAATGCCTTTCTTTTTTGTATGACTGACTACTTGATTGATCTTCCAATTTCACTACATTGAAGTGCGGCTCGTTCATAGCGGTACATGTTGGGGCCAGCAAGCTTTATTGAAGAGGGGCACATACCTCTTGGCACATCTCCAGTGACGCAAATGCTCGTCGCTTACGGAAGTTCCTTGCAGATTGGTCCACAACTAGTTTCGTATGCCCACTTATGCAAGTTTTAGTGAGTTAGGTTTTTTTGATGAAAATCACATGGCAGTGGAACCTACGATGTGACCGACATTCACGTCAAAGATGTACATTGAATCTGGAACTAGCCTGCTTTCATCTATTCAGTCATGCAAGTCTGTCGGAGCCCGTTTTGTTCAAGAAAACTACATGAAAACTGTCTCCTTTTCAGTTACACTGATTCCCGTTATATATTTTCATTGAATTGTGGCACATACGCAGCCTCGGCAACGCATTTAAAGTGCGGTTACATTTTTTTTGTGACAGGTCTACGTGTAATCAGCGAAATATAACCAGTAAAACAGGTTCGGGTCAAATGGGTCAGCTGAGGAGAGCTGCACATGCAATGCCACATACCTAGGACACAACCTGTTCAGCCTATCGGCTAGTAATGCCGTTTCGCCATAAAAACAGCCCCTCATCATTGATATAGTGAGGGGATAGTGGACGACCCGATGGTACATGTAGGCGAGAAAGTTGACAAAGTCCTCAAACTGCCATAATGAAGTCAAACCGTCGCTATCATTACGACCCCCATATATCCAGCTACTAGCTCGACAACCTGGGTCAAATAAACTTTCAACCTGCAGTGCTGGAGAATCGCAGCACACCTACCTGGACTCATCACATTCATCTGCCTGTATAACCTTACTCTATCACCCTTCGGGGTAGCCGAGTAGCTAAGGCGCTAGTATACTCGGCTCGAAATTGCGGGCTAATCCCCGGCTCCGGAGATTTCAGTTTGAATGGAGGCAAGCTGCGAAGGCGCCCGTGTGCATCGTAGCGCACGTTAAATATCCCCAGTTGGGCAAAATTCTCCGTAGACCTCCACTACGGCGTCCTTGGGACGTAACCCTTTCCCCCCAATTGGCTATAAAACTATCGTTACTTTACCGCGTCTGTTCCTAGAAAATTCTTTTCCCGAACTTGTTAAAAAGACGCCTATTTTTTGCCACCGCGATCGGCCCATGTGGCCAACAATTATCTTACGTACCAGTGAGAGCAGACAGAATAGTCAAATTATCAAGGTTGCACGAATGCCTTTCTTTTTTGTATGACTGACTACTTGACTGATCTTCCAATTTCACTACATTGAAGTGCGGCTCGTACATAGCGGTACATGTTGGGGCCAGCAAGCTTTATTGAAGAGGGGCACATACCTCTTGGCCCATCTCCAGTGACGCAAATGCTCGTCACTCAAAGAAGTTCCTTGCAGATTGGTAGACAACTAGTTTCGTATGCCCACCTATGCAAGTTTTAGTGAGTTAGGTTGTTTGATGAAAATCACATGGAAGTGGCACCTACGATGTGACCGACATTCACGTCAAAGATGTACATTGAATCTGGCACTAGCCTGCTTTCATCTATTCAGTAATGCAAGTCTGACGGAGCCCGTTTTGTTCAAGAAAACCACATGAAAACTGTCTCCTTTTCAGTTACACTGATTCCCGTTATATACTTTCATTGAATTGTGGCACACACGCAGCCTCGGCAACGCATTTAAAGTGCGGTTACATTTTTTTTGTGAAAGGTCTACGTGTAATCAGTGAAATATAGCCAGTAAAACAGGTTCGCGTCAAATGGGTCAGCTAAAGAGAGCTGCACATGCAATGCCACATAACTAGGACACAACATGTTCCGCCTATAGGCTAGTAATGCGGTTTCGCCATAAAAACAACCCCTCATCATTGATATAGTGAGCGGATTGTGGACGACCCGATGGTACATTTAAGCGAGAAAGCAGAGAAAGTCCACGAACTGCCCTAATGATGTCAAACCGTCGCAATCGTTACGACCCCCAGATATTCAGCTACTGGCTCGATAACCTGCGCCAAATACACTTTCAACCTGCAGTGCTTGAGAATCGATGCACACCTACCTGGACTCATCAGATTCATATGCCTGTATAACCTTACTCTAACACCCTTCGTGGTAGCCGAGTACCTAAGGCGCTAGTATACTCGGCTCGAAATTGCGGGCTAATCCCCGGCTCCGGAGATTTCAGTTTGAATGGAGGCAAGCTGCGAAGGCGCCCGTGTGCATCGTAGCGCACGTTAAAGATCCCCAGTTGGGCAAAATTCTCCGTAGACCTCCACTACGGCGTCCTTGGGACGTAACCCACTCCCCCGAATTGGCTATAAAACTATCGTTACATTAGCGTCTGTTCCTAGAAAATTCTTTTCCCGAACTTGTTAAAAAGACGCCTTTTTTTTGCCAGAGCGATCGGCCCATGTGGCTAACAATTATCTTACGTACAAGTGAGAGCAGACAGAATAGTCAAATTATCAAGGTTGCACGAATGCCTTTCTTTTTTGTATGACTGACTACTTGATTGATCTTCCAATTTCACTACATTGAAGTGCGGCTCGTTCATAGCGGTACATGTTGGGGCCAGCAAGCTTTATTGAAGAGGGGCACATACCTCTTGGCACATCTCCAGTGACGCAAATGCTCGTCGCTTACGGAAGTTCCTTGCAGATTGGTCCACAACTAGTTTCGTATGCCCACTTATGCAAGTTTTAGTGAGTTAGGTTTTTTTGATGAAAATCACATGGCAGTGGAACCTACGATGTGACCGACATTCACGTCAAAGATGTACATTGAATCTGGAACTAGCCTGCTTTCATCTATTCAGTCATGCAAGTCTGTCGGAGCCCGTTTTGTTCAAGAAAACTACATGAAAACTGTCTCCTTTTCAGTTACACTGATTCCCGTTATATATTTTCATTGAATTGTGGCACATACGCAGCCTCGGCAACGCATTTAAAGTGCGGTTACATTTTTTTTGTGACAGGTCTACGTGTAATCAGCGAAATATAACCAGTAAAACAGGTTCGGGTCAAATGGGTCAGCTGAGGAGAGCTGCACATGCAATGCCACATACCTAGGACACAACCTGTTCAGCCTATCGGCTAGTAATGCCGTTTCGCCATAAAAACAGCCCCTCATCATTGATATAGTGAGGGGATAGTGGACGACCCGATGGTACATGTAGGCGAGAAAGTTGACAAAGTCCTCAAACTGCCATAATGAAGTCAAACCGTCGCTATCATTACGACCCCCATATATCCAGCTACTAGCTCGACAACCTGGGTCAAATAAACTTTCAACCTGCAGTGCTGGAGAATCGCAGCACACCTACCTGGACTCATCACATTCATCTGCCTGTATAACCTTACTCTATCACCCTTCGGGGTAGCCGAGTAGCTAAGGCGCTAGTATACTCGGCTCGAAATTGCGGGCTAATCCCCGGCTCCGGAGATTTCAGTTTGAATGGAGGCAAGCTGCGAAGGCGCCCGTGTGCATCGTAGCGCACGTTAAATATCCCCAGTTGGGCAAAATTCTCCGTAGACCTCCACTACGGCGTCCTTGGGACGTAACCCTTTCCCCCCAATTGGCTATAAAACTATCGTTACTTTACCGCGTCTGTTCCTAGAAAATTCTTTTCCCGAACTTGTTAAAAAGACGCCTATTTTTTGCCACCGCGATCGGCCCATGTGGCCAACAATTATCTTACGTACCAGTGAGAGCAGACAGAATAGTCAAATTATCAAGGTTGCACGAATGCCTTTCTTTTTTGTATGACTGACTACTTGACTGATCTTCCAATTTCACTACATTGAAGTGCGGCTCGTACATAGCGGTACATGTTGGGGCCAGCAAGCTTTATTGAAGAGGGGCACATACCTCTTGGCCCATCTCCAGTGACGCAAATGCTCGTCACTCAAAGAAGTTCCTTGCAGATTGGTAGACAACTAGTTTCGTATGCCCACCTATGCAAGTTTTAGTGAGTTAGGTTGTTTGATGAAAATCACATGGAAGTGGCACCTATGATGTGACCGACATTCACGTCAAAGATGTACATTGAATCTGGCACTAGCCTGCTTTCATCTATTCAGTCATGCAAGTCTGACTGAGCCGGTTTTGTTCAAGAAAACCACATGAAAACTATCTCCTTTTCAGTTACACTGATTCGCGTTATGTACTTTCATTGAATTGTGGCAAACACCCAGTGTCGGCAACGCATTTAAAGTGCGGTTACATTTTTTTTGTGAAAGGTCTACGTGTAATCAGCGAAATATAGCCAGTAAAACAGGTTCGCGTCAAATGGGTCAGCTGAAGAGAGCTGCACATGCAATGCCACATAACTAGGACACAACATGTTCCGCCTATAGGCTAGTAATGCCGTTTCGCCATAAAAACAACCTTTCATCATTGATATAGTGAGCGGATTGTGGACGAGCCGATGGTACATTTAAGCGAGAAAGCAGAGAAAGTCCACGAACTGCCCTAATGATGTCAAACCGTCGCAATCGTTACGACCCCCAGATATTCAGCTACTGGCTCGATAACCTGGGCCAAATACACTTTCAACCTGCAGAGCTGAAGAATCGCTGCACACCTACCTGGACTCATCACATTCATATGCCTGTATAACCTTACTCTATCACCCTTCGGGGTAGCGGAGTACCTAAGGCGCTAGTATACTCTGCTCGAAATTGCGGGCTAATCCCCGGCTCCGGAGATTTCAGTTTGAATGGAGGCAAGCTGCGAAGGCGCCCGTGTGCATCGTAGCGCAGGTTAAAAATCCCCAGTTGGGCAAAATTCTCCGTAGACCTCCACTACGGCGTCCTTGGGACGTAACCCACTCCCCCCAATTGGCTATAAAACTATCGTTACATTACCGCGTCTATTCCTAGAAAATTCTTTTCCCGAACTTGTTAAAAAGACGCCTATTTTTTGCCACAGCGATCGGCCCATGTGGCTAACAATTATCTTACGTACCAGTGAGAGCAGACAGAATAGTCAAATTATCAAGGTTGCACGAATGCCGTTCTTTTTTGTATGACTGACTACTTGACTGATCTTCCAATTTCACTACATTGAAGTGCGGCTCGTACATAGCGGTACATGTTGGGGCCAGCAAGCTTTATTGAAGAGGGGCACATACCTCTTGGCCCATCTCCAGTGACGCAAATGCTCGTCACTCAAAGAAGTTCCTTGCAGATTGGTAGACAACTAGTTTCGTATGCCCTCCTATGCAAGTTTTAGTGAGTTAGGTTGTTTGATGAAAATCACATGGCAGTGGCACCTACGATGTGACCGACATTCACGTCAAAGATGTACATTGAATCTGGCACTAGCCTGCTTTCATCTATTCAGTCATGCAAGTCTGACTGAGCCCGTTTTGTTCAAGAAAACCACATGAAAACTGTCTCCTTTTCAGTTACACTGATTCCCGTTATGTACTTTCATTGAATTGTGGCACACACCCAGTGTCGGCAACGTATTTAAAGTGCGGTTACATTTTTTTTGTGAAAGGTCTACGTGTAATCAGCGAAATATAGCCAGTAAAACAGGATCGCGTCAAATGGGTCTGCTGAGGAGAGCTGCACATGTAATGCCACATACCTAGGACACAACCTGTTCAGCCTATCGGCTAGTAATGCCGTTTCGCCATAAAAACAGCCCCTCATCATTGATATAGTGAGGGGATAGTGGACGACCCGATGGTACATGTAGGCGAGAAAGTTGACAAAGTCCTCAAACTGCCATAATGATGTCAAACCGTCGCTATCATTACGACCCCCATATATCCAGCTACTAGCTCGACAACCTGGGTCAAATACACTTTCAACTTGCAGTGCTGGAGAATCGCAGCACACCTACCTGGACTCATCACATTCATATGCCTGTAAAACCTTCCTCTTATCATCCTTCGGGGTAGCCGAGTAGCTAAGGCGCTAGTATGCTCGGCTCGAAATTGCGGGCTAATCCCCGGCTCCGGAGATTTCAGTTTGAATGGAGGCAAGCTGCGAAGGCGCCCGTGTGCATCGTAGCCACGTTAAAGAACCCCAGTTGGGGAAAATTCTCCGTAGACCTCCACTACGGCGTCTTTGGGATGTAACCCACTCCCCCCATTTGGCTATAAAACTATCGTTACATTACCGCGTCTGTTCCTAGAAAATTCTTTTCCCGAACTTGTTAAAAAGACGCCTATTTTTTGCCACAGCGATCGGCCCATGTGGCTAACAATTATCTTACGTACCAGTGAGAGCAGACAGAATAGTCAAATTATCAAGGTTGCACGAATGCCGTTCTTTTTTGTATGACTGACTACTTGACTTAACTTCCAATTTCACTACATTGAAGTGCGGCTCGAACGTAGCGGTACATGTTGGGGCCAGCAAGCTTTATTGAAGACGGCCACATACCTATTGGCCCACCTCCAGTGACGCAAATGCTCGTCACGGAACTTCCTTGCAGATTGGTGCACAACTAGTTTGGTATGCCCACTTATGCAAGTTTTAGTCAGTTAGGTTGTGTGAAGAAAAGCACATGGCAGTGGCACCTACGATGTGACCGACATTCATGTCAAAGATGTTCATTGAATCTGGCACTAGCCTGCTTTCCTCTATTCAGTCATGCAAGTCTGGCGGAATCCGTTTTGTTGAAGAAAACCACATGAAAACTGTCTTCTTTTCCGTTACACTGATTCCCGTTATATACTTTCATTGAATTGTGGCGCACACCCAGCCTCGGCAACGCATTTAAAGTGCGGTTACATTGATTTTAGGAAAGGTCCACATGTAATCAGCGAAATATAGCCAGTAAAACAGGTTCGCATCAAATGGGTCAGCTGAGGAGAGCTGCACATGTAATGCCACACCTAGGACACAACCTGTTCAGCCAATCGGCTAGTAATGCCGTTTCGCCATAAAAACAGCCCCTCATCATTGATATAGTGAGGGGATAGTGGACGACCCGATGGTACATGTAGGCGAGAAAGTTTACAAAGTCCTCAAACTGCCATAATGATGTCAAACTGTCGCTATCATTACGACCCCCATATATCCAGCTACTAGCTCGACAACCTGGGTCAAATACACTTTCAATCTGCAGTGCTTGAGAATCGATGCACACCTCCCTGGACTCATCACATTCATATGCCTGTATAACCTTACTCTATCACCCTTCGGGGTAGCGGAGTACCTAAGGAGCTAGTATACTCGGCTCGAAATTGCGTAGTAATCCCCGGCCTCGGAGATTTCAGTTTGAATGGAGGCAAGCTGCGAAGGCGCCCGTGTGCATCGTAGCGCAGGTTAAAAATCCCCAGTTGGGCAAAATTCTCTGTAGACCTCCACTACGGCGTCCTTGGGACGTAACCCACTCCCCCCAATTGGCTATAAAACTGTCGTTACATTAACGCGTCTGTTCCTAGAAAATTCCTTTCCCGAACTTGTTAGAAAGACGCCTATTTTTTGCCACAGCGATCGGCCCATGTGGCTAACAATTATCTTACGTAGCAGTGAGAGCAGACACAATAGTCAAATTATCAAGGTTGCACGAATGCCTTTCCTTTTTGTATAACTGACTACTTGACTGATCTTCCAATTTCACTACATTGAAGTGCGGCTCGTACATAGCGGTACATGTTGGGGCCAGTAAGCTTTCTTGAAGAGGGCCACATACCTCTTGGCCCATCTCCAGTAACGCAAATGCTCGTCACTTACGGTAGTTTCTTGCAGATTGGTACACAACTAGTTTGGTATGCCCACTTATGCAAGTTTTAGTCAGTTAGGTTGTGTGAAGAAAAGCACATGGCAGTGGCACCTATGATGTGACCGACATTCACGTCAAAGATGTACATTGAATCTGGCACTAGCCTGCTTTCATCTATTCTGTCATGCAAGTCTGGCGGAACCCGTTTTGTTGAAGAAAACCACATGAAAACTGTCTTCTTTTCCGTTACACTGATTCCCGTTATATACTTTCATTGAATTCTGGCGCACACCCAGTCTCGGAAACGCATTTAAAGTGCGCTTACATTGATTTTACGAAAGGTCCACGTGTAATCAGCGAAATATAGCTAGTAAAACAGGTTCGCATCAAATGGGTCAGCTGAGGAGAGCTGCACATGTAATGCCACACACCTAGGACATAACCTGTTCAGCCTATCGGCTAGTAATGCCGTTTCGCCATAAAAACAGCCCCTCATCATTGATATAGTGAGGGGATAGTGGACGACCCGATGGTACATGTAGGCGAGAAAGTTGACAAAGTCCTCAAACTGCCATAATGATGTCAAACCGTCGCTATCCTTACGACCCCCATATATCCAGCTATTAGCTCGACAACCTGGGTCAAATACACTTTCAACCTGCAGTGCTGGAGAATCGCATTACACCTACCTGGACTCATCACATTCATATGCCTGTATCATCATCATCATCATCAGCCTAGTTACGCCCACTGCAGGGCAAAGGCCTCTCCCATGCTTCTCCAACAACCTCGGTCATGTACTAATTGTGGCCATGCCGTCCCTGCAAACTTCTTAATCTCATCCGCCCACCTAACTTTCTGCCGCCCCCTGCTACGCTTCCCTTCCCTTGGGACCCAGTCCGTAACCCTTAATGACCATCGGTTATCTTCCCTCCTCATTACATGTCCTGCCCATGCCCATTTCTTTTTCTTGATTTCAACTAAGATATCATTAACTCGCGTTTGTTCCCTCACCCAATCTGCTCTTTTCTTATCCCTTAACGTTACACCTATCATTCTTCTTTCCATAGCTCGTTGTGTCGTCCTCAATTTGAGTAGAACCCTTTTAGTAAGCCTCCAGGTTTCTGCCCCGTAGGTGAGTACTGGTAAGACACAGCTATTATATACTTTTCTCTTGAGGAAT
This sequence comes from Dermacentor variabilis, assembly GCF_050947875.1. Lineage (NCBI taxonomy): Eukaryota > Metazoa > Arthropoda > Arachnida > Ixodida > Ixodidae > Dermacentor > Dermacentor variabilis. The sequence goes on along the minus strand of NC_134569.1, from coordinate 217,800,973 downwards.
AATGGCAACCTGCTGTTCATGATTTGGGAATGCCTGCCAAACGCACCCGAGCCCATCCTTATTCTTCTGATATAATACTTCCTGATAATGCTTGCTTTATGGAGGACTACGGTGCCTGTGGAGCCGCTATAGATATCTTCCAGTATTTTTACATATGGCTCATCTACACCCTGATTCCGTAATGCCTCCATGACTGCTGAGGTTTCGACTGAATCAAACGCTTTCTCGTAATCAATGAAAGCTATATATAAGGGTTGGTTATATTCTGCACATTTCTCTATCACTTGATTGATAGTGTGAATATGGTCTATTGTTGAGGAGCCTGTACGGAATCCTGCCTGGTCCTTTGGTTGACAGAAGTCTAAGGTGTTCCTGATTCTATTTGCAATTACCTTAGTAAATACTTTGTAGGCAACGGACAGTAAGCTGATCGGTCTATAATTTTTCAAGTCTTTGGCGTCCCCTTTCTTATGGATTAGGATTATGTTAGCGTTCTTCCAAGATTGCGGTACGCTCGAGGTCATGAGGCATTGCGTATACAAGGTGGCCAGTTTCTCTAGAACAATCTGTCCACCATCCTTCAACAAATCTGCTGTTACCTGATCCTCCCCAGCTGCCTTCCCCCTTTGCATGTCTCCTAAGGCTTTCCTTACTTCTTCCGGCGGATGCCTGTATAACCTTACTCTATCACCCTTCGGGGTAGCCGAGTAGCTAAGGCGCTAGTATACTCGGCTCGAAATTGCGGGCTAATCCCCGGCTCCAGAGATTTCAGTTTGAATGGAGGCATGCTGCGAAGGCGCCCGTGTGCATCGTAGCGCACGTTAAAGATCCCCAGTTGGGCAAAATTCTCCGTAGACCTCAACTACGGCGTCCTTGGGACGTAACCCACTCCCCCCAATTGGCTATAAAACTATCGTTACATTACCGCGTCTGTTCCTAGAAAATTGTTTTCCCGAACTTGTTAAAAAGACGCCTATTTTTTGCCACAGCGATCCGCCCATGTGGCTAACAATTATCTTACGTACCAGTGAGAGCAGACAGAATAGCCAAATTATCAAGGTTGCACGAATGCCGTTCTTTTTTGTATAACTGACTACTTGACTGATCTTCCAATTTCACTACATTGAAGTGCGGCTCGTACATAGCGGTACATGTTGGGGCCAGCAAGCTTTATTGAAGAGGGGCACATACCTCTTGGCACATCTCCAGTGACGCAAATGCTCGTCACTTACGGAGGTTCCTTGCAGATTGGTCCACAACTAGTTTCGTATGCCCACTTATGCAAGTTTTAGTGAGTTAGGTTTTTTTTGATGAAAATCACATGGCAGTCGCACCTACGATGTGACCGACATTCACGTCAAAGATGTACATTGAATCTGGCACTAGCCTGCTTTCATCTATTCAGTCATGCAAGTCTGGGGAACCCGTTTTCTTCTAGAAAACCACATGAAAACTGTCTCCTTACATTTTTTTGTGACAGCTCTACGTGTAATCAGCGAAATATAACCAGTAAAACAGGTTCGCGTCAAATGGGTCAGCTGAGGAGAGCTGCACATGCAATGCCACATACCTAGGACACAACCTGTTCAGCCTATCGGCTAGTAATGCCGTTTCGCCATAAAAACACCCCCTCATCATTGATATAGTGAGGGGATAGTGGACGACCCGATGGTACATGTGGGCGAGAAAGTTGACAAAGTCCTCAAACTGCCATAATGATGTCAAACCGTCGCTATCGTTACGACCCCATATATCCAGCTACTAGCTCGACAACCTGGGTCAAATACACTTTCAACCTGCAGTGCTGGAGAATCGCAGCACACCTACCTGGACTCATCACATTCATATGCCTGTATAACCTTACTCTATCACCCTTCGGGGTAGCCGAGTAGCTAAGGCGCTAGTATACTCGGCTCGAAATTGCGGGCTAATCCCCGGCTCCGGAGATTTCAGTTTGAATGGAGGCAAGCTGCGAAGGCGCCCGTGTGCATTGTAGCGGACGTTAAAGATCACCAGTTGGGCAAAATTCTCCGTAGACCTCCACAACGGTGTCCTTGGGACGTAACCCACTCCCCCCAATTGGCTATAAAACTATCGTTACTTTACCGCGTCTGTTCCTAGAAAATTCTTTTCGCGAACTTGTTAAAAAGACGCCTATTTTTTGCCACAGCGATCGGCCCATGTGGCTAACAATTATCTTACGTACCAGTGAGAGCAGACAGAATAGTCAAATTATCAAAGTTGCACGAATGCCGTTCTTTTTTGTATGACTGACTACTTGACTGATCTTCCAATTTCACTACACTGAAGTGCGGCTCGTACATAGCGGTACATGTTGGGGCCAGCAAGCTTTATTGAAGAGGGGCACATACCTCTTGGCACATCTCCAGTGACGCAAATGCTCGTCACTTACGGAAGTTCCTTGCAGATTGGTCCACAACTAGTTTCGTATGCCCACTTATGCAAGTTTTAGTGAGGTTTTTTTGATGAAAATCACATGGCAGTGGCACCTACGATGTGACCGACATTCACGTCAAAGATGTACATTGAATCTGGCACTAGCCTGCTTTCATCTATTCAGTCATGCAAGTCTCGCGGAACCCGTTTTCTTCAAGAAAACCACATGAAAACTGTCTCCTTACATTTTTTTTGTGACAGGTCTACGTGTAATCAGCGAAATATAACCAGTAAAACAGGTTCGCGTCAAATGGGTCAGCTGAGGAGAGCTGCACATGCAATGCCACATACCTAGGACACAACCTGTTCAGCCTATCGGCTAGTAATGCCGTTTCGCCATAAAAACAGCCCCTCATCATTGATATAGTGAGGGCATAGTGGACGACCCGATGGTACATGTAGGCGAGAAAGTTGACAAAGTCCTCAAACTGCCATAATGATGTCAAACCGTCGCTATCGTTACGACCCCCATATATCCAGCTACTAGCTCGACAACCTGGGGCAAATACACTTTCAACCTGCAGTGCTGGAGAATCGCAGCACACCTACCTGGACTCATCACATTCATATGCCTGTATAACCTTACTCTTATCACCCTTCGGGGTAGCCGAGTAGCTAAGGCGCTAGTATACTCGGCTCGAAATTGCGGGCTAATCCCCGGCTCCGGAGATTTCAGTTTGAATGGAGGCAAGCTGCGAAGGCGCCCGTGTGCATCGTAGCGCACGTTAAAGATCCCCAGTCGGGCAAAATTATCCGTAGACCTCCACTACGGCGTCCTTGGGACGTAACCCACTCCCCCCAATTGGCTATAAAACTATCGTTACCTTACCGCGTCTGTTCCTAGAAAATTCTTTTCCCGAACTTGTTAAAAAGCCGCCTATTTTTTGCCACAGCGATCGGCTCATGTGGCTAACAATTATCTTACGTACCAGTGAGACCAGACAGAATAGTCAAATTATCAAGGTTGCACGAATGCCGTTCTTTTTTGTATGACTGACTACTTGACTGATCTTCCAATTTCACTACATCGAAGTGCGGCTCGTACATAGCGGTACATGTTGGGGCCAGCAAGCTTTATTGAAGAGGGGCACATACCTCTTGGCACATCTCCAGTGACGCAAATGATCGTCACTTACGGAAGTTCCTTGCAGATTGGTCCACAGCTAGTTTCCTATGCCCACTTATGCAAGTTTTAGTGAGTTAGGTTTTTTTGATGAAAATCACATGGCAGTGGCACCTACGATGTGACCGACATTCACGTCAAAGATGTACATTGAATCTGGCACTAGCCTGCTTTCATCTATTCAGTCATGCAAGTCTGACTGAGCCCGTTTTGTTGAAGAAAACCACATGAAAACTGTCTCCTTTTCAGTTACACTGATTCCCGTTATGTACTTTCATTGAATTGTGGCACACACCCAGTGTCGGCAACGCATTTGAAGTGCGGTTACATTTTTTTGTGAAAGGTCTACGTGTAATCAGCGAAATATAGCCAGTAAAACAGGTTCGCGTCAAATGGGTCAGCTGAAGAGAGCTGCACATGCAATGCCACATAACTAGGACACAACATGTTCCGCCTATAGGCTAGTAATGCCGTTTCGCCATAAAAACAACCCCTCATCATTGATATAGTGAGCGGATTGTGGACGACCCGATGGTACATTTAAGCGAGAAAGCAGAGAAAGTCCACGAACTGCCCTAATGATGTCAAACCGTCGCAATCGTTAAGACCCCGAGATATTCAGCTACTGGCTCGATAACCTGGGCCAAATACACTTTCAACCTGCAGTGCTGAAGAATCGCTGCACACCTACCTGGACTCATCACATTCATATGCCTATATAACCTTACTCTATCACCCTTCGGGGTAGCGGAGCACCTAAGACGCTAGTATACTCGGCTCGAAATTGCGTAGTAATCCCCGGCTCCGGAGATTTCAGTTTGAATGGAGGCAAGCTGCGAAGGCGCCCGTGTGCATCGTAGCGCAGGTTAAAAATCCGCAGTTGGGCAAAATTCTCTGTAGACCTCCACTACGGCGTCCTTGGGACGTAACCCACTCCCCCCCATTGGCTATAAAACTGTCGTTACATTAACGCGTGTGTTCCTAGAAAATTCTTTTCCCGAACTTGTTAGAAAGACGCCTATTTTTTGCCACAGCGATCGGCCCATGTGGCTAACAATTATCTTACGCACCAGTGAGAGCAGACACAATAGTCAAATTATCAAGGTTGCACGAATGCCTTTCCTTTTTGTATAACTGACTACTTGACTGATCTTCCAATTTCACTACATTGAAGTGCGGCTCGTACATAGCGGTACATGTTGGGGCCAGTAAGCTTTATTGAAGAGGGCCACATACCTCTTGGCCCATCTCCAGTAACGCAAATGCTCGTCGCTTACGGAAGTTTCTTGCAGATTGGTACACAACTAGTTTGGTATGCCCACTTATGCAAGTTTTAGTCAGTTAGGTTGTGTGAAGAAAAGCACATGGCAGTGGCACCTATGATGTGACCGACATTCACGCCAAAGATGTACATTGAATCTGGCACTAGCCTGCTTTCAGCTATTCAGTCATGCAAGTCTGGCGGAATCCGTTTTGTTGAAGAAAACCACATGAAAACTGTCTTTTTTTCCGTTACACTGATTCCCGTTATATACTTTCATTGAATTGTGGCGCACACCCAGCCTCGGCAACGCATTTAAAGTGCGGTTACATTGATTTTACGAAAGGTCCACATGTAATCAGCGAAATATAGCCAGTAAAACAGGTTCGCGTCAAATGGGTCAGCTGAGGAGAGCTGCACATGTAATGCCACACACCTAGGACACAACCTGTTCAGCCTATCGGCTAGTAATGCCGTTTCGCCATAAAAACAGCCCCTCATCATTGATATAGTGAGGGGATAGTGGACGACCCGATGGTACATGTAGGCGAGAAAGTTGACAAAGTCTTCAAACTGCCATAATGATGTCAAACTGTCGCTATCATTACGACCCCCATATATCCAGCTACTAGCTCGACAACCTGGGGCAAATACACTTTCAACCTGCAGTGCTGGAGAATCGCAGCACACCTACCTGGATTCATCACATTCATATGCCCTTATAAGCTTACTCTTATCACCCTTCGGGGCAGCCGAGTAGCTAAGGCGCTAGTATACTCGGCTCGAAATTGCGGGCTAATCCCCGGCTCCGGAGATTTCAGTTTGAATGGAGGCAAGCTGCGAAGGCGCCCGTGTGCATCGTAGCGCACGTTAAAGATCCCCAGTTGGGCAAAATTCTCCGTAGACCTCCACTACGGCGTCCTTGGGACGTAACCCACTCCCCCCAATTGGCTATAAAATTATCGTTACTTTACCGCGTCTGTTCCTAGAAAATTCTTTTCCCGAACTTGTTAAAAAGACGCCTATTTTTTGCCACAGCGATCCGCCCAGGTGGCTAACAATTATCTTACGTACCAGTGAGAGCAGACAGAATAGTCAAATTATCAAGGTTGCACGAATGCCGTTCTTTTTTGTATGACTGACTACTTGACTTATCTTCCAATTTCACAACATTGAAGTGCGGCTCGTACGTAGCGGTACATGTTGGGGCCAGCAAGCTTTATTTAAGACGGCCACATACCTATTGGCCCACCTCCAGTGACGCAAATGCTCGTCACTTACGGAAGTTTCTTGCAGATTGGTGCACTACTAGTTTGGTATGGCCACTTATGCAAGTTTTAGTCAGTTAGGTTGTGTGAAGAAAAGCACATGGCAGTGGCACCTACGATGTGACCGACATTCATGTCAAAGATGTTCATTGAATCTCGCACTAGCCTGCTTTCCTCTATTCAGTCATGCAAGTCTGGCGGAAACCGTTTTGTTGAAGAAAACTACATCAAAACTGTCTTCTTTTCCGTTACACTGATTCCCGTTATATACTTTCATTGAATTGTGGCACACCCAGCCTCGGCAACGCATTTAAAGTGCGGTTACATTGATTTTACGAAAGGTCCACGTGTAATCAGCGAAATGTAGCCAGTAAAACAGGTTCGCGTCAAATGGGTCAGCTGAGGAGAGCTGCACATGCAATGCCACATACCTAGGACACAACCTGTCCCGCCTATCGGCTAGTAATGCCGTTTCGCCATGAAAACAGCCCTTCATCATTGATATAGCGAGCGGATAGTGGACGACCCGATGGTACATGTAGGCGAGAAAGTTGACAAAGTCCTCAAACTGCCCTATAATGTCAAACTGTCGCTATCATTACGACCCCTATATATCCAGCTACTAGCTCGACAACCTGGGTCAAATACACTTTCAAACTGCAGTGCTTGAGAATCGATGTACAACTCCCTGGACTCATCACATTCATATGCCTGTATAACCTTACTCTATCACCCTTCGGGGTAGCCGAGTACATAAGGCGCTAGTATACTCGGCTCGAAATTGCGGGCTAATCCCCGGCTCCGGAGATTTCAGTTTGAATGGAGGCAAGCTGCGAAGGCGCCCGTGTGCATCGTAGCGCACGTTAAAGATCCCCAGTTGGGCAAAATTATCCGTAGACCTCCACTACGGCGTCCTTGGGACGTAACCCACTCCCCCCAATTGGCTATAAAACTATGGTCACTTTACCGCGTCTGTTCCTAGAAAATTCTTTTCCCGAACTTGTTAAAAAGACGCCTATTTTTTGCCACAGCGATCGGCCCATGTGGCTAACAATTATCTCACGTACCACTGAGAGTAGACAGAATAGTGAAATTATCAAGGTTGCACGAATGCCTTTCTTTTTTGTATAACTGACTACTTGACTCATCTTCCAATTTCACTACATTGAAGTGCGGCTCGTACATAGCGGTACATGTTGGGGCCAGCAAGCTTTATTGAAGAGGGGCACATACCTCTCGGCCCATCTCCAGTGACGCAAATGCTCGTCACTCAAGGAAGTTCCTTGCTGATTGGTACACAACTAGTTTGGTATGCCCACTTATGCAAGTTTTAATGAGTTAGGTTGTTTGATGAAAAGCACAAGGCAGTGGCACCTACGATGTGACTGACATTCACGTCAAAGATGTTCATTGAATCTGGCACTAGCCTGCTTTCATCTATTCAGTCATACAGGTCTGGCGGAATCCGTTTTGTTGAAGAAAACCGCATGAAAACTGTCTTCTTTTCCGTTACACTGATTCCCGTTATATACTTTCATTGAAGTGTGGCACACCCAGCCTCGGCAACGCATTTAAAGTGCGGTTACATTGATTTTACGAAAGGTCCACGTGTAATCAGCGAAATGTAGCCAGTAAAACCGGTTCGCGTCAAATGGGTCAGCTGAGGAGAGCTGCACATGCAATGCCACATACCTAGGACACAACCTGTTCCGCCTATCGGCTAGTAATGCCGTTTCGCCATGAAAACAGCCCTTCATCATTGATATAGCGAGCGGATAGTGGACGACCCGATGGTACATGTAGGCGAGAAAGTTGACAAAGTCCTCAAACTGCCCGATAATGTCAAACTGTCGCTATCATTACGACCCCTATATATCCAGCTACTAGCTCGACAACCTGGGTCAAATACACTTTCAAACTGCAGTGCTTGAGAATCGATGCACACCTCCCTGGACTCATCACATTCATATGCCTGTATAACCTTACTCTATCAGCCTTCGGGGTAGCCGAGTACCTAAGGCGCTAGTATACTCGGCTCGAAATTGCGGGCTAATCCCCGGCTCCGGAGATTTCAGTTTGAATGGAGGCAAGCTGCGAAGGCGCCCGTGTGCATCGTAGCGCACGTTAAAGATCCCCAGTTGGGCAAAATTATCCGTAGACCTCCACTACGGCGTCCTTGGGACGTAACCCACTCCCCCCAATTGGCTATAAAACTATCGTCACTTTACCGCGTCTGTTCCTAGAAAATTCTTTTCCCGAACTTGTTAAAAAGACGCCTATTTTTTGCCACAGCGATCGGCCCATGTGGCTAACAATTATCTTACGTACCACTGAGAGTAGACAGAATAGTGAAATTATCAAGGTTGCACGAATGCCTTTCTTTTTTGTATAACTGACTACTTGACTCATCTTCCAATTTCACTACAATTAAGTGCGGCTCGTACATAGCGGTACATGTTGGGGCCAGCAAGCTTTATTGAAGAGGGGCACATACCTCTCGGCCCATCTCCACTGACGCAAATGCTCGTCACTCAAGGAAGTTCCTTGCAGATTGGTACACAACTAGTTTGGTATGCCCACTTATGCAAGTTTTAATGAGTTAGGTTGTTTGATGAAAAGCACATGGCAGTGGCACCTACGATGTGACTGACATTCACGTCAAAGATGTTCATTGAATCTGGCACTAGCCTGCTTTCATCTATTCAGTCATGCAGGTCTGGCGGAATCCGTTTTGTTGAAGAAAACCGCATGAAAACTGTCTTCTTTTCCGTTACACTGATTCCCGTTATATACTTTCATTGAATTCTGACGCACACCCAGTCTCGGTAACGCATTTAAAGTGCGCTCACATTGATTTTACGAAAGGTCCACGTGTAATCAGCGAAATATAGCTAGTAAAACAGGTTCGCATCAAATGGGTCAGCTGAGGAGAGCTGCACATGTAATGCCACACAGCTAGGACACAACCTGTTCAGCCTATCGGCTAGTAATGCCGTTTCGCCATAAAAACAGCCCCTCATCATTGATATAGTGAGGTGATAGTGGACGACCCGATGGTACATGTAGGCGAGAAAGTTGACAAAGTCCTCAAACTGCCATAATGATGTCAAACCGTCGCTATCCTTACGACCCCCATATATCCAGCTACTAGCTCGACAACCTGGGTCAAATACACTTTCAACCTGCAGTGCTGGAGAATCGCAGCACACCTACCTGGACTCATCACATTCATATGCCTGTATAACCTTACTCTATCACCCTTCGGGGTAGCCGAGTAGCTAAGGCGCTAGTATACTCGGCTCGAAATTGCGGGCTAATCCCCGGCTCCGGAGATTTCAGTTTGAATGGAGGCAAGCTGCGAAGGCTCCTGTGTGCATCGTAGCGCACGTTAAAGATCCCCAGTTGGGCAAAATTCTCCGTAGACCTCCACGACGGCGTCCTTGGGACGTAACCCACTCCCCCCAATTGGCTATAAAACTATCGTTACTTTACCGCGTCTGTTCCTAGAAAATTCTTTTCCCGAACTTGTTAAAAAGACGCGTATTTTTTGCCACAGCGATCGGCCCATGTGGCTAACAATTATCTTACGTACCAGTGAGAGTAGACAGAATAGTCAAATTATCAAGGTTGCACGAATGCCTTTCTTTTTTGTATAACTGACTACTTGACTGATCTTCCAATTTCACTACACTTAAGTGCGGCTCGTACATAGCGGTACATGTTGGGGCCAGCAAGCTTTATTGAAGAGGGGCACATACCTCTCGGCCCATCTCCAGTGACGCAAATGCTCGTCACTCACGGAACTTCCTTGCAGATTGGTACACAACTAGTTTGGTATGCCTACTTATGCAAGTTTTAATGAGTTAGGTTGTTTGATGAAGAGCACATGGCAGTGGCACCTACGATGTGACTGACATTCACGTCAAAGATGTACATTGAATCTGGCACTAGCCTGCTTTCATCTATTCAGTCACGCAAGTGTAGCGGAACCCGTTTTGTTGAAGAAAACCACATGAAAACTGTTTCCGTTTCAGTTACACTGATTCCCGTTATGTACTTTCATTGAATTCTGGCGCACACCCAGTGTCGGCAACGCATTTAATGTGCGCTTACATTGATTTTACGAAAGGTCCACGTGTAATCAGCGAAATATAGCTAGTAAAACAGGTTCGCATCAAATGGGTCAGCTGAGGAGAGCTGCACATCTAATGCCACATACCTAGCACACAACCTGTTCAGCCTATCGGCTAGTAATGCAGTTTCGCCATAAAAACAGCCCCTCATCATTGATATAGTGAGGGGATAGTGGACGACCCGATGGTACATGTAGGCGAGAAAGTTGACAAAGTCCTCAAACTGCCATAATGATGGCAAACCGTCGCTATCCTTACGACCCCCATATATCCAGCTACTAGCTCGACAACCTGGGTCAAATACACTTTCAACCTGCAGTGCTGGAGAATCGCAGCACACCTACCTGGACTCATCACATTCATATGCCTGTATAACCTTACTCTATCACCCTTCGGGGTAGCCGAGTAGCTAAGGCGCTAGTATACTCGGCTCGAAATTGCGGGCTAATCCCCGGCTCAGGAGATTTCAGTTTGAATGGAGGCAAGCTGCGAAGGCGCCCGTGTGCAACGTAGCGCACGTTAAAATTCCCCAGTTGGGCAAAATTCTCCGTAGACCTCCACTACGGCGTCCTTGGGACGTAACCCACTCCCCCCAATTTGCTATAAAACTATCGTTACTTTACCGGGTCTGTTCCTAGAAAATTCTTTTCCCGAACTTGTTAAAAAGACGCCTATTTTTTGCCACAGCGATCGGCCCATGTGGCTAACAATTATCTTACGTACCAGTGAGAGCAGACAGAATAGTCAAATTATCAAGGTTGCACGAATGCCGTTCTTTTTTGTATGACTGACTACTTGACTGATCTTCCAATTTCACTACATTGAAGTGCGGCTCGTACATAGCGGTACATGTTGGGGCCAGCAAGCTTTATTGAAGAGGGGCACATACCTCTTGGCACATCTCCAGTGACGCAAATGCTCGTCACTTACGGAAGTTCCTTGCAGATTGGTCCAACACTAGTTTCGTATGCCCACTTATGCAAGTTTTAGTGAGTTAAGTTTTTTTGACGAAAATCACATGGCAGTGGCACCTACGATGTGACCGACATTCACGTCAAAGATGTACATTGAATCTGGCACTAGCCTGCTTTCATCTATTCAGTCATGCAAGTCTGGCGGAAACCGTTTTCTTCAAGAAAACCACATGAAAACTGTCTCCTTACATTTTTTTTGTGACAGGTCTACGTGTAATCAGCGAAATATAACCAGTAAAACAGGTTCGCGTCAAATGGGTCAGCTGAGGAGAGCTGCACATGCAATGCCACATACCTAGGACACAACCTGTTCAGCCTATCGGCTAGTAATGCCGTTTCGCCATTAAAACAGCCCCTCATCATTGATATAGTGAGGGCATAGTGGACGTCCCGATGGTACATGTAGGCGAGAAAGTTGACAAAGTCCTCAAACTGCCATAATGATGTCAAACCGTCGCTATCGTTACGACCCCCATATATCCAGCTACTAGCTCGACAACCTGGGTCAAATAAACTTTCAACCTGCAGTGCTTGAGAATCGATGCACACCTACCTGGACTCATCACATTCATATGCCTGTATAACCTTACTCTATCACCCTTCGGGGTACCCGAGTACCTAAGGCGCTAGTATACTCGGCTCGAAATTGCGGGCTAATCCCCGGCTCCGGAGATTTCAGTTTGAATGGAGGCAAGCTGCGAAGGCGCCTGTGTGCATCGTAGCGCACGTTAAAGATCCCCAGTTGGGCAAAATTCTCCGTAGACCTCCACGACGGCGTCCTTGGGACGTAACCCACTCCCCCCAATTGGCTATAAAACTATCGTCACTTTACCGCGTCTGTTCCTAGAAAATTCTTTTCCCGAACTTGTTAAAAGACGCCTATTTTTTGCCACAGCGATCGGCCCATGTGGCTAACAATTATCTTACGTACCAGTGAGAGCAGACAGAATAGTCAAATTATCAAGGTTGCACGAATGCCGTTCTTTTTTGTATGACTGACTACTTGACTGATCTTCCAATTTCACTACATTGAAGTGCGGCTCGTACATAGCGGTACATGTTGGGGCCAGCAAGCTTTATTGAAGAGGGGCACATACCTCTTGGCACATCTCCAGTGACGCAAATGCTCGTCACTTACGGAAGTTCCTTGCAGATTGGTCCACAACTAGTTTCGTATGCCCACTTATGCAAGTTTTAGTGAGTTAGGTTTTTTTGATGAAAATCACATGGCAGTGCCACCTACGATGTGACCGACATTGACGTCAAAGATGTACATTGAATGTGGCACTAGCCTGCTTTCATCTATTCAGTCATGCAAGTCTGACTGAGCCCGTTTTGTTCAAGAAAACCACATGAAAACTGTCTCCTTTTCAGTTACACTGATTCCCGTTGTGTACTTTCATAGAATTGTGGCACACACCCAGTGTCGGCAACGCATTTAAAGTTCGGTTACATTTTTTTTTGTGAAAGGTCTACGTGTAATCAGCGAAATATAGCCAGTAAAACAGGTTCGCGTCAAATGGGTCAGCTGAAGAGAGCTGCACATGCAATGCCACATAACTAGGACACAACATGTTCCGCCTATAGGCTAGTAATGCCGTTTCGCCATAAAAACAACCCGTCATCATTGATATAGTGAGCGGATTGTGGACGACCCGATGGTACATTTAAGCGAGAAAGCAGAGAAAGTCCACGAACTGCCCTAATGATGTCAAACTGTCGCAATCGTTACGACCCCCAGATATTCAGCTACTGGCTCGATAACCTGGGCCAAATACACTTTCAACCTGCAGAGCTGAAGAATCGCTGCACACCTACCTGGACTCATCACATTCATATGCCTGTATAACCTTACTCTATCACCCTTCGGTGTAGCGGAGTACCTAAGGCGCTAGTATACTCGGCTCGAAATTGCGGGCTAATCCCCGGCTCCGGAGATTTCAGTTTGAATGGAGGCAAGCTGCGAAGGCGCCCGTATGCATCGTAGCGCACGTTAAAGATCCCCAGTTGGGCAAAATTCTCCGTAGACCTCCACTAAGGCGTCCTTGGGACGTAACCCACTCCCCCCAATTGGCTATAAAACTATCGTCACTTTACCGCGTCTGTTCCTAGAAAATTCTTTTCCCGAACTTGTTAAAAAGACGCCTATTTTTTGCCACAGCGATCGGCCCATGTGGCTAACAATTATCTTACGTGCCAGTGAGAGCAGACAGAATAGTCAAATTATCAAGGTTGCACGAATGCCGTTCTTTTTTGTATGACTGACTACTTGACTGATCTTCCAATTTCACTACATTGAAGTGCGGCTCGTACATAGCGGTACATGTTGGGGCCAGCAAGCTTTATTGAAGAGGGGCACATACCTCTTGGCCCATCTCCAGTGACGCAAATGCTCGTCACTCACAGAAGTTCCTTGCAGATTGGCAGACAACTAGTTTCGTATGCCCACCTATGCAAGTTTTAGTGAGTTAGGTTGTTTGATGAAAATCACATGGCAGTGGCACCTACGATGTGACCGACATTCACGTCAAAGATGTACATTGAATCTGGCACTAGCCTGCTTTCATCTATTCAGTCATGCAAGTCTGACTGAGGCCGTTTTGTTCAAGAAAACCACATGAAAACTGTCTCCTTTTCAGTTACACTGATTCCCGTTATGTACTTTCATTGAATTGTGGCACACACCCAGTGTCGGCAACGCATTTAAAGTGCGGCTACACTGATTTTACGAAAGGTCCACGTGTAATCAGCGAAATATAGCTAGTAAAACAGGTTCGCATCAAATGGGTCAGCTGAGGAGAGCTGCACATGTAATGCCACATACCTAGCACACAACCTCTTCAGCCTATCGGCTAGTAATGCCGTTTCGCCATACAAACAGCCCCTCATCATTGATATAGTGAGGTGATAGTGGACGACCCGATGGTACATGTAGGCGAGAAAGTTGACAAAGTCCTCAAACTGCCATAATGATGTCAAACCGTCGCTATCATTACGACCCCCATAATCCAGCTACTAGCTCGACAACCTGGGTCAAATACACTTTCAACCTGCAGTACTGGAGAATCGCAGCACACCTACCTGGACTCATCACATTCATATGCCTGTATAACCTTACTCTTATCACCCTTCGGGGTAGCCGAGTAGCTAAGGCGCTAGTATACTCGGCTCGAAATTGCGGGCTAATCCCCGGCTCCGGAGATTTCAGTTTGAATGGAGGCAAGCTGCGAAGGCACCCGTGTGCATCGTAGCGCACGTTAAAGATCCCCAGTTGGGCAAAATTCTCCGTAGACCTCCACTACGGCGTCTTTGGGACGTAACCCACTCCCCCACAATTGGCTATAAAACTATCGTTACTTTACCGCGTGTGTTCCTAGAAAATTCTGTTCCCGAACTTGTTAAAAAGACGCCTATTTTTCGCCACAGCGATTGGCCCATGTGGCTAACAATTATCGTACGTACCAGTGAGAGCAGACAGAATAGTCAAATTATCAAGGTTGCACGAATGCCTTTCTTTTTTGTATAACTGACTACTTGACTGATCTTCCAATTTCACTACATTGAAGTGCGGCTTGTTCATAGCGGTACATGTTGGGGCCAGCAAGCTTTATTGAAGAGGGCCACATACCTCTTGGCCCATCTCCAGTGACGCAAATGCTCGTCAAGGAAGTTCCTTGCAGATTGGTCCACAACTAGTTTCGTATGCCCATTTATGGAACTTTTAGTGAGTTAGGTTTTTTTGATGAAAATCACATGGCAGTTGCACCTACGACGTGACCGACATTCACGTCGAAGATGTACATTGAATCTGGCACTAGCCTGCTTTCATCTATTCAGTCATGCAAGTCTGACTGAGCCCGTTTTGTTCAAGAAAACCACATGAAAACTGTCTCCTTTTCAGTTACATTGATTCCCGTTATGTACTTTCATTGAATTGTGGCACACACCCAGTGTCGGCAACGCATTTATAGTGCGGTTACATTTTTTTTGTGAAAGGTCTACGTGTAATCAGCGAAATATAGCCAGTAAAACAGGTTCGCGTCAAATGGGTCAGCTGAAGAGAGCTGCACATGCAATGCCACATAACTAGGACACAACATGTTCCGCCTATAGGCTAGTAATGCCGTGTCGCCATAAAAACAGTCCCTCCTCATTGACATAGTGAGGGGAGAGTGGACGACCCGATGGTACATGTGGGTGAGAAAGTTGACAAAGTCCTCAAACTGCCATAATGATGTCAAACCGTCGCTATCGTTACGACCCCCATATATCCAGCTACTAGCTCGACAACCTGGGTCAAACACACTTTCAACCTGCAGTGCCGGAGAATCGCAGCACACCTACCTGGACTCATCACATTCATATGCCTGTATAACCTTACTCTATCACCCTTCGGGGTAGACGAGTAGCTAAGGCGCTAGTATACTCGGCTCGAAATTGCGGGCTAATCCCCGGCTCCGGAGATTTCAGTTTGAATGGAGGCAAGCTGCGCAGGCGCCCGTGTGCATCGTAGCGCACGTTAAAGATCCCCAGTTGGGCAAAATTCTCCGTAGACCTCCACTACGGCGTCCTTGGGACGTAACCCACTCCTCCCAATTGGCTATAAAACTATCGTTACATTAACGCGTCTGTTCCTAGAAAATTCTTTTCCCGAACTTGTTAAAAAGACGCCTATTTTTTGCCACAGCGATCGGCCCATGTGGCCAACAATTATCTTACGTACTAGTGAGAGCAGACAGAATAGTCAAATTATCAAGGTTGCACGAATGCCTTTCTTTTTTGTATGACTGACCACTTGACTGATCTTACAATTTCACTACATTGAAGTGCGGCTCGTACATAGCGGTACATGTTGGGGCCAGCAAGCTTTATTGAAGAGGGGCACATACCTCTTGGCCCATCTCCAGTGACGCAAATGCTCGCCACTCACAGAAGTTCCTTGCAGATTGGTAGACAACTAGTTTCGTATGCCCACCTATGCAAGTTTTAGTGAGTTAGGTTGTTTGATGAAAATCACATGGCAGTGGCACCTACGATGTGACCGACATTCACGTCAAAGATGTACATTGAACCTGGCACAAGCCTGCTTTCATATATTCAGTCATGCAAGTCTGACTGAGCCCATTTTTTTCAAGAAATCCAGATGAAAACTGTCTACTTTTCAGTTACACTGATTCCCGTTATGTACTTTCATTGAATTGTGGCACACACCCAGTGTCGGCAACGCATTTACAGCGCGGTTACATTTTTTTTGTGAAACGTCTACGTGTAATCAGCGAAATATAGCCAGTAAAACAGGTTCGCGTCAAATGGGTCAGCTGAAGAGAGCTGCACATGCAATGCCACATAACTAGGACACAACATGTTCCGCCTATAGGCTAGTAATGCCGTTTCGCCATAAAAACAACCCCTCATCATTGATATAGTGAGCGGATTATGGACGACCCGATGGTACATTTAAGCGAGAAAGCAGAGAAAGTCCACGAACTGCCCTAATGATGTCAAACCGTCGCAATCGTTACGACCCCCAGATATTCAGCTACTGGCTCGATAACCTGGGCCAAATACACTTTCAACCTGCAGAGCTGAATAATCGCTGCACACCTACCTGGACTCATCACATTCATATGCCTGTATAACCTTACTCTATCACGCTTCGGGGTAGCGGAGTCCCTAAGGCGCTAGTATACTCGGCTCGAAATTGCGGGCTAATCCCCTGCTCCGGAGATTTCAGTTTGAATGGAGGCAAGCTGCGAAGGCGCCCGTGTGCATCGTAGCGCAGGTTAAAAATCCCCAGTTGGGCAAAATTCTCCGTAGACCTCCACTACGGCGTCCTTGGGACGTAACGCACTCCACCCAATTGGCTATAAAACTATCGTTACATTAACGCGTCTGTTCCTAGAAAATTCTTTTCCCGAACTTGTTAAAAAGACGCCTATTTTTTGCCACAGCGATCGGCCCATGTGGCCAACAATTATCTTACGTACCAGTGAGAGCAGACAGAATAGTCAAATAATCAAGGTTGCACGAATGCCTTTCTTTTTTGTATAACTGACTACTTGACTGATCTTCCAATTTCACTACATTGAAGTGCGGCTCGTTCATAGCGGTACATGTTGGGGCCAGCAAGCTTTATTGAAGAGGGCCACATACCTCTTGGCCCATCTCCAGTGACGCAAATGCTCGTCACGGAAGTTCCTTGCAGATTGGTACACAACTAGTTTGGTATGCCCACTTATGCAAGTTTTAGTGAGTTAGGTTGTTTGAAGAAAAGCACATGGCAGTGGCACCTATGATGTGACCGACATTCACGTCAAAGATGTACATTGAATCTCGCACTAGCCTGCTTTCAGCTATTCAGTCATGCAAGTCTGGCAGAATCCGTTTTGTTGAAGAAACCACATGAAAACTGTCTTCTTTTCCGTTACACTGATTCCCGTTATATACTTTCATTGAATTGTGGCGCACACCCAGCCTCGGCAACGCGTTTAAAGTGCGGTTACATTGATTTTACAGGTTGCAGGTTGCAGCGGTGGCGTAGAGGTAGAACACCCGCCTCGCGTGCAAGAGGTCCGTGGTTCGAATCCCGGTGCCGGCAATTTTCCACCGGATTAAAAAAAAAACAATCCGCGTGTTGATAAAATTCCACAAACAGGCCTGGAGTGTGGCTTGATCCCGGTGACCAGAACCGGTAACGCACTCCCTCACCAGAGCAGGATTGGCCACCCTGGTGCAGTACTTGGCCACAACCTCCTATGAACACAACAATCAAATCCCGGCCCTCAGTCCCCAGCAGCTGCGAAGCAACTGACCACGGCGGCGGTCAGACCTACGACGCAACAGAGGGTGCTAAGAATCACTGGATCCGGACAGGCCGCCATTGGAATATGAACCTGGCAACGTTTAACGCTAGAACGTTATCTAGTGAGGCGAGTCTAGCCGTGCTATTGCAGGAATTAGAGGGCAGTAAATGGGATATAATAGGGCTCAGTGAAGTTAGGAGGCCAAAAGAGGCATATACAGTGCTAAATAGCGGGCACGTCCTGTGCTACCGGGGCTTAGCGGATAGAAGAGAACTAGGAGTCGGATTCCTGGTTAATAAGAATATAGCTGGTAACATACAGGAATTCTATAGCATTAACGAGAGGGTGGCAGGTCTTGTTGTGAAACTTAATAAGAGGTACAAAATGAAGATTGTACATGTCTACGCCCCTACATCCAGTCATGATGACCAGGAAGTCGAAAGCTTCTGTGAAGACGTGGAATCGGCGGTGGGTAGAGTGAAAACTAAATACACTATACTAATGGGCGACTTTAATGCCAAGGTAGGCAAGAAGCAGGCTGGAGACAAGACAGTGGGGGAATATGGCATAGGCACTAGGAATAGCAGGGGAGAGTTATTAGTAGAGTTTGCGGAACAGAATAATATGAGGATAATGAATACCTTCTTCCGCAAGCGGGATAACCGAAAGTGGACGTGGAGGAGCCCGAACGGCGAGACAAGAAATGAAATAGACTTCATACTCTGCGCTAACCCTGGCATCATACAAGATGTGGACGTGCTCGGCAAGGTGCGCTGCAGTGACCACAGGATGGTAAGAACTCTAATTAGCCTAGACCTGAGGAGGGAACGGAAGAAACTGGTACATAAGAAGCCCATCAATGAGTTAGCGGTAAGAGGGAAAATAGAGGAATTCCAGATCAAGCTACAGAACAGGTATTCAGCTTTAACTCAGGAAGAGGACCTTAGCGTTGAAGCAATGAACGACAATCTTGTGGGCATCATTAAGGAGTGTGCAATGGGAGTCGGTGGTAACTCCGTTAGGCAGGATACCAGCAAACTATCCCAAGAGATGAAAGGTCTGATCAAGAAACGCCAATGTATGAAAGCATCTAAGCCTACAGCTAGAATAGAACTGGCAGAACTTTCGAAGTTAATCAACAAGCGTAAGACAGCTGACATAAGGAAGTATAATATGGATAGAATTGAACATGCTCTCAGGAACGGAGGAAGCCTAAAAACAGTGAAGAAGAAACTAGGAATTGGCAAGAATCAGATGTATGCGTTAAGAAACAAAGCCGGCAATATCATTACTAATATGGATGAGATAGTTCAAGTGGCTCAGGAGTTCTATAGAGATTTATGCAGTACCAGTGGCACCCACGACGATAATGGAAGAGAAAATAGTCTAGAGGAACTCAAAATCCCGAATGTAACGCCGGAAGAAGTAAAGAAAGCCTTAGGAGATATGCAAAGGGGGAAGGCAGCTGGGGAGGATCAGGTAACAGCAGATTTGTTGAAGGATGGTGGACAGATTGTTCTAGAGAAACTGGCCACCCTGTATACGCAATGCCTTATGACCTCGAGCGTACCGGAATATTGGAAGAACGCTAACATAATCCTAATCCATAAGAAAGGGGACGCCAAAGACCTGAAAAATTATAGACCGATCAGCTTACTGTCTGTTGCCTACAAAGTATTTACTAAGGTAATTGCAAATAGAATCAGGAACACCTTAGACTTCTGTCAACCAAAGGACCAGGCAGGATTCCGTAAAGGCTATTCAACAATAGACCATATTCACACTATCAATCAAGTGATAGAGAAATGTGCAGAATATAAGCAACCGTTATATATAGCTTTCATTGATTATGAGAAAGCGTTTGATTCAGTGGAAACCTCAGCAGTCATGGAGGCATTACGGAATCAGGGTGTAGATGAGGCATATGTAAAAATACTGGAAGATATCTATAGCGGCTCCACAGCCACCGTAGTCCTCCATAAAGCAAGCAACAAAATCCCAATAAAGAAAGGCGTCAGGCAGGGAGATACGATATCTCCAATGCTATTCACAGCGTGTTTACAGGAGGTATTCAGAGACCTGGATTGGGAAGAATTGGGGATAAAAGTTAGTGGAGAATACCTTAGTAACTTGCGATTCGCTGATGATATTGCCTTGCTTAGTAACTCAGGGGACCAATTGCAATGCATGCTCACTGACCTGGAGAGGCAAAGCAGAAGAGTGGGTCTAAAAATTAATATGCAGAAAACTAAAGTAATGCTTAACAGTCTCGGGAGAAAACAGGCATTTACAATAGGCAGCGAGGCACTGGAAGTCGTAAGGGAATACATCTACTTAGGGCAGGTAGTGACGGCGGATCCGGATCATGAGACGGAAATAATCAGAAGAATAAGAATGGGCTGGAGTGCGTTTGGCAGGCATTCCCAAATCATGAACAGCAGGTTGCCGTTATCCCTCAAGAGAAAAGTATATAATAGCTGTGTCTTACCAGTACTCACCTACGGGGCAGAAACCTGGAGGCTTACGAAAAGGGTTCTACTCAAATTGAGGACGACACAACGAGCTATGGAAAGAAGAATGATAGGTGTAACGTTAAGGGATAAGAAAAGAGCAGATTGGGTGAGGGAACAAACGCGAGTTAATGACATCTTAGTTGAAATCAAGAAAAAGAAATGGGCATGGGCAGGACATGTAATGAGGAGGGAAGATAACCGATGGTCATTAAGGGTTACGGACTGGATCCCAAGGGAAGGGAAGCGTAGCAGGGGGCGGCAGAACGTTAGGTGGGCGGATGAGATTAAGAAGTTTGCAGGGACGGCATGGCCACAATTAGTACATGACCGGGGTTGTTGGAGAAATATGGGAGAGGCCTTTGCCCTGCAGTGGGCGTAACCAGGCTGATGATGATGATGACATTGATTTTACGAAAGGTCCACATGTAATCAGCGAAATATAGCCAGTAAAACAGGTTCGCGTCAAATGGGTCAGCTGAGGAGAGCTGCACATGTAATGCCACATACCTAGGACACAACCTGTTCAGCCTATCGGCTAGTAATGCCGTTTCGCCATAAAAACAGCCCTTCATCATTGATATAGTGAGGGGATAGTGGACGACCCGATGGTACATGTAGGCGAGAAAGTTGACAAAGTCCTCAAACTGCCATAATGATGTCAAACCGTCGCTATCATTACGACCCCCATATATCCAGCTACCAGCTCGACAACCTGGGTCAAATACACTTTCAACCTGCAGTGCTGGAGAATCGCAGCACACCTACCTGGACTCATCACATTCATATGCCTGTATAACCTTACTCTATCACCCTTCGGGGTAGCCGAGTAGCTAAGGCGCTAGTATACTCGGCTCGAAATTGCGGGCTAATCCCCGGCTCCGGAGATTTCAGTTTGAATGGAGGCAAGCTGCGAAGGCCCCCGTGTGCATCGTAGCGCACGTTAAAGATCCCCAGTTGGGCAAAATTCTCCGTAGACCTCCACTACGGCGTCCTTGGGACGTAACCCACTCCCCCCAATTGGCTATAAAACTATCGTTACTTTACCGCGTCTGTTCCTAGAAAATTCTTTTCCCGAACTTGTTAAAAAGACGCCTATTTTTTGCCACAGCGATCGTCCCATGTGGCTAACAATTATCTTACGTACCAGTGAGAGCAGACAGAATAGTCAAATTATCAAGGTTGCACGAATGCCGTTCTTTTTAGAGCGCAGCTCTTTGGCGTCCGTTCCTGGGTTTCGCGTCGTCGTCGGCGTTGTCGTCGGTGTTGTCGTCGGCCTCGTAACCAGCTCCGCCCCCCTTTCATCCCCCCAGCGCTAGCAGCGACCGACTGATACCGCTGGATGCCGCTGACGCCGCTAGAGAGTCAAGATAACGTGACTGCATAGAACACCGTCGCCGCCATGCAGAAAGAGTATCAGTCAAAGGCATCAGTCAGTCGCTGCTATCTCTTCCCTCCTCCCTTTATCGTGTTGTCCGCTTGCTGCGCGCGCTTCTGCCCCCATCGTTTGCCGCTGGGTGTACACGCCGCCCCCCTCCGCTTCCGCTTACTGCTGGTTGCTCTCGATGGCGGCGATGAGCCTCCGCTTCGGCGGCGCGAACTGCAGGGTCTTCTCGGCGGCGGCGATGAGCTTCTGCTTCAGCCTTGCTTACTGCTGGTTGCTCTCGACGGCGGCAATGAGCCTCCGCTTCGGCGGCGCGAACGGCAGGGTCTTCTCGGCGGCGGCGCTTAGCCTCTGCTTCCCCCACGGCTGTGACAACCTCGCGAGGCACTTGTATAGATCTCGTCTTTGAGAATCAAGCATTGGTGTACCAAGTCGAACATATATCAGTCGATTTCTCTGACCACAAAGCTTCCTTCATGACTGTCAAGAACTGTTAGTGGAGTCTTTGTTAAAGGAATACGTGTGAAAAATAAAAAAAAATTCTGTGATAGCGCATACATGTGTTGCTCGATTTCTTTGCCTCAATCTATCCAAAAGGTGAAACAGCTTATTTGCTGCGCTCAAATTTCGCATTAGGAAGTAACATAATCGTCGGTAATTTTTTTTTGTATGACTGACTACTTGACTGATCTTCCAATTTCACTACATTGAAGTACGGCTCGTACATAGCGGTACATGTTGGGGCCAGCAAGCTTTATTGAAGAGGGGCACATACCTCTTGGCACATCTCCAGTGACGCAAATGCTCGTCACGGAAGTTCCTTCGGTTTCCGATCCAAGCTTTCGACACAGGATGTCCTTCTCCAAATTAAACATGAGGTTCTCAGCAACATACCATACAACGGAGAACACATTTTAATGGCGCTAGACATAAAAGGAGCTTTTGACAACGTAAGCCACGCGGCAATCCTGGAGGGCCTTAACAGCGTAGACTGCGGGAAGAAAGTACACGGATACGTCAAAGCTTTCCTCTCCAATAGAACAGCAACAATAGGTTTGGGAGAGATTCGATCACAAAAATTCCCCACACCAAACAAGGGGACACCCCAAGGTTCAGTAATTTCCCCGATACTCTTTAACATCGCTATGATTGGCCTAGGGCATAAACTAAGCAAAATCGAAGGCATAAAACACGCCATTTATGCAGATGACATCACTATCTGGGCCACTAAAGGCTCGCTGTGCCAAAAAGAAAGCTATCTGCAAGAAGCAGCCACTTGCGTGAAAGAATACGTCGGGGAAAGAGGCCTTGAGTGCTCCACGGAGAAATCCGAGCTTCTGAGAATTACACGGGGCAAGAAAAGCAAAGAAAGCCTTAACATATGGCTAAAGGGGCAGCCGATACCCGAAAGCCAACAAATCAGGATCCTTGGAATGTGGGTGCAATCCAACCAGCGCTGCACCCACACGCTGAAAACACTCAAGCAGTCAACAACCCAAATAGCACGCATGATCACGCGGGTGTCACAAAAGAGATATGGGATGAAAGAAGGAGACACACTTAAGCTGGTTGGCAACCTGGTGGTCAGCAGGGTCGCATACTCACTCTCGTACTTCAACTGCACCAAACAGGAAATACAAGAAGCGGACACAATTTTACGCAAAGCGTACAAAACAGCACTTCACCTGCCGAACAATACATCGACAGAGAAACTAATGGCACTTGGTTTAAGCAACACCTTCGAAGAATTAAAAGAAGCCCAAAGTATCGCACAGCTCATGAGACTCCAGCAGACCAAAACGGGAAGGGAACTGCTAATAAGGCTAGTCTTCGCGGAATCAATCAAAGAAACCCAAAGAACGGAGGGGATTCCTGATGAATATCGGAAAACATACACTGTTAGCCCCCTACCCAAAAACATGGACCCAAACCTCCACACGGCGCGAAGGGACGCAAGGGCGAAATACGTCGAAAAGTACCTGGCCACAAAAAACACAACAGTATACACAGATGCTGCAGTATACGCAAAGCAAAGAGGCACAAACATAATAAAGACAGCTGCGATAGTAATAAGCCAGGACTACAAAGAGATCAGCAGCGCGTCAACGAAGGACTGCTCGGTAACGGAAGCTGAGGAAATAGGCGTAGCTCTAGCGGCAGTGAAGGGCTACCGATCCAAAAGGTCTTTAACAATACTCACCGACTCGCAAACTACGTGTCGGAATTACATCAACGGCAGAATAGGACGCAGAGCGCTTCACATCCTCCGCTTCTGCAGGGCTAACAACAAAGTCAGGCATACAATTTTCTGGGTACCGGGACACGCTGGAATAGAAGGGAACCTAAGGGCGGACAAGGCAGCTCGAGAGCACACAAACCGAGCGGCCACAAGCACCGACCCTGAGGAACCCATACCAGTCAACCCAAGCTACTCAGACATTTTGAATTACTATAAGGGGGTCCGAATCAAATACCCTCCACCCCACAACAGCCTAAATCAGCATGAAGCAACCTCTTGGAGGAGGCTGCAGACAGGAACTTATCCAAACCTAAACACACTAAGCAAGATGTTTCCCACCCAGCATAGAGACATTTGCCCCTGCGGCGCCAAGCCCACCTTATATCACATTACATGGGAATGCGTTCAGTATCAACAATTCCTTCAAATAAAAGACCCGAGTGCGGAGCAGTGGGAGAGGGTGCTCTCCAGCAGCGACCCGAAAGTCCAGCATGGACTAGTAAGGCACGCTCGCCGAGTAGCCACCCTCAGTGGTGCCCTGGAATAGGGGCGTCGACCCTGCGCAGATGGGGAAGAAGACCGTGAAGACGGCCGACCGCATCTGCCACCGCTAATTTCTAACCAATTAGAGCAAATAAAGTTTTTCCTCCTCCTCCTCCTTGCAGATTGGTACACAACTAGTTTGGTATGCCCACTTGTGCAAGTTTTAGTGAGTTAGGTTGTTTGAAGAAAAGCACTTGGCAGTGGCACCTATGATGTGACCGACATTCACGTCAAAGATGTACATTGAATCTGGCACTAGCCTGCTTTCAGCTATTCAGTCATGCAAGTCTGGCGGAACCCGTTTTGTTGAAGAAAACCACATGAAAACTGTCTTCTTTTCCGTTATACTGATTCCCGTTATATACTTTCATTGAATTGTGGCGCACACCCAGCCTCGGCAACGCATTTAAAGTGCGGTTACATTGATTTTACGAAAGGTCCACATGTAATCAGCGAAATATAGCTAGTAAAACAGGTTCGCGTGAAATGGGTCAGCTGAGGAGAGCTGCACATGTAATGCCACATGCCTAGGACACAACCTGTTCAGCCTATCGGCTAGTAATGCCGTTTCGCCATAAAAACAGCCCCTCATCATTGATATAGTGAGGGGATAGTGGACGACCCGATGGTACATGTAGGCGAGAAAGTTGACAAAGTCCTCAAACTACCATAATGATGTCAAACCGTCGCTATCATTACGACCCCCATATATCCAGCTACTAGCTCGACAACCTGGGTCAAATACACTTTCAACCTGCAGTACTGGAGAATCGCAGCACACCTACCTGGACTCATCACATTCATATGCCTGTATAACCTTACTCTTATCACCCTTCGGGGTAGCCGAGTAGCTAAGGCGCTAGTATACTCGGCTCGAAATTGCGGGCTAATCCCCGGCTCCGGAGATTTCAGTTTGAATGGAGGCAAGCTGCGAAGGCGCCCGTATGCATCGTAGCGCACGTTAAAGATCCCCAGTTGGGCAAAATTCTCCGTAGACCTCCACTACGGCGTCCTTGGGACGTAACCCACTCCCCCCAATTGGCTATAAAACTATCGTTTCATTACCGCGTCTGTTCCTAGAAAATTCTTTTCCCGAACTTGTTAAAAAGACGCCTATTTTTTGCCACAGCGATCGGCCCATGTGGCTAACAATTATCTTACGTACGAGTGAGAGCAGACAGAATAGTCAAATTGTCAAGGTTGCACGAATGCCTTTCTTTTTTGTATAACTGACTACTTGACTGATCTTCCAATTTCACTACATTGAAGTGCTGCTCGCTCATAACGGTACATGTTGGGGCCAGCAAGCTTTATTGAAGAGGGGCACATACCTCTTGGCCCATCTCCAGTGACGCAAATGCTCGTCACTCACAGAAGTTCCTTGCAGATTGGTAGACAACTAGTTTCGTATGCCCACCTATGCAAGTTTTAGTGAGTTAGGTTGTTTGATGAAAATCACATGGCAGTGGCACCTATGATGTGACCGAAATTCACGTCAAAGATGTACATTGAATCTGGCACTAGCCTGCTTTCATCTATTAAGTCATGCAAGTCTGACTGAGACCGTTTTCTTCAAGAAAACCACATGAAAACTGTCTCCTTTTCAGTTACACTGATTCCCGTTATGTACTTTCATTGAATTGTGGCACACACCCAGTGTCGGCAACGCATTTAAAGTGGGGTTACATTTTTTTTGTGAAAGGTCTACGTGTAATCAGCGAAATATAGCCAGTAAAACAGGTTCGCGTCAAATGGGTCAGCTGAAGAGAACTGCACATGCAATGCCACATAACTAGGACACAACATGTTCCGCCTATAGGCTAGTAATGCCGTTTCGCCATAAAAACAACCCCTCATCATTGATATAGTGAGCGGATTGTGGACGACCCGATGGTATATTTAAGCGAGAAAGCAGAGAAAGTACACGAACTGCCCTAATGATGTCAAACCGTCGCAATCGTTACGACCCCCAGATATCCAGCTACTGGCTCGACAACCTGGGCCAAATACACTTTCAACCTGCAGAGCTGAAGAATCGCTGCACACCTACCTGGACTCATCACATTCATATGCCTGTATAACCTTACTCTATCACCCTTCAGGGTAGCGGAGTACCTAAGGCGCTAGTATACGCGGCTCGAAATTGCGGGCTAATCCACGGCTCCGGAGATTTCAGTTTGAATGGAGGCAAGCTGCGAAGGCGTCCGTGTGCATCGTAGCACACGTTAAAGATCCCCAGTTGGGCAAAATTCTACGTAGACCTCCACTACGGCGTCCTTGGGACGTAACCCACTCCCCCCAATTGGCGATAAAACTATCGTTACTTTACCGCGTCTGTTCCTAGAAAATTCTTTTCCCGAACTTATTAAAAAGACGCCTATTTTTTGCCACAGCGATCGGCCCATGTGGCTAACAATTATCTTACGTACCAGTGAGAGCAGACAGAATAGTCAAATTATCAAGGTTGCACGAATGCATTTCTTTTTTGTATAACTGACTACTTGACTGATCTTCCAATTTCATTACATTAAAGTGCGGCTCGTACATAGCGGTACATGTTGGGGCCAGCAAGCTTTATTGAAGAGGGGCACATACCTCTTGGCCCATCTCCAGTGACGCAAATGCTCGTCACGGAAGTTCCTTGCAGATTGGTACACAACTAGTTTGGTATGCCCACCTATGCAAGTTTTAGTGAGTTAGGTTGTTTGAAGAAAAGCACATGGCAGTGGCACCTACGATGTGACCGACATTCACGTCAAAGATGTACATTGAATCTGGCACTAGCCTGCTTTCATCTATTCAGTGATGCAAGTCTGACTGAGCCCGTTTTGTTCAAGAAAACCACATGAAAACTGCCTCCTTTTCAGTTACACTGATTCCCGTTATGTACTTTCATTGAATTGTGGCACACACCCAGCCTCGGCAACGCATTTAAAGTGCGGTTACATTGATTTTGCGAAAGTTCCATATGTAATCAGCGAAATATAGCCAGTAAAACAGGTTCACGTCAAATGAGTCAGCTGAGGAGAGCTGCACATGCAATGCCACATACCTAGGACACAACATGTTCCTGCTATCGGCTAGTAATGCCGTGTCGCCATAAAAACAGTCCCTCATCATTGACATAGTGAGGGGAGAGTGGACGACCCGATGGTATATTTAAGCGAGAAAGCAGAGAAAGTCCACGAACTGCCCTAATGATGTCAAACCGTCGCAATCGTTACGACCCCCAGATATCCAGCTACTGGCTCGACAACCTGGGCCAAATACACTTTCAACCTGCAGAGCTGAAGAATCGCTGCACACCTACCTGGACTCATCACATTCATATGCCTGTATAACCTTACTCTATCACCCTTCGGGGTAGCGGAGTACCTAAGGCGCTAGTATACGCGGCTCGAAATTGCGGGCTAGTCCACGGCTCCGGAGATTTCAGTTTGAATGGAGGCAAGCTGCGAAGGCGTCCGTGTGCATCGTAGCGCACGTTAAAGATCCCCAGTTGGGCAAAATTCTACGTAGACCTCCACTACGGCGTCCTTGGGACGTAACCCACTCCCCCCAATTGGCGATAAAACTATCGTTACTTTACCGCGTCTGTTCCTAGAAAATTCTTTTCCCGAACTTATTAAAAAGACGCCTATTTTCTGCCACAGCGATCGGCCCATGTGGCTAACAATTATCTTACGTACCAGTGAGAGCAGACAGAATAGTCAAATTATCAAGGTTGCACGAATGCATTTCTTTTTTGTATAACTGACTACTTGACTGATCTTCCAATTTCACTACATTAAAGTGCGGCTCGTACATAGCGGTACATGTTGGGGCAGGCAAGCTTTATTGAAGAGGGGCACATACCTCTTGGCCCATCTCCAGTGACGCAAATGCTCGTCACGGAAGTTCCTTGCAGATTGGTACACAACTAGTTTGGTATGCCCACCTATGCAAGTTTTAGTGAGGTTGTTTGAAGAAAAGCACATGGCAGTGGCACCTACGATGTGACCGACATTCACGTCAAAGATGTACATTGAATCTGGCACTAGCCTGCTTTCATCTATTCAGTGATGCAAGTCTGACTGAGCCCGTTTTGTTCAAGAAAACCACATGAAAACTGCCTCCTTTTCAGTTACACTGATTCCCGTTATGTACTTTCATTGAATTGTGGCACACACCCAGCCTCGGCAACGCATTTAAAGTGCGGTTACATTGATTTTGCGAAAGGTCCATATGTAATCAGCGAAATATAGCCAGTAAAACAGGTTCGCGTCAAATGAGTCAGCTGAGGAGAGCTGCACATGCAATGCCACATACCTAGGACACAACATGTTCCTGCTATCGGCTAGTAATGCCGTGTCGCCATAGAAACAGTCCCTCATCATTGACATAGTGAGGGGAGAGTGGACGACCCGATGGTACATGTAGGTGAGAAAGTTGACAAAGTCCTCAAACTGCCATAATGATGTCAAACCGTCGCTATCATTACGACCCCCATATATCCAGCCACTAGCTCGACAACCTGGGTAAAATACACTTTCAAACTGCAGTGCTGGAGAATCGCAGAACACCTACCTGGACTCATCACATTCATATGCCTGTATAACCTTACTCTATCACCCTTCGGGGTAGCTGAGTAGCTAAGGCGCTAGTATACTCGGCTCGAAATTGCGGGCTAATCCCCGGCTCCGGAGATTTCAGTTTGAATGGAGGCAAGCTGCGAAGGCACCCGTGTGCATCGTAGCGCACGTTAAAGATCCCCAGTTGGGCAAAATTCTCCGTAGACCTCCACTACGCCGTCCTTGGGACGTAACCCACTCCCCCCAATTGGCTATAAAACTATCGTTACTTTACCGCGTCTGTTCCTAGAAAATTCTTATCCCGAACTTGTTTAAAAGACGCCTATTTTTTGCCACAGCGATTGGCCCATGTGGCTAACAATTATCGTACGTACCAGTGAGAGCAGACAGAATAGTCAAATTATCAAGGTTGCACGAATGCCTTTCTTTTTTGTATAACTGACTACTTGACTGATCTTCCAATTTCACTACATTGAAGTGCGGCTCGTTCATAGCGGTACATGTCGGGGCCAGCAAGCTTTATTGAAGAGGGCCACATATCTCTTGGCCCATCTCCAGTGACGCAAATGCTCGTCACTTACGGAAGTTCCTTGCAGATTGGTCCACAACTAGTTTCGTATGCCCACTTATGCAAGTTTTAGTGAGTTAGGTTTTTTTGATGAATATCACATGGCAGTGGCACCTCCGATGTGACCGACATTCACGTCAAAGACGTACATTGAATCTGGCACTAGCCTGCTTTCATCTATTCAGTCATGCAAGTCTGACGGAGCCCGTTTTGTTCATGAAAACCACATGAAAACTGTCTCCTTTTCAGTTACACTGATTCCCGTTATATACTTTCATTGAATTGTGGCACACACGCAGCCTCGGCAACGCATTTAAAGTGCGGTTACATTTTTTTTGTGACAGGTCTACGTGTAATCAGCGAAATATAACCAGTAAAACAGGTTCGGGTCAAATGGGTCAGCTGAGGAGAGCTGCACATGCAACGCCACATAACCAGGACACAACATGTTCCGCCTATAGGCTAGTAATGCCGTTTCGCCATAAAACAACCCCTCATCATTGATATAGTGAGCGGATTGTTGACGACCCGATGGTACATTTAAGCGAGAAAGCAGAGAAAGTCCACGAACTGCCCTAATGATGTCAAACCGTCGCAATCGTTACGACCCCCAGATATTCAGCTACTGGCTCGATAACCTGGGCCAAATACACTTTCAACCTGCGGAGCTGAAGAATCGCTGCACACCTACCTGGACTCATCACATTCATATGCCTGTATAACCTTACTCTATCACCCTTCGGGGTAGCGGAGTACCTAAGGCGCTAGTATACTCGGCTCGAAATTGCGGGCTAATCCCCGGCTCCGGAGATTTCAGTTTGAATAGAGGCAAGCTGCGAAGGCGCCCGTGTGCATCGTAGCGCACGTTAAAGATCCCCAGTTGGGCAAAATTCTCCGTAGACCTCCACTACGGCGTCCTTGGGACGTAACCCACTCCCCCCAATTGGCTATAAAACTAGCGTTACATTACCGCGTCTGTTCCTAGAAAATTCTTTTCCCGAAATTGTTAAAAAGACGCCTATTTTTTGCCACAGCGATCGGCCCATGTGGCTAACAATTATCTTACGTACCAGTGAGAGCAGACAGAATAGTCAAATTATCAAGGTTGCACGAATGCCTTTCTTTTTTGTATAACTGACTACTTGACTGATCTTCCAATTTCACTACATTGAAGTGCGGCTCGTTAATAGCGGTACATGTTGGGGCCAGCAAGCTTTATTGAAGAGGGCCACATACCTCTTGGCCCATCTCCAGTGACGGAAATGCTCGTCACGGAAGTTCCTTGCAGATTGGTACACAACTAGTTTGGTATGCCCACCTATGCAAGTTTTAGTGAGGTTGTTTGAAGAAAAGCACATGGCAGTGGCACCTACGATGTGACCGACATTCACGTCAAAGATGTACATTGAATCTGGCACTAGCCTGCTTTCATCTATTCAGTCATGCAAGTCTGACTGAGCCCGTTTTGTTCAAGAAAACCACATGAAAACTGTCTCCTTTTCAGTTACACTGATTCCCGTTATGTACTTTCATTGAATTGTGGCACACACCCAGCCTCGGCAACGCATTTAAAGTGCGGTTACATTGATTTTGCGAAAGGTCCACATGTAATCAGCGAAATATAGCCAGTAAAACAGGTTCGCGTCAAATGAGTCAGCTGTGGAGAGCTGCACATGCAATGCCACATACCTAGGACACAACCTGTTCCTGCTATCGGCTAGTAATGCCGTGTCGCCATAAAAACAGTCCCTCATCTTTGACATAGTGAGGGGAGAGTGGACAACCCGATGGTACATGTAGGTGAGAAAGTTGACAAAGTCCTCAAACTGCCATAATGATGTCAAACCGTCGCTATCATTACGACCCCCATATATCCAGCTACTAGCTCGACAACCTGGGTCAAATACACTTTCAAACTGCAGTGCTGGAGAATCGCAGAACACCTACCTGGACTCATCACATTCATATGCCTGTATAACCTTACTCTATCACCCTTCGGGGTAGCCGAGTAGCTAAGGCGCTAGTATACTCGGCTCGAAATTGCGGGCAAATCCCCGGCTCCGGAGATTTCAGTTTGAATGGAGGCAAGCTGCGAAGGCGCCCGTGTGCATCGTAGCGCACGTTAAAGATCCCCAGTTGGGCAAAATTCTCCGCAGACCTCCACTACGGCGTCCTTGGGACGTAACCCACTCCCCCCAATTGGCTATAAAACTATCGTTACTTTACCGCGTCTGTTCCTAGAAAATTCTTATCCCGAACTTGTTAAAAAGACGCCTATTTTTTGCCACAGCGATTGGCCCATGTGGCTAACAATTATCGTACGTACCAGTGAGAGCAGACAGAATAGTCAAATTATCAAGGTTGCACGAATGCCTTTCTTTTTTGTATGACTGACTACTTGACTGATCTTCAAATTTCACTACATTGAAGTGCGGCTCGTTCATAGCGGTACATGTTGGGGCCAGCAAGCTTTATTGAAGAGGGCCACATACCTCTTGGCCCATCTCCAGTGACGCAAATGCTCGTCACGGAAGTTCCTTGCAGATTGGTCCACAACTAGTTTCGTATGCCCATTTATGCAAGTTTTAGTGAGTTAGGTTTTTTTGATGAAAATCACATGGCAGTGGCACCTACGATGTGACCGACATTCACGTCAAAGATGTACATTGAATCTGGCACTAGCCTGCTTTCATCTATTCAGTCATGCAAGTCTGACGGAGCCCGTTTTGTTCAAGAAAACCACATGAAAACCGTCTTCTTACATTTTTTTGTGACAGGTCTACGTGTAATCAGCGAAATATAACCAGTAAAACAGGTTCTCGTCAAATGGGTCAGCTGAGGAGAGCTGCACATGCAATGCCACATACCTAGGACACAACCTGTTCAGCCTATCGGCTAGTAATGCCGTTTCGCCATAAAAACAGCCCCTCATCATTGATATAGTGAGCGGATTGTGGACGACCCGATGGTACATTTAAGCGAGAAAGGAGAGAAAGTCCACGAACTGCCCTAATGATGTCAAACCGTCGCAATCGTTACGACCCCCTGATATTCAGCTACTGGCTCGATAACCTGGGCCAAATACACTTTCAACCTGCAGAGCTGAAGAATCGCTGCACACCTACCTGGACTCATCACATCCATATGCCTGTATAACCTTACTCTATCACCCAACGGGGTAGCGGAGTACCTAAGGCGCTAGTATACTCGGCTCGAAATTGCGGGCTAATCCCCGGCTCCGGAGATTTCAGTTTGAATGGAGGCAAGCTGCGAAGGCGCCCGTGTGCATCGTAGCGCACGTTAAAGATACCCAGTTGGGCAAAATTCTCCGTAGACCTCCACTACGGCGTCCTTGGGACGTAACCCACTCCCCCCAATTGGCTATAAAACTATCGTTACTTTACCGCGTCTGTTCCTAGAAAATTCTTATCCCGAACTTGTTTAAAAGACGCCTATTTTTTGCCACAGCGATTGGCCCATGTGGCTAACAATTATCGTACGTACCAGTGAGAGCAGACAGAATAGTCAAATTATCAAGGTTGCACGAATGCCTTTCTTTTTTGTATAACTGACTACTTGACTGATCTTCCAATTTCACTACATTGAAGTGCGGCTCGTTCATAGCGGTACATGTCGGGGCCAGCAAGCTTTATTGAAGAGGGCCACATATCTCTTGGCCCATCTCCAGTGACGCAAATGCTCGTCACTTACGGAAGTTCCTTGCAGATTGGTCCACAACTAGTTTCGTATGCCCACTTATGCAAGTTTTAGTGAGTTAGGTTTTTTTGATGAATATCACATGGCAGTGGCACCTCCGATGTGACCGACATTCACGTCAAAGACGTACATTGAATCTGGCACTAGCCTGCTTTCATCTATTCAGTCATGCAAGTCTGACGGAGCCCGTTTTGTTCATGAAAACCACATGAAAACTGTCTCCTTTTCAGTTACACTGATTCCCGTTATATACTTTCATTGAATTGTGGCACACACGCAGCCTCGGCAACGCATTTAAAGTGCGGTTACATTTTTTTTGTGACAGGTCTACGTGTAATCAGCGAAATATAACCAGTAAAACAGGTTCGGGTCAAATGGGTCAGCTGAGGAGAGCTGCACATGCAACGCCACATAACCAGGACACAACATGTTCCGCCTATAGGCTAGTAATGCCGTTTCGCCATAAAACAACCCCTCATCATTGATATAGTGAGCGGATTGTTGACGACCCGATGGTACATTTAAGCGAGAAAGCAGAGAAAGTCCACGAACTGCCCTAATGATGTCAAACCGTCGCAATCGTTACGACCCCCAGATATTCAGCTACTGGCTCGATAACCTGGGCCAAATACACTTTCAACCTGCGGAGCTGAAGAATCGCTGCACACCTACCTGGACTCATCACATTCATATGCCTGTATAACCTTACTCTATCACCCTTCGGGGTAGCGGAGTACCTAAGGCGCTAGTATACTCGGCTCGAAATTGCGGGCTAATCCCCGGCTCCGGAGATTTCAGTTTGAATAGAGGCAAGCTGCGAAGGCGCCCGTGTGCATCGTAGCGCACGTTAAAGATCCCCAGTTGGGCAAAATTCTCCGTAGACCTCCACTACGGCGTCCTTGGGACGTAACCCACTCCCCCCAATTGGCTATAAAACTAGCGTTACATTACCGCGTCTGTTCCTAGAAAATTCTTTTCCCGAAATTGTTAAAAAGACGCCTATTTTTTGCCACAGCGATCGTCCCATGTGGCTAACAATTATCTTACGTACCAGTGAGAGCAGACAGAATAGTCAAATTATCAAGGTTGCACGAATGCCGTTCTTTTTTGTATGACTGACTACTTGACTGATCTTCCAATTTCACTACATTGAAGTGCGGCTCGTACATAGCGGTACATGTTGGGGCCAGCAAGCTTTATTGAAAAGGGGCACATACCTCTTGGCACATCTCCAGTGACGCAAATGCTCGTCACTTACGGAAGTTCCTTGCAGATTGGTCCACAACTAGTTTCGTATGCCCACTTATGCAAGTTTTAGTGAGTTAGGTTTTTTTGATGAAAATCACATGGCAGTGGCACCTACGATGTGACCGACATTCACGTCAAAGATGTACATTGAATCTGGCACTAGTCTGCTTTCATCTATTCAGTCATGCAAGTCTGACGGAGCCCGTTTTGTTCATGAAAACCACATGAAAACTGTCTCCTTTTCAGTTACACTGATTCCCGTTATATACTTTCATTGAATTGTGGCACACACGCAGCCTCGGCAACGCATTTAAAGTGCGGTTACATTTTTTTTGTGACAGGTCTACGTGTAATCAGCGAAATATAACCAGTAAAACAGGTTCGGGTCAAATGGGTCAGCTGAGGAGAGCTGCACATGCAATGCCACATAACCAGGACACAACATGTTCCGCCTATAGGCTAGTAATGCAGTTTCGCCATAAAACAACCCCTCATCATTGATATAGTGAGCGGATTGTTGACGACCCGATGGTACATTTAAGCTAGAAAGCAGAGAAAGTCCACGAACTGCCCTAATGATGTCAAACCGTCGCAATCGTTACGACCCCCAGATATTCAGCTACTGGCTCGATAACCTGGGCCAAATACACTTTCAACCTGCGGAGCTGAAGAATCGCTGCACACCTACCTGGACTCATCACATTCATATGCCTGTATAACCTTACTCTATCACCCTTCGGGGTAGCGGAGTACCTAAGGCGCTAGTATACTCGGCTCGAAATTGCGGGCTAATCCCCGGCTCCGGAGATTTCAGTTTGAATAGAGGCAAGCTGTGAAGGCGCCCGTGTGCATCGTAGCGCACGTTAAAGATCCCCAGTTGGGCAAAATTCTCCGTAGACCTCCACTACGGCGTCCTTGGGACGTAACCCACTCCCCCCAATTGGCTATAAAACTATCGTTACATTACCGCGTCTGTTCCTAGAAAATTCTTTTCCCGAACTTGTTAAAAAGACGCCTATTTTTTGCCACAGCGATCGGCCCATGTGGCTAAAAATTATCTTACGTACCAGTGCGAGCAGACAGAATAGTCAAATTATCAAGGTTGCACGAATGCCTTTCTTTTTTGTATAACTGACTACTTGACTGATCTTCCAATTTCACTACATTGAAGTGCGGCTCGTTAATAGCGGTACATGTTGGGGCCAGCAAGCTTTATTGAAGAGGGCCACATACCTCTTGGCCCATCTCCAGTGACGCAAATGCTCGTCACGGAAGTTCCTTGCAGATTGGTGCACAACTAGTTTTGGTATGCCCACTTATGCAAGTTTTAGTGAGTTAGGTTGTTTGAAGAAAAGCACATGGCAGTGGCACCAATGATGGGACCGACATTCACGTCAAAGATGTACATTGAATCTCGCACTAGCCTGCTTTAAGCTATTCAGTCATGCAAATCTGGCGGAACCCGTTTTGTTGAAGAAAACCAGATGAAAACTGTCTCCTTTTCAGTTACACTGATTCCCGTTATATACTTTCATTGAATTGTGGCACACACGCAGCCTCGGCAACGCATTTAAAGTGCGGTTACATTTTTTTTGTGACAGGTCTACGTGTAATCAGCGAAATATAACCAGTAAAACAGGTTCGCGTCAAATGGGTCAGCTGAAGAGAGCTGCACATGCAATGCCACATAACTAGGACACAACATGTTCCGCCTATAGGCTAGTAATGCCGTTTCGCCATAAAAACAGCCCCTCATCATTGATATAGTGAGGGGATAGTGGACGACCCGATGTTACATGTAGGCGAGAAAGTTGACAAAGTCCTCAAACTGCCCTATTGATGTCAAACCGTCGCTATCGTTACGACCCCCAGATATCCAGCTACTGGCTCGACAACCTGGGCCAAATACACTTTCAACCTGCAGAGCTGAAGAATCGCTTCACACCTACCTGGACTCATCACATTCATATGCCTGTATAACCTTACTCTATCACCCTTCGGGTTAGCGGAGTACCTCAGGCGCTAGTATACTCGGCTCGAAATTGCGGGCTAATCCCCGGCTCCGGAGATTTCAGTTTGAATGGAGGCAAGCTGCGAAGGCGCCCGTGTGCATCGTAGCGCACGTTAAAGATCCCCAGTTGGGCAAAATTCTCCGTAGACCTCCACTACGGCGTCCTTGGGACGTAACCCACTCCCCCAATTGGCTATAAAACTATCGTTACATTACCGCGTCTGTTCCTAGAAAATTCTTTTCCCGAACTTGTTAAAAAGACGCCTATTTTTTGCCACAGCGATCGTCCCATGTGGCCGACAATTATCTTACGTACCAGTGAGAGCAGACAGAATAGTCAAATTATCAAGGTTGCACGAATGCCTTTCTGTTTTGTATGACTGACCACTTGACTGTTCTTCCAATTTCACTACATTGAAGTGCGGCTCGTACATAGCGGTGCATGTTGGCGCCAGCAAGTTTTATTGAAGAGGGGCACATACCTCTTGGCCCATCTCCAGTGACGCAAATGCTCGTCACTCACAGAAGTTCCTTGCAGATTGGTAGACAACTAGTTTCGTATGCCCACCTATGAAAGTTTTAGTGAGTTAGGTTGTTTGATGAAAATCACATGGCAGTGGCACCTACGATGTGACCGACATTCACGTCAAAGATGTACATTGAATCTGGCACTAGCCTGCTTTCATCTATTCAGTCATGCAAGTCTGACTGAGCCCGTTTTGTTCAAGAAAACCACATGAAAACTGTCTCCTTTTCAGTTACACTGATTCCCGTTATATACTTTCATTGAATTGTGGCACACACCCAGTGTCGGCAACGCATTTACAGTGCGGTTACATTTTTTTTGTGAAAGGTCTACGTGTAATCAGCGAAATGTAGCCAGTAAAACAGGTTCGCGTCAAATGGGTCAGCTGAAGAGAGCTGCACATGCAATGCCACATAACTAGGACACAACATGTTCCGCCTATAGGCTAGTAATGCCGTTTCGCCATAAAAACAACCCCTCATCATTGATATAGTGAGCGGATTGTGGACGACCCGATGGTACATTTAAGCGAGAAAGCAGAGAAAGTCCACGAACTGCCCTAATGATGTCAAACCGTCGCAATCGTTAAGACCCCGAGATATTCAGCTACTGGCTCGATAACCTGGGCCAAATACACTTTCAACCTGCAGAGCTGAAGAATCGCTGCACACCTACCTGGACTCATCACATTCATATGCCTGTATAACCTTACTCTATCACCCTTCGGGGTAGCGGAGTACCTAAGGCGCTAGTATACTCGGCTCGAAATTGCGGGCTAATCCCCGGCTCCGGAGATTTCAGTTTGAATAGAGGCAAGCTGCGAAGGCGCCCGTGTGCATCGTAGCGCACGTTAAAGCTCCCCAGTTGGGCAAAATTCTCCGTAGACCTCCACTACGGCGTCCTTGGGACGTAACCCACTCCCCCCAATTGGCTATAAAACTATCGTTACATTACCGCGTCTGTTCCTAGAAAATTCTTTTCCCGAACTTGTTAAAAAGACGCCTATTTTTTGCCACAGCGATCGGCCCATGTGGCTAACAATTATCTTACGTACCAGTGCGAGCAGACAGAATAGTCAAATTATCAAGGTTGCACGAATGCCTTTCTTTTTTGTATAACTGACTACTTGACTGATCTTCCAATTTCACTACATTGAAGTGCGGCTCGTTAATAGCGGTACATGTTGGGGCCAGCAAGCTTTATTGAAGAGGGCCACATACCTCTTGGCCCATCTCCAGTGACGCAAATGCTCGTCACGGAAGTTCCTTGCAGATTGGTACACAACTAGTTTTGGTATGCCCAATTATGCAAGTTTTAGTGAGTTAGGTTGTTTGAAGAAAAGCACATGGCAGTGGCACCAATGATGGGACCGACATTCACGTCAAAGATGTACATTGAATCTCGCACTAGCCTGCTTTCAGCTATTCAGTCATGCAAATCTGGCGGAACCCGTTTTGTTGAAGAAAACCAGATGAAAACTGTCTCCTTTTCAGTTACACTGATTCCCGTTATATACTTTCATTGAATTGTGGCACACACGCAGCCTCGGCAACGCATTTAAAGTGCGGTTACATTTTTTTTGTGACAGGTCTACGTGTAATCAGCGAAATATAACCAGTAAAACAGGTTCGCGTCAAATGGGTCAGCTGAAGAGAGCTGCACATGCAATGCCACATAACTAGGACACAACATGTTCCGCCTATAGGCTAGTAATGCCGTTTCGCCATAAAAACAGCCCCTCATCATTGATATAGTGAGGGGATAGTGGACGACCCGGTGTTACATGTAGGCGAGAAAGTTGACAAAGTCCTCAAACTGCCCTATTGATGTCAAACCGTCGCTATCGTTACGACCCCCAGATATCCAGCTACTGGCTCGACAACCTGGGCCAAATACACTTTCAACCTGCAGAGCTGAAGAATCGCTTCACACCTACCTGGACTCATCACATTCATATGCCTGTATAACCTTACTCTATCACCCTTCGGGTTAGCGGAGTACCTCAGGCGCTAGTATACTCGGCTCGAAATTGCGGGCTAATCCCCGGCTCCGGAGATTTCAGTTTGAATGGAGGCAAGCTGCGAAGGCGCCCGTGTGCATCGTAGCGCACGTTAAAGATCCCCAGTTGGGCAAAATTCTCCGTAGACCTCCACTACGGCGTCCTTGGGACGTAACCCACTCCCCCAATTGGCTATAAAACTATCGTTACATTACCGCGTCTGTTCCTAGAAAATTCTTTTCCCGAACTTGTTAAAAAGACGCCTATTTTTTGCCACAGCGATCGTCCCATGTGGCCAACAATTATCTTACGTACCAGTGAGAGCAGACAGAATAGTCAAATTATCAAGGTTGCACGAATGCCTTTCTGTTTTGTATGACTGACCACTTGACTGTTCTTCCAATTTCACTACATTGAAGTGCGGCTCGTACATAGCGGTACATGTTGGGGCCAGCAAGTTTTATTGAAGAGGGGCACATACCTCTTGGCCCATCTCCAGTGACGCAAATGCTCGTCACTCAGAGAAGCTCCTTGTAGATTGGTAGACAACTAGTTTCGTATGCCCACCTATGCAAGTTTTTGTGAGTTAGGTTGTTTGATGAAAATCACATGGGAGTGGCAGTTACGATTTGACCGACATTCACGTCAAAGATGTACATTGAATCTGGCACTAGCCTGCTTTCATCTATTCAGTCATGCAAGTCTGACTGAGCCCGTTTTGTTCAAGAAAACCACATGAAAACTGTCTCCTTTTCAGTTACACTGATTCCCGTTATGTACTTTCATTGAATTGTGGCACACACCCAGTGTCGGCAACGCATTTACAGTGCGGGTACATTTTTTTTGTGAAAGGTCTACGTGTAATCAGCGAAATATAGCCAGTAAAACAGGTTCGCGTCAAATCGGTCAGCTAAAAAGAGCTGCACATGCAATGCCACATAACTAGGACACAACATGTTCCGCCTATAGGCTAGTAATGCCGTTTCGCCATAAAAACAACCCCTCATCATTGATATAGTGAGCGGATTGTGGACGACCCGATGGTACATTTAAGCGAGAAAGCAGAGAAAGTACACGAACTGCCCTAATGATGTCAAACCGTCGCAATCGTTACGACCCCGAGATATTCAGCTACTGGCTCGATAACCTGGCCCAAATACACTTTCAACCTGCAGGGCTGAAGAATCGCTGCACACCTACCTGGACTCATCACATTCATATGCCTGTATAACCTTACTCTATCACCCTTCGGGGTAGCGGAGTACCTAAGGCGCTAGTATACTCGGCTCGAAATTGCGGGCTAATCCCCGGCTCCGGAGATTTCAGTTTGAATGGAGGCAAGCTGCGAAGGCGCCCGTGTGCATCGTAGCGCAGGTTAAAAATCCCCAGTTAGGCAAAATTCTCCGTAGACCTCCACTACGGCGTCCTTGGGACGTAACCCACTCCCCCCAATTGGCTATAAAACTATCGTTACATTAACGCATCTGTTCCTAGAAAATTCTTTTCCCGAACTTGTTAAAAAGACGCCTATTTTTTGCCACAGCGATCGGCCCATGTGGCTAACAATTATCGTACGTACCAGTGAGAGCAGACAGAATAGTCAAATTATCAAGGTTGCACGAATGCCTTTCTTTTTTGTATAACTGACTACTTGACTGATCTTCCAATTTCACTACATTGAAGTGCGGCTCGTTCATAGCGGTACGTGTTGGGGCCAGAAAGCTTTATTGAAGAGGGGCACATACCTCTTGGCACATCTCCAGTGACGCAAATGCTCGTCACTTACGGAAGTTCCTTGCAGATTGGTCCACAACTAGTTTCGTATGCCCACTTATGCAAGTTTTAGTGAGTTAGATTTTTTTGATGAAAATCACATGGCAGTGGCACCTACGATGTGACCGACATTCACGTCAAAGATGTACATTGAATCTGGCACTAGCCTGCTTTCATCTATTCAGTCATGCAAGTCTGACGGAGTCCGTTTTGTTCAAGAAAACCACATGAAAACTGTCTACGTTTCAGTTACACTGATTCCCGTTATATACTTTCATTGAATTGTGGCGCACACCAAGCCTCGGCAACGCATTTAAAGTATGGTTACATTGATTTTACGAAAGGTCCACATGTAATGAGCGAAATATAGCTAGCAAAACAGGTTCGCGTCAAATGGGTCAGCTGAAGAGAGCTGCACATGTAATGCCACATAACTAGGACACAACATGTTCCGCCTATCGGCTAGTAATGCCGTTTCGCCATAAAAACAGCGCCTCATCATTGATATTGTGAGGAGATAGTGGACGACCCGATGTTATATGTAGGCGAGAAAGTTGACAAAGTGCTCAAACTGCCCTATTGATGTCAAACCGTCGCTATCATTACGACCCCCATATATCCAGCTACTAGCTCGACAACCTGGCTCTAACACACTTTCAACCTGCAGTGCTGGAGAATCGCAGAACACCTACCTGGACTCATCACATTCATATGCCTGTATAACCTTACTCTTATCACCCTTCGGGGTAGCCGAGTAGCTAAGGCGCTAGTATACTCGGCTCGAAATTTCGGGCTAATCCCCGGCTCCGGAGATTTCAGTTTGAATGGAGGCAAGCTGCGAAGGCACCCGTGTGCATCGTAGCGCACGTTAAAGATCCCCAGTTGGGCGAAATTCTCCGTAGACCTCCACTA
Source organism: Dermacentor variabilis (assembly GCF_050947875.1). Lineage (NCBI taxonomy): Eukaryota > Metazoa > Arthropoda > Arachnida > Ixodida > Ixodidae > Dermacentor > Dermacentor variabilis. The sequence continues at coordinate 217,758,953 of NC_134569.1, read as the reverse complement.
CGGCGTCCTTGGGACGTAACCCACTCCCCCCAATTGGCTATAAAACTATCGTTACATTACCGCGTCTGTTCCTAGAAAATTCTTTTCCCGAACTTGTTAAAAAGACGCCTATTTTTTGCCACAGCGATCGGCCCATGTGGCTAACAATTATCTTACGTACCAGTGAGAGGAGACAGAATAGTCAAATTGTCAAGGTTGCACGAATGCCTTTCTTTTTTGTATAACTGACAACTTGACTGATCTTCCAATTTCACTACATTGAAGTGCGGCTCCCTCATAACGGTACATGTTGGGGCCAGCAAGCTTTATTGAAGAGGGCCACATACCTCTTGGCCCATCTCCAGTGACGCAAATGCTCGTCACGGAAGTTCCTTGCAGATTGCTACACAACTAGTTTGGTATGCCCACTTATCCAAGTTTTAGTGAGTTAGGTTGTTTGATGAAAATCACATGGCAGTGGCACCTACGATGTGACCGACATTCACGTCAAAGATGTACATTGAATCTGGCACTAGCCTGCTTTCATCTATTCAGTCATGCAAGTCTGACGGAGTCCGTTTTGTTCAAGAAAACCACATGAAAACTGTCTACGTTTCAGTTACACTGATTCCCGTTATATACTTTCATTGAATTGTGGCGCACACCAAGCCTCGGCAACGCATTTAAAGTATGGTTACATTGATTTTACGAAAGGTCCACATGTAATGAGCGAAATATAGCTAGCAAAACAGGTTCGCGTCAAATGGGTCAGCTGAAGAGAGCTGCACATGTAATGCCACATAACTAGGACACAACATGTTCCGCCTATCGGCTAGTAATGCCGTTTCGCCATAAAAACAGCGCCTCATCATTGATATTGTGAGGAGATAGTGGACGACCCGATGTTATATGTAGGCGAGAAAGTTGACAAAGTGCTCAAACTGCCCTATTGATGTCAAACCGTCGCTATCATTACGACCCCCATATATCCAGCTACTAGCTCGACAACCTGGCTCTAACACACTTTCAACCTGCAGTGCTGGAGAATCGCAGAACACCTACCTGGACTCATCACATTCATATGCCTGTATAACCTTACTCTTATCACCCTTCGGGGTAGCCGAGTAGCTAAGGCGCTAGTATACTCGGCTCGAAATTTCGGGCTAATCCCCGGCTCCGGAGATTTCAGTTTGAATGGAGGCAAGCTGCGAAGGCACCCGTGTGCATCGTAGCGCACGTTAAAGATCCCCAGTTGGGCAAAATTCTCCGTAGACCTCCACTACGGCGTCCTTGGGACGTAACCCACTCCCCCCAATTGGCTATAAAACTATCGTTACATTACCGCGTCTGTTCCTAGAAAATTCTTTTCCCGAACTTGTTAAAAAGACGCCTATTTTTTGCCACAGCGATCGGCCCATGTGGCTAACAATTATCTTACGTACCAGTGAGAGGAGACAGAATAGTCAAATTGTCAAGGTTGCACGAATGCCTTTCTTTTTTGTATAACTGACAACTTGACTGATCTTCCAATTTCACTACATTGAAGTGCGGCTCCCTCATAACGGTACATGTTGGGGCCAGCAAGCTTTATTGAAGAGGGCCACATACCTCTTGGCCCATCTCCAGTGACGCAAATGCTCGTCACGGAAGTTCCTTGCAGATTGCTACACAACTAGTTTGGTATGCCCACTTATCCAAGTTTTAGTGAGTTAGGTTGTTTGATGAAAATCACATGGCAGTGGCACCTACGATGTGACCGACATTCACGTCAAAGATGTGCATTGAATCTGGCACTAGCCTGCTTTCATCTATTCAGTCATGCAAGTCTGACTGAGCCCGTTTTGTTCAAGAAAACCACATGAAAACTGTCTCCTTTTCAGTTACACTGATTCCCGTTATGTACTTTCATTGAATTGTGGCACACATCCAGTGTCGGCAACGCATTTAAAGTGCGGTTACATTATTTTTGTGAAAGGTCTGCGTGTAATCAGCGAAATATAGCCAGTAAAACAGGTTCGCGTCAAATGGGTCAGCTGAAGAGAGCTGCACATGCAATGCCACATAACTAGGACACAACTTGTTCCGCCTATAGGCTAGTAATGCCGTTTCGCCATAAAAACAACCCCTCATCATTGATATAGTGAGCGGATTGTTGACGACCCGATGGTACATTTAAGCGAGAAAGCAGAGAAAGTCCACGAACTGCCCTAATGATGTCAAACCGTCGCAGTCGTTACGACCCCCAGATATTCAGCTACTGGCTCGATAACCTGGGCCAAATACACTTTCAACCTGCAGAGCTGAAGAATCGCTGCACACCTACCTGGACTCATCACATTCATATGCCTGTATAACCTTACTCTATCACCCTTCGGGGTAGCGGAGTAAATAAGGCGCTACTATACTGGGCTCGATATTGCGGGCTAATCCCCGGCTCCGGAGATTCCAGTTTGAATGGAGGCAAGCTGCGAAGGCGCCCGTGTGCATCGTAGCGCACGTTAAAAATCCCCAGTTGGGCAAAATTCTCCGTAGACCTCCACTACGGCGTCCTTGCGACGTAACCCACTCCCCCCAATTGGCTATAAAACTATCGTTACCTTACAGCGTCTGTTCCTAGAAAATTCTTTTCCCGAACTTGTTAAAAAGACGCCTATTTTTTGCCACAGCGATCGGCACATGTGGCTAACAATTATCTTACGTACCAGTGAGAGCAGACAGAATAGTCAAATTATCAAGGTTGCACGAATGCCTTTCTTTTTTGTATAACTGACTACTTGACTGATCTTCCAATTTCACTACATTGAAGTGCGGCTCGTTCATAGCGGTACATGTTGGGGCCAGCAAGCTTTATTGAAGAGGGCCACATACCTCTTGGCCCATCTCCAGTGACGCAAATGCTCGTCACGGAAGTTCCTTGCAGATTGCTACACAACTAGTTTGGTATGCCCACTTATCCAAGTTTTAGTGAGTTAGGCTGTTTGAAGAAAAGCACATGGCAGTGGCACCTATGATGTGAGCGACATTCACGTCAAAGATGTTCATTGAATCTGGCACTAGCCTGCTTTCATCTATTCAGTCATGCAAGTCTGACGGAGCCCGTTTCGTTAAAGAAAACCACATGAAAACTGTCTCCGTTTCAGTTACACTGATTCCCGTTATATACTTTCATTGAATTGTGGCGCACACCCAGCCTCGGCAACGCATTTAAAGTGCGGTTACATTGATTTTACGAAAGGTCCACGTGTAATCAGCGAAATATAGCCAGTAAAACAGGTTCGCGTCAAATGGGTCAGCTGAGGAGAGCTGCACATGTAATGCCACATACTAGGACACAACCTGTTCAGCCTATCGGCTAGTAATGCCGTTTCGCCATAAAAACAGCCCCTAATCATTGATATAGTGAGGGGATAGTGGACGACCCGATGGTACATGTAGGCGAGAAAGTTGACAAAGTCCTCAAACTGCCATAATGATGTCAAACCGTCGCTATCATTACGACCCCCATATATCCAGCTACTAGCTCGACAACCTGGATCAAATACACTTTCAACCTGCAGTGCTGGAGAATCGCAGCACACCTACCTGGACTCATCACATTCATATGCCTGTATAACCTTACTCTATCACCCTTCGCGGTAGCCGAGTAGCTAAGGCGCTGGTATACTCGGCTCGAAATTGCGGGCTAATCCCCGGCTTCGGAGATTTCAGTTTGAATGTAGGCAAGCTGCGAAGGCGCCCGTGTGCATCGTAGCGCACGTTAAAGATCCCCAGTTGGGCAAAATTCTCCGTAGACCTCCACTACGGCGTCCTTGGGACGTAACACACTCCCCCCAATTGGCTATAAAACTATCGTTACATTACCGCGTCTGTTCCTAGAAAATTCTTTTCCCGAACTTGTTAAAAAGACGCCTATTTTTTGCCACAGCGATCGGCTCATGTGGCTAACAATTATCTTACGTACCAGTGAGAGCAGACAGAATAGTCAAATTATCAAGGTTGCACGAATGCCGTTCTTTTTTGTATGACTGACTACTTGACTGATCTTCCAATTTCACTACATTGAAGTGCGGCTCGTACATAGCGGTACATGTTGGGGCCAGCAAGCTTTAGTGAAGAGGGGCACATACCTCTTGGCACATCTCCAGTGACGCAAATGCTCGTCACTTACGGAAGTTCCTTGCAGATTGGTCCACAACTAGTTTCGTATGCCCACTTATGCAAGTTTTAGTGAGTTAGGTTGTTTTGATGAAAATCACATGGCAGAGCCACCTACGATGTGACCGACATTCACGTCAAAGATGTACATTGAATCTGGCACTAGCCTGCTTTCATCTATTCAGTCATGCAAGTCTGACGGAGCCCGTTTTGTTCAAGAAAACCACATGAAAACTGTCTCCTTTTCAGTTACACTGATTCCCGTTATATACTTTCATTGAATTGTGGCACACACGCAGCCTCGGCAACGCATTTAAAGTGCGGTTACGTTGATTTTACGAAAGGTCCACATGTAATCAGCGAAATATAGCCAGTAAAACAGGTTCGCGTCAGATGGGTCAGCTGAGGAGAGCTGCACATGTAATGCCACATACCTAGGACACAACCTGTTCAGCCTATCGGCTAGTAATGCCGTTTCGCCATAAAAACAGCCCCTCATCATTGATATAGTGAGGGGATAGTGGACGACCCGATGGTACATGTAGGCGAGAAAGTTGACAAAGTCCTCAAACAGCTATAATGATGTCAAAACGTCGCTATCATTACGACCACCATATATCCAGCTACTAGCTCGACAACCTGGGTCAAATACACTTTCAACCTGCAGTGCTGGAGAATCGCAGCACACCTACCTGGACTCATCACATTCATATGCCTGTATAACCTTACTGTTATCACCCTTCGCGGTAGCCGAGTAGCTAAGGCGCTAGTATACTCGGCTCGAAATTGCAGGCTGATCCCCGGCTCCGGAGATTTCAGTTTGAATGGAGGCAAGCTGCGAAGGCGCCCGTGTGCATCGTAGCGCACGTTAAAGATCCCCAGTTGGGCAAAATTCTCCGTGGACCTCCACTACGGCGTCCTTGGGACGTAACCCACTCCCCCCAATTGGCTATAAAACTATCGTTACATTACCGCGTCTGTTCCTAGAAAATTGTTTTCCCGAACTTGTTAAAAAGACGCCTATTTTTTGCCACAGCGATCCGCCCATGTGGCTAACAATTATCTTACGTACCAGTGAGAGCAGACAGAATAGTCAAATTGTCAAGGTTGCACGAATGCCTTTCTTTTTTGTATCACTGACTACTTGACTGATCTTCCAATTTCACTAGATTGAAGTGCGGCTCGTACATAGCGGTACATGTTGGGGCCAGCAAGCTTTATTGAAGAGGGGCACATACCTCTTGGCACATCTCCAGTGACGCAAATGCTCGTCACTTACGGAAGTTCCTTGCAGATTGGTCCAAAACTAGTTTCGTGTGCCCACTTATGCAAGTTTTAGTGAGTTAGGTTGTTTTGATGAAAATCACATGGCAGTGGCACCTACGATGTGACCGACATTCACGTCAAAGATGTACATTGAATCTGGCACTAGCCTGCTTTCATCTATTCAGTCATGCAAGTCTGACGGAGCCCGTTTTGTTCAAGAAAACCACATGAAAACTGTCTCCTTTTCAGTTACACTGATTCCCGTTATATACTTTCATTGAATTGTGGCGCACACCCAGCCTCGGCAACGCATTTATAGTGCGGTTACATTGATTTTACGAAAGGTCCACGTGTAATCAGCGAAATATAGCCAGTAAAACAGGTTAGCGTCAAATGGGTCAGCTGAGGAGAGCTGCACATGTAATGGCACATACTAGGACACAACCTGTTCAGCCTATCGGCTAGTAATGCCGTTTCGCCATAAAAACAGCCCCTAATCATTGATATAGTGAGGGGATAGTGGACGCCCCGATGGTACATGTAGGCGAGAAAGGTGACAAAGTCCTCAAACTGCCATAATGATGTCAAACCGTCGCTATCATTACGACCCCCATATATCCAGCTACTAGCTCGACAACCTGGGTCAAATACACTTTCAACCTGCAGTGCTGGAGAATCGCAGCGCACCTACCTGGACTCATCACATTCATATGCCTGTATAACCTTACTCTATCACCCTTCGGGGTAGCCATGTAGCTAAGGCGCTGGTATACTCGGCTCGAAATTGCGGGCTAATCCCCGGCTCCGGAGATTTCAGTTTGAATGGAGGCAAGCTGCGAAGGCGCCCGTGTGCATCGTAGCGCACGTTAAAGATCCCCAGTTGGGCAAAATTCTCCGTAGACCTCCACTACGGCGTCCTTGGGACGTAACCCACTCCCCCCAATTGGCTATAAAACTATCGTTACATTACCGCGTCTCTTCCTAGAAAATTCTTTTCCCGAACTTGTTGAAAAGACGCCTATTTTTTGCCACAGCGATCGGCCCATCTGGCTAACAATTATCTTACGTACCAGTGAGAGCAGACAGAATAGTCAAATTATCAAGGTTGCACGAATGCCGTTCTTTTTTGTATGACTGACTACTTGACTGATCTTCCAATTTCACTACATTGAAGTGCGGCTCGTACATAGCGGTACATGTTGGGGCCAGCAAGCTTTATTGAAGAGGGGCACATACCTCTTGGCACATCTCCAGTGACGCAAATGCTCGTCACTTACGGAAGTTCCTTGCAGATTGGTCCACAACTAGTTTCGTATGCCCACTTATGCAAGTTTTAGTGAGTTAGGTTGTTTTGATGAAAATCACATGGCAGTGGCACCTACGATGTGACCGACATTCACGTCAAAGATGTACATTGAATCTGGCACTAGCCTGCTTTCATCTATTCAGTCATGCAAGTCTGACGGAGCCCGTTTTGTTCAAGAAAAGCACATGAAAACTTTCTCCTTTTCAGTTACACTGATTCCCGTTATATACTTTCATTGAATTGTGGCACACACGCAGCCTCGGCAACGCATTTAAAGTGCGGTTACGTTGATTTTACGAAAGGTCCACATGTAATCAGCGAAATATAGCCAGTAAAACAGGTTCGCGTCAGATGGGTCAGCTGAGGAGAGCTGCACATGTAATGCCACATACCTAGGACACAACCTGTTCAGCCTATCGGCTAGTAATGCCGTTTCGCCATAAAAACAGCCCCTCATCATTGATATAGTGAGGGGATAGATGACGACCCGATGGTACATGTAGGCGAGAAAGTTGACAAAGTCCTCAAACAGCCATAATGATGTCAAAACGTCGCTATCATTACGACCACCATATATCCAGCTACTAGCTCGACAACCTGGGTCAAATACACTTTCAACCTGCAGTGCTGGAGAATCGCAGCACACCTACCTGGACTCATCACATTCATATGCCTGTATAACCTTACTGTTATCACCCTTCGCGGTAGCCGAGTAGCTAAGGCGCTAGTATACTCGGCTCGAAATTGCAGGCTGATCCCCGGCTCCGGAGATTTCAGTTTGAATGGAGGCAAGCTGCGAAGGCGCCCGTGTGCATCGTAGCGCACGTTAAAGATCCCCAGTTGGGCAAAATTCTCCGTAGACCTCCACTACGGCGTCCTTGGGACGTAACCCACTCCCCCCAATTGGCTATAAAACTATCGTTACATTACCGCGTCTGTTCCTAGAAAATTGTTTTCCCGAACTTGTTAAAAAGACGCCTATTTTTTGCCACAGCGATCCGCCCATGTGGCTAACAATTATCTTACGTACCAGTGAGAGCAGACAGAATAGTCAAATTATCAAGGTTGCACGAATGCCGTTCTTCTTTGTATGACTGACTACTTTACTGATCTTCCAATTTCACTACATTGAAGTGCGGCTCGTTCATAGCGGTACATGTTGGGGCCAGCAAGCTTTATTTAAGAGGGCCACATACCTCTTGGCCCATCTCCAGTGACGCAAATGCTCGTCACTTACGGAAGTTCCTTGCAGATTGGTACACAACTAGTTTCGCATGCCCACTTATGCAAGTTTTAGTGCGTTAGGTTTTTTTGATGAAAATCACATTGCAGTGGCACCTACGATGTGACCGACATTCACGTCAAAGATGTACATTGAATCTGGCACTAGCCTGCTTTCATCTATTCAGTCATGCAAGTCTGACGGAGCCCGTTTTGTTCCAGAAAACCACATGAAACTGTCTCCTTTTCAGTTACACTGATTCCTGTTATATACTTTCATTGAATTGTGGCGCACACGCAGCCTCGGCAACGCATTCAAAGTGCGGTTACATTTTTCTTGTGACAGGTCTACGTGTAATCAGCGAAATATAACCAGTAAAACAGGTTCGCGTCAAATGGGTCAGCTGAGGAGAGCTGCACATCCAATGCCACATACCTAGGACACAACCTGCTCAGCCTATCGGCTAGTAATGCCGTTTCGCCATAAAAACAGCCCCTCATCATTGATATAGTGAGGGGATAGTGGACGACCCGATGGTACATGTAGGCGAGAAAGTTCACAAAGTCCTCAAACTGCCATAATGATGTCAAACCGTCGCTATCATTACAACCACCATATATCCAGCTACTAGCTCGACAACCTGGGTCAAATACACTTTCAACCTGCAGTGCTGGGGAATCGCAGCACACCTACCTGGACTCATCACATTCATATGCCTGTATAACCTTACTGTTATCATCCTTCGGGGTAGCCGAGTAGCTAAGGCGCTAGTATACTCGGCTCGAAATTGCGGGCTAATCCCCGGCTCCGGAGATTTCAGTTTGAATGGAGGCAAGCTGCGAAGGCGCCCGTGTGCATCGTAGCGCACGTTAAAGATCCCCAGTTGGGCAAAATTCTCCGTAGACCTCCACCACGGCGTCCTTGGGACGTAACCCACTCCCCCCAATTGGCTATAAAACTATCGTTCCATTACCGCGTCAGTTCCTAGAAAATTGTTTTCCCGAACTTGTTAAAAAGACGCCTATTTTTTGCCACAGCGATCCGCCCATGTGGCTAACAATTATCTTACGTACCAGTGAGAGCAGACAGAATAGTCAAATTATCAAGGTTGCACGAATGCCGTTCTTTTTTGTATGACTGACTACTTTACTGATCTTCCAATTTCACTACATTGAAGTGCGGCTCGTTCATAGCGGTACATGTTGGGGCCAGCAAGCTTTATTGAAGAGGGCCACATACCTCTTGGCCCATCTCCAGTGACGCAAATGCTCGTCACTTACGGAAGTTCCTTGCAGATTGGTACACAACTAGTTTCGCATGCCCACTTATGCAAGTTTTAGTGCGTTAGGTTTTTTTGATGAAAATCACATTGCAGTGGCACCTACGATGTGACCGACATTCACGTCAAAGATGTACATTGAATCTGGCACTAGCCTGCTTTCATCTATTCAGTCATGCAAGTCTGACGGAGCCCGTTTTGTTCAAGAAAACCACATGAAAACTGTCTCCTATTCAGTTACACTGATTCCAGTTATATACTTTCATTCAATTGTGGCCCACACGCAGCCTCGGCAACGCATTTAAAGTGCGGTTACATTTTTTTTGTGACAGGTCTACGTGTAATCAGCGAAATATAACCAGTAAAACAGGTTCGGGTCAAATGGGTCAGCTGAGGAGAGCTGCACATGCAATGCCGCATACCTAGAACACAACCTGTTCAGCCTATCGGCTAGTAATGCCGTTTCGCCATAAAAACAGCCCCTCATCATTGATATAGTGAGGGGATAGTGGCCGACCCGATGGTACATGTAGGCGAGAAAGTTGACAAAGTCCTCAAACTGCCATAATGATGTCAAACCGTCGCTATCATTACGACCCCCATATATCCAACTACTAGCTCGACAGCCTGGGTCAAATACACTTTCAACCTGCAGTGCTGGAGAATCGCAGCACACCTACCGGGACTCATCACATTCATATGCCTGTATAACCTTACTCATCACCCTTCGGGGTAGCCGAGTACCTAAGGCGCTAGTATACTCGGCTCGAAATTGCGGGCTAATCCCCGGCTCCGGAGATTTCAGTTTGAATGAAGGCAAGCTGCGAAGGCGCGCGTGAGCATCGTAGCGCACGTTCAAGATCCCCAGTTGGGCAAAATTCTGCGTAGACCTCCACTACGGCGTCCTTGGGACGTAACCCACTCCCCCCAATTAGCTATAAAACTATCGTTACTTTACCGGTTCTGTTCCTAGAAAATTCTTTTCCCGAACTTGTTAAAAAGACGCCTATTTTTTGCCACAGCGATCGGCCCATGTGGCTAACAATTATCTTACGTACCAGTGAGAGCAGACAGAATAGTGAAATTATCAAGGTTGCACGAATGCCTTTCTGTTTTGTATAACTGACAACTTGACTGATCTTCCAATTTCACTACATTGAAGTGCGGCTCGTACGTAGCGGTACATGTTGGGGCCAGCAAGCTTTATTGAAGAGGGGCACATACCTCTTGGCCCATCTCCAGTGACGCAAATGCTCGTCACTCACGGAAGTTCCTTGCAGATTGGTACACAACTAGTTTCGTATGCCCACTTCTGCAAGTTTTAGTGAGTTCGGTTGTTTGATGAAAAGCACATGGCAGTGGCACCTACGATGTGACGCACATTCACGTCAAAGATGTACATTGAATCTGGCACTAGCCTGCTTTCATCTATTCAGTCATGCAAGTCCGGCGGAACCCATTTTGTTGAAGAAAACCACATGAAAACTGTCTTCTTTTCCGTTACACTGATTCCCGTTATATGCTTTCATTGAATTGTGGCACACACCCAGCCTCGGCAATGCATTTAAAGTGCGGTTACATTGATTTTACGAAAGGTCCACATGTAATCAGCGAAATATAGCCAGTAAAACAGGTTCGCGTCAAATGGGTCAGCTGAGGAGCGCTGCACATGCAATGCCACATACCTAGGACACAACCTGTTCCGCCTATCGGCTAGTAATGCCGTTTCGCCATGAAAACAGCCCTTCGTCATTGATATAGTGAGGTGATAGTGGACGACCCGATGGCACATGTAGGCGAGAAAGCTGACAAAGTCCTCAAACTGCCCTATTGATGTCAAACCGTAGCTATCATTACGACCCCCATATATCCAGCTACTAGCTCGACAACCTGGGTCAAATACACTTTCAACCTGCAGTGCTGGAGAATCGCAGCACACCTACCTGGACTCATCGCATTCATCTGCCTGTATAACCTTACTCTATCACCCTTCGGGGTAGCCGAGTAGCTAAGGCGCTAGTATACTCGGCTCGAAATTGCGGGTTAATCCCCGGCTCCGGAGATTTCAGTTTGAATGGAGGCAAGCTGCGAAGGCGCCCGTGTGCATCGTAGCGCACGTTAAAGATCCCCAGTTGGGCAAAATTCTCCGTAGACCTCCACTACGGCGTCCTTGGGACGTAACCCACTCCCCCCAATTGGCTATAAAACTATCGTTACTTTACCGCGTCTGTACCTAGAAAATTTTTTTCCCGGACTTGTTAAAAAGAGGCCTACATTTTGCCATAGCGATCGGCCCATGTGGCTAACAATTATCTTACGTACCAGTGAGAGCAGACAGAATAGTCAAATTATCAAGGTTGCACGAATGCCGTTCTTTTTTGTATGACTGACTACTTGACTGATCTTCCAATTTCACTACATTGAAGTGTGGCTCGTACATAGCGGTACATGTTGGGGCCAGCAAGCTTTATTGAAGAGGGGCACATACCTCTTGGCCCATCTCCAGTGACGCAAAAGCTCGTTACTCACAGAAGTTCCCTGCAGATTGGTAGACAACTAGTTTCGTATGCCCACCTATGCAAGTTTTAGTGAGTTAGGTTGATTGATGAAAATCACATGGCAGTGGCACCTACGATGTGACCGACATTCACGTCAAAGATGTACACTGAATCTGGCACTAGCCTGCTTTCATCTATTCAGTCACGCAAGTCTGGCGGAATCCGTTTTGTTGAAGAAAACCACATGAAAACTGTCTCCTTTTCAGTTACACTGATTCCCGTTATATACTTTCATTGAATTGTGGCGCAAACCCAGCCTCGGCAACGCATATAAAGTGCGGTTACATTGATTTTACGAAAGGTCCACATGTAATCACCGAAATATAGCTAGTAAAACAGGTTCGCGTCAAATGGGTCAGCTGAAGAGAGCTGCACATGTAATGCCACATAACTAGGACACAACATGTTCCGCCTATCGGCTAGTAATGCCGTTTCGCCATAAAAACAGCCCCTCATCATTGATATAGTGAGCGGATTGTGGACGACCCGATGGTACATGTAGGCGAGAAAGCAGAGAAAGTCCACGAACTGACCTAATGATGTCAAACCGTCGCTATCGTTACGACCCCCATATATCCAGCTACTAGCTCGACAACCTGGGTCAAATACACTTTCAACCTGCAGAGCTGAAGAATCGCTGCACACCTACCTGGACTCATCACATTCATATGCCTGTATAACCTTACTCTATCACCCTTCGGGTTAGCGGAGTACCTAAGGCGCTAGTATACTCGGCTCAAAATTGCGGGCTATTCCCCGGCTCCGGAGATTTCAGTTTGAATGGAGGCAAGCTGCGAAGGCGCCCGTGTGCATCGTAGCGCACGTTAAAAATCCCCAGTTGGGCAAAATTCTCCGTAGACCTCCACTACGGCGTCCTTGGGACGTAACCCACTCCCCCCAATTGGCTATAAAGCTATCGTTAGTTTACCGCGTCTGTTCCTAGAAAATTCTTTTCACGATCTTCTTAAAAAGACGCCTATTTTTTGCCACAGCGATCGGCCCATGTGGCTAACAATTATCTTACGTACCAGTGAGAGCAGACAGAATAGTCAAATTATCAAGGTTGCACGAATGCCGTTCTTTTTTGTATGACTGACTACTTGACTGATCTTCCAATTTCACTACATTGAAGTGCGGCTCGTACGTAGCGGTACATGTTGGGGCCAGCAAGCTTTATTGAAGAGGGGCACATACCTCTTGGCCCATCTCCAGTGACGCAAATGCTCGTCACTCACGGAAGTTCCTTGCAGATTGGTACGCAACTAGTTTCGTATGCCCACTTATGCAAGTTTTAGTGAGTTAGGTTGTTTGATGAAAAGCACATGGCAGTGGCACCTACGATGTGACCCAAATTCACGTCAAAGATGTACATTGAATCTGGAACTTGCCTGCTTTCATCTATTCAGTCATGCAAGTCTGGCGGAACCCATTCTGTTGAAGAAAACCACATGAAAACTGTCTTCTTTTCTGTTACACTGATTCCCGTTATATACTTTCATTGAATTGTGGCACACACCCAGCCTCGGCAACGCATTTAAAGTGCGGTTACATTGATTTTACGAAAGGTCCACATGTAGTCAGCGAAATATAGCCAGTAAAACAGGTTCGCGTCAAATGGGTCAGCTGAGGTGAGCTGCACATGCAATGTCACATACCTAGGACACAACCTGTTCCGCCTATCGGCTAGTAATGCCGTTTCGCCATAAAAACAGCCCCTCATCATTGATATAGTGAGCGGATTGTGGACGACCCGATGGTACATGTAGGCGAGAAAGCAGAGAAAGTCCACGAACTGACCTAATGATGTCAAACCGTCGCTATCGTTACGACCTCCATATATCCAGCTACTAGCTCGACAACCTGGGTCAAATACACTTTCAACCTGCAGAGCTGAAGAATCGCTGCACACCTACCTGGACTCATCACATTCATATGCCTGTATAACCTTACTCTATCACCCTTCGGGTTAGCGGAGTACCTAAGGCGCTAGTATACTCGGCTCAAAATTGCGGGCTAATCCCCGGCTCGGAGACTTCAGTTTGAATGGAGGCAAGCTGCGAAGGCGCCCGTGTGCATCGTAGCGCACGTTAAAGATCCCCAGTTGGGCAAAATTCTCCGTAGACCTCCACTACGGCGTCCTTGGGACGTAACCCACTCCCACCAATTGGCTATAAAACTATCGTTACTTTACCGCGTCCGTTCCTAGAAAATTCTTTTGTTAAAAAGACGCCTATTTTTTGCCACAGCGATCGGCCCATGTGGCTAACAATTATCTTACGTACCAGTGAGAGCAGACAGAATAGTGAAATTATCAAAGTTGCACGAATGCCTTTCTTTTTTGTATAACTGACTACTTGACTGATCTTCCAATTTCATTACATTGAAGTGCGGCTCGTACGTAGCGGTACATGTTGGGGCCAGCAAGCTTTATTGAAGAGGGGCACATACCTCTTGGCCCATCTCCAGTGACGCAAATGCTCGTCACTCACGGAAGTTCCTTGCAGATTGGTACGCAACTAGTTTCGTATGCCCACTTATGCAAGTTTTAGTGAGTTAGGTTGTTTGATGAAAAGCACATGGCAGTGGCACCTACGATGTGACCAAAATTCACGTCAAAGATGTACATTGAATGTGGCACTAGCCTGCTTTCATCTATTCAGTCATGCAAGTCTGGCGGAACCCATTTTGTTGAAGAAAACCACATGAAAACTGTCTTCTTTTCCGTTACACTGATTCCCGTTATATACTTTCATTGAATTGCGGCACACACCCAGCCTCGGCAACGCATTTAAAGTGCGGTTACATTGATTTTACGAAAGGTCCACATGTAGTCAGCGAAATATAGCCAGTAAAACAGGTTCGCGTCAAATGGGTCAGCTGAGGAGAGCTGCACTTTGCAATGCCACATACCTAGGACACAACCTGTTCCGCCTATCGGCTAGTAATGCCGTTTCGCCATGAAAACAGCCCTTCATCATTGATATAGTGAGGGGATAGTGGACGACCCGAAGGTATATGTGGGCGAGAAAGTTGACAAAGTCCTCAAACTGCCCTATTGATGTCAAACCGTCGCTATCATTACGACCCCCATATATCCAGCTACTAGCTCGACAACCTCGGTCAAATACACTTTCAACCTGCAATGCTTGAGAATCGATGCACACCTACCTGGACTCATCACATTCATATGCCTGTATAACCTTACTCTATCACCCTTCGGGGTAGCCGAGTACCTAAGGGGCTAGTATACTGGGCTCGAAATTGCGGGCTAATCCCCGGCTCCGGAGATTTCAGCTTGAATGGAGGCAAGCTGCGAAGGCGGCCGTGTGCATCGAAGCGCACGTTAAAGATCCCCAGTTGGGCAAAATTCGCCGTAGACCTCCGCTACGGCGTCCTTGGGACGTAACCCACTCCCCCCAATTGGCTATAAAACTATCATTACTTTACCGCGTCTGTTCCTAGAAAATTCTTTTCCCGAACTTGTTAAAAAGACGCCTATTTTTTGCCACAGCGATCGGCCCATGTGGCTAACAATTATCTTACGTACCAGTGAGAGCAGACAGAATAGTCAAATTATCAAGGTTTCACGAATGCCTTTCTTTTTTGTATAACTGACTACTTGACTGATCTTCCAATTTCACTACATTGAAGTGCGGCTCGTACGTAGCGGTACATGTTGGGGCCAGCAAGCTTTATTGAAGAGGGGCACATACCTCTTGGCCCATCTCCAGTGACGCAAATGCTCGTCACTCACGGAAGTTCCTTGCAGATTGGTACGCAACTAGTTTCGTATGCCCACTTATGCAAGTTTTAGTGAGTTAGGTTGTTTGATGAAAAGCACATGGCAGTGGCACCTACGATGTGACCCAAATTCACGTCAAAGATGTACATTGAATCTGGCACTAGCCTGCTTTCATCTATTCAGTCATGCATGTCTGGCGGAACCCGTTTTGTTGAAGAAAACCACATGATAACTGTCTTTTATCCGTTACACTTATTCCCGTTATATACTTTCATTGAATTGTGGCACACACCCAGCCTCGGCAACGCATTTAAAGTGCGGTTACATTGATTTTACGAAAGGTCCACATGTAATCAGCGAAATATAGCCAGTAAAACAGGTTCGCGTCAAATGGGTCAGCTGAGGAGAGCTGCACATGCAATGCCACATACCTAGGACACAACCTGTTCCGCCTATCGGCTAGTAACGCCGTGTCGCCATGAAAACAGCCCTTCATCATTGATATAGTGAGGGGATAGTGGACGACCCGATGGTACATGTAGGCGAGAAAGTTGACAAAGTCCTCGAACTGCCCTATTCATGTCAAACCGTCGCTATCATTACGACCCCCATATATCCAGTTACTAGCTCGACAACCTCGGTCAAATACACTTTCAACCTGCAATGCTTGAGAATCGATGCACACCTACCTGGACTCATCACATTCATATGCCTGTATAACCTTACTCTATCAACCTTCGGGGTAGCCGAGTACCTAAGGCGCTAGTATACTCGGCTCGAAATTGCGGGCTAATCCCCGGCTCCGGAGATTTCAGTTTGAATGAAGGCAAGCTGCGAAGGCGCCCGTATGCATCGTAGCGCACGTTAAAAATCCCCAGTTGGGCAAAATTCTCCGTAGACCTCCACTACGGCGTCCTTGGGACGTAACCCACTCCCCCCAATTGGCTATAAAACTATCGTTACTTTACCGCGTCTGTTTCTCGAAAATTCTTTACCCGAACTTGTTAAAAAGACGCCTATTTTTTGCCACAGCGATCGGCCCATGTGGCTAACAATTATCTTACGTACCACTAAGAGCAGACATTCTAGAATAGTCAAATTATCGAGGTTCAACGAATGCCTTTCTTTTTTGTATAACTGACTACTTGACTGATCTTCCAATTTCACTACATTGAAGTGCGGCTCGTGCGTAGCGGTACATGTTGGGGCCAGCAAGCTTTATTGAAGAGGGGCACATACCTCTTGGCCCATCTCCAGTGACGCAAATGCTCGTCACTCACGGAAGTTCCTTGCAGATTGGTACGCAACTAGTTTCGTATGCCCACTTATGCAAGTTTTAGTGAGTTAGGTTGTTTGATGAAAAGCACATGGCAGTGGCACCTACGATGTGACCCACATTCACGTCAAAGATGTACATTGAATCTAGCACTAGCCTGCTTTCATCTATTCAGTCATGCGAGTCTGGCGGAACCCATTTTGTTGAAGAAAACCACATGAAAACTGTCTTCTTTTCCGTTACACTGATTCCCGTTGTATACTTTCATTGAATTGTGGCACACACCCAGCCTCGGCAACGCATTTAAAGTGCGGTTACATTGATTTTACGAAAGGTCCACATGTAATCAGCAAAAGATAGCCAGTAAAACAGGTTCGCGTCAAATGGGTCAGCTGAGGAGAGCTGCACATGCAATGCCACATACCTAGGACACAACCTGTTCCGCCTATCGGCTAGTAATGCCGTTTCGCCATGAAAACAGCCCTTCATCATTGATATAGTGAGGGGATAGTGGACGACCCGATGGTAAATGTAGGCGAGAAAGTTGACAAAGTCCTCAAACTGCCCTATTGATGTCAAACCGTAGCTATCATTACGACCCCCATATATCCAGCTACTAGCTCGACAACCTCGGTCAAGTACACTTTCAACCTGCAATGCTTGAGAATCGATGCACACCTACCTGGACTCATCACATTCATAAGCCTGTATAACCTTACCCTATCACCCTTCGGGGTAGCCGAGTACCTAAGGCGCTAGTATACTCGGCTCGAAATTGCGGGCTAATCCCCGGCTCCGGACATTTCAGTTTGAATGGAGGCAAGCTGCGAAGGCGGCCGTGTGCATCGTAGCGCACGTTAAAGTTACCCAGTTGGGCAAAATTCTCCGTAGACCTCCACACGGCGTCCTTGGGACGTAACCCACTCCCCCCAATTGGCTATAAAACTATCGTTACTTTACCGCGTCTGTTCCTAGAGAATTCTTTTCCCGAACTTTTTAAAAAGACGCCTATTTTTTGCCACAGCGATCGGCCCATGTGGCTAACAATTATCTTACGTACCAGTGAGAGCAGACAGAATAGTCAAATTGTCAAGGTTGCACGAATGCCTTTCTTTTTTGTATAACTGACTACGTGACTGATTTTCCAATTTCACTACATTGAAGTGCGGCTCGTACGTAGCGGTACATGTTGGGGCCAGCAAGCTTTATTGAAGAGGGGCACATACCTCTTGGCCCATCTCCAGTGACGCAAATGCTCGTCACTCACGGAAGTTCCTTGCAGATTGGTACGCAACTAGTTTCGTATGCCCACTTATGCAAGTTTTAGTGAGTTAGGTTGTTTGATGAAAAGCACATGGCAGTGGCACCTACGATGTGACCCAAATTCACGTCAAAGATGTACATTGAATCTGGCACTAGCCTGCTTTCATCTATTCAGTCATGCAAGTCTGGCGGAACCCGTTTTGTTGAAGAAAACCACATGATAACTGTCTTTTATCCGTTACACTTATTCCCGTTATATACTTTCATTGAATTGTGGCACACACCCAGCCTCGGCAACGCATTTAAAGTGCGGTTACATTGATTTTACGAAAGGTCCACATGTAATCAGCGAAATATAGCCAGTAAAACAGGTTCGCGTCAAATGGGTCAGCTGAGGAGAGCTGCACATGCAATGCCACATACCTAGGACACAACCTGTTCCGCCTATCGGCTAGTAATGCCGTGTCGCCATGAAAACAGCCCTTCATCATTGATATAGTGAGGGGATAGTGGACGACCCGATGGTATATGTAGGCGAGAAAGTTGACAAAGTCCTCGAACTGCCCTATTCATGTCAAACCGTCGCTATCATTACGATTCCCATATATCCAGTTACTAGCTCGACAACCTCGGTCAAATACACTTTTCACCTGCAATGCTTGAGAATCGATGCACACCTACCTGGACTCATCACATTCATATGCCTGTATAACCTTACTCTATCACCCTTCCGGGTAGCCGAGTACCTAAGGCGCTAGTATACTCGGCTCGAAATTGCGGGCTAATCCCCGGCTCCGGAGATTTCAGTTTGAATGAAGGCAAGCAGCGAAGGTGCCCGTGTGCATCGTAGCGCACGTTAAAGATCCCCAGTTGGGCAAAATTCTCCGTAGACCTCCACTACGGCGTCCTTGGGACGTAACCCACTCCCCCCAATTGACTATAAAACTATCGTTACTTTACCGCGTCTGTTTCTCGAAAATTCTTTACCCGAACTTGTTAAAAAGCCGCCTATTTTTTGCCACAGCGATCGGCCCATGTGGCTAACAATTATCTTACGTACCACTGAGAGCAGACATTCTAGAATAGTCAAATTATCGAGGTTCAACGAATGCCTTTCTTTTTTGTATAACTGACTACTTGACTGATCTTCCAATTTCACTACATTGAAGTGCGGCTCGTACGTAGCGGTACATGTTGGGGCCAGCAAGCTTTATTGAAGAGGGGCACATACCTCTTGGCCCATCTCCAGTGACACAAATGCTCGTCACTCACGGAGGTTCCTTGCATATTGGTACGCAACTAGTTTCGTATGCCCACTTATGCAAGTTTTAGTGAGTTAGGTTGTTTGATGAAAAGCACATGGCAGTGGCACCTACGATGTGACCCACATTCACGTCAAAGATGTACATTGAATCTAGCACTAGCCTGCTTTCATCTATTCAGTCATGCGAGTCTGGCGGAACCCATTTTGTTGAAGAAAACCACATGAAAACCGTCTTCTTTTCCGTTACACTGATTCCCGTTGTATACTTTCATTGAATTGTGGCACACACCCAGCCTCGGCAACGCATTTAAAGTGCGGTTACATTGATATTACGAAAGGTCCACATGTAATCAGCGAAAGATAGCCAGTAAAACAGGTTCGCGTCAAATGGGTCAGCTGAGGAGAGCTGCACATGCAATGCCACATACCTAGGACACAACCTGTTCCGCCTATCGGCTAGTAATGCCGTTTCGCCATGAAAACAGCCCTTCATCATTGATATAGTGAGGGGATAGTGGACGACCCGATGGTACATGTAGGCGAGAAAGTTGACAAAGTCCTCAAACTATCCTATTGATGTCAAACCGTAGCTATCATTACGACCCCCATATATCCAGCTACTAGCTCGGCAACCTGGGCCAAATACACTTTCAACCTGCAGTGCTGGAGAATCGCAGCACACCTACCTGGACTCATCACATTCATATGCCTGTATAACCTTACTCTATCACCTTTCGGAGTAGCCGAGTACCTAAGGCGCTAGTATACTCGGCTCGAAATTGCGCGCTAATCCGTGGCTCCGGAGATATCAGTTTGAATGGAGGCAGGCTGCGAAGGCGCCCGTGTGCATCGTAGCGCACGTTAAAGATCCCCAGTTGGGCAAAATTCTCCGTAGACCTCCACTACGGCGTCCTGGGGACGTAACCCACTCCCCCCAATTGGCTATAAAACTATCGTTACTTTACCGCGTCTGTTCCTAGAAAATTCTTTTCCCGAACTTGTTAAAAAGACCACTATTTTTTGCCACAGCGATCGGCCCATGTGGCTAACAATTATCGTACGTACCAGTGAGAGCAGACATAATAGTCAAATTATCAAGGTTGCACGAATGCCGTTCTTTTTTGTATGACTGACTACTTGACTGATCTTCCAATTTCACTACATTGAAGTGCGGCTCGTACATAGCGGTACATGTTGGGGTCAGCAAGCTTTATTGAAGAGGGGCACATACCTCTTGGCACATCTCCAGTGACGCAAATGCTCGTCACTTACGGAGGTTCCTTGCAGATTGGTCCACAACTAGTTTCGTATGCCCACTTATGCAAGCTTTAGTGAGTTAGGTTTTTTTTGATGATAATCAAATGGCAGTGGCACCTACGATGTGACCGACATTCACGTCAAAGATGTACATTGAATCTGGCACTAGCCTGCTTTCATCTATTCAGTCATGCAAGTCTGGCGGAAACCGTTTTGTTCAAGAAAACCACATGAAAACTGTCTCCTTTACAGTTACACTGATTCCCGTTATATACTTTCATTGAATTGTGGCACACACCCATTGTCGGCAACGCATTTAAAGTGCGGTTACATTTTTTTTGTGAAAGGTCTACGTGTAATCAGCGAAATATAGCCAGTAAAACAGGTTCGCGTCAAATGGGTCAGCTCAAGAGAGGTGCACATGCAATGCCTCATAACTAGGACACAACATGTTCCGCCTATAGGCTAGTAATGCCGTTTCGCCATAAAAACAACCCCTCATCATTGATATAGTGAGCGGATTGTGGACGACCCGATGGTACATTTAAGCGAGAAGGCAGAGAAAGTCCACGAACTGCCATAATGATGTCAAACCGTCGCTATCATTACGACCCCCATATATCCAGCTACTAGCTCGACAACCTGGGTCAAATACACTTTCAACCTGCAGTGCTGGAGAATCGCAGCACACCTACCTGGACTCATCACATTCATATGCCTGTATAACCTTACTCTATCACCCTTCGGGGTAGCCGAGTAGCTAAGGCGCTAGTATACTCGGCTCGAAATTGCGGGCTAATCCCCGGCTCCGGAGATTTCAGTTTGAATGGAGGCAAGCTGCGAAGGCGCCCGTGTGCATCGTAGCGCACGTTAAAGATACCCAGTTGGGCAAAATTCTCCGTAGACCTCCACACGGCGTCCTTGGGACGTAACCCACTCCCACCAATTGGCTATAAAACTATCGTTACTTTACCGCGTCTGTTCCTAGAAAATTCTTTTCCCGAACTTTTTAAAAAGACGCCTATTTTTTGCCACAGCGATCGGCCCATGTGGCTAACAATTATCTTACGTACCAGTGAGAGCAGACAGAATAGTCAAATTATCAAGGTTGCACGAATGCCTTTCTTTTTTGTATAACTGACTACTTGACTGATCTTCCAATTTCACTACATTAAAGTGCGGCTCGTAGGTAGCGGTACATGTTGGGGCCAGCAAGCTTTATTGAAGAGGGGCACATACCTCTTGGCCCATCTCCAGTGACGCAAATGCTCGTCACTCACGGAAGTTCCTTGCAGATTGGTACGCAACTAGTTTCGTATGCCCACTTATGCAAGTTTTAGTGAGTTAGGTTGTTTGATGAAAGCACATGGCAGTGGCACCTACGATGTGACCCACATTCACGTCAAAGATGTACATTGAATCTGGCACTAGCCTGCTTTCATCTATTCAATCATGCAAGTCTGGCGAAACCCGTTTTGTTGAAGAAAACCACATGATAACTGTCTTTTATCCGTTACACTGATTCCCGTTATATACTTTCATTGAATTGTGGCACACACCCAGCCTCGGCAACGCATTTAAAGTGCGGTTACATTGATTTTACGAAAGGTCCACATGTAATCAGCGAAATATAGCCAGAAAAACAGGTTCGCGTCAAATGGGTCAGCTGAGGAGAGCTGCACATGCAATGCCACATACCTATTACACAACCTGTTCCGCCTATCGGCTAGTAATGCCGTGTCGCCATGAAAACAGCCCTTCATCATTGATATAGTGAGGGGATAGTGGACGACCCGATGGTATATGTAGGCGAGAAAGTTGACAAAGTCCTCGAACTTCCCTATTCATGTCAAACCGTCGCTATCATTACGACCCCCATATATCCAGTTACTAGCTCGACAACCTCGGTCAAATACACTTTCAACCTGCAATGCTTGAGAATCGATGCACACCTACCTGGACTCATCACATTCATATGCCTGTATAACCTTACTCTATCACCCTTCGGGGTAGCCGAGTACCTAAGGCGCTAGTATACTCGGCTCGAAATTGCGGGCTAATCCCCGGCTCCGGAGATTTCAGTTTGAATGAAGGCAAGCTGCGAAGGCGCCCGTGTGCATCGTAGTGCACGTTAAAAATCCCCAGTTGGGCAAAATTCTCCGTAGACCTCCACTACGGCGTCCTTGGGACGTAACCCACTCCCCCCAATTGGCTATAAAACTATCGTTACTTTACCGCGTCTGTTTCTCGAAAATTCTTTACCCGAACTTGTTAAAAAGACGCTTATTTTTTGCCACAGCGATCGGCCCATGTGGCTAACAATTATCTTACGTACCACTGAGAGCAGACATTCTAGAATAGTCAAATTATCGAGGTTCAACGAATGCCTTTCTTTTTTGTATAACTGACTACTTGACTGATCTTCCAATTTCACTACATTGAAGTGCGGCTCGTACGTAGCGGTACATGTTGGGGCCAGCAAGCTTTATTGAAGAGGGGCACATACCTCTTGGTCCATCTCCAGTGACGCAAATGTTCGTCACTCACGGAAGTTCCTTGCAGATTGGTACGCAACTAGTTTCGTATGCCCACTTATGCAAATTTTAGTGAGTTAGGTTGTTTGATGTAAAGCACATGGCAGTGGCACCTACGATGTGACCCACATTCACGTCAAAGATGTACATTGAATCTGGCACTAGCCTGCTTTCATCTATTCAGTCATGCAAGTCTGGCGGAACCCACTTTGTTGAAGAAAACCACATGAAAACTGTCTTCTTTTCCGTTACCCTGATTCCCGTTATATACTTTCATTGAATTGTGCCACACACCCAGCCTCGGCAACGCATTTAAAGTGCGGTTACATTGATTTTACGAAAGGTCCACATGAATTCAGCGAAAGATAGCCAGTAAAACAGGTTCGCGTCAAATGGGTCAGCTGAGCAGAGCTGCACATGCAATGCCACATACCTAGGACACAACCTGTTCCGCCTATCGGCTAGTAATGCCGTTTCGCCATTAAAACAGCCCTTCATCATTGATATAGTGAGGGGATAGTGGACGACCCGATGGTACATGTAGGCGAGAAAGTTGACAAAGTCCTCAAACTGTCCTTTTGATGTCAAACCGTAGCTATCATTACGACCCCCATATATCCAGCTACTAGCTCGGCAACCTGGGTCAAATACACTTTCAACCTGCAGTGCTGGAGAATCGCAGCACACCTACCTGGACTCATCACATTCATATGCCTGTATAACCTTACTCTATCACCCTTCGGGGTAGCCGAGTAGCTAAGGCGCTAGTATACTCGGCTCGAAATTGCGGGCTAATCCCCGGCTCCGGAGATTTCAGTTTGAATGGAGGCAAGCTGCGAAGGCGCCCGTGTGCATCGTAGCGCACGTTAAAGATACCCAGTTGGGCAAAATTCTCCGTAGACCTCCACACGGCGTCCTTGGGACGTAACCCACTCCCCCCAATTGGCTATAAAACTATCGTTACTTTACCGCGTCTGTTCCTAGAAAATTCTTTTCCCGAACTTTTTAAAAAGACGCCTATTTTTTGCCACAGCGATCGGCCCATGTGGCTAACAATTATCTTACGTACCAGTGAGAGCAGACAGAATAGTCAAATTATCAAGGTTGCACGAATGCCTTTCTTTTTTGTATAACTGACTACTTGACTGATCTTCCAATTTCACTACATTAAAGTGCGGCTCGTAGGTAGCGGTACATGTTGGGGCCAGCAAGCTTTATTGAAGAGGGGCACATACCTCTTGGCCCATCTCCAGTGACGCAAATGCTCGTCACTCACGGAAGTTCCTTGCAGATTGGTACGCAACTAGTTTCGTATGCCCACTTATGCAAGTTTTAGTGAGTTAGGTTGTTTGATGAAAGCACATGGCAGTGGCACCTACGATGTGACCCACATTCACGTCAAAGATGTACATTGAATCTGGCACTAGCCTGCTTTCATCTATTCAATCATGCAAGTCTGGCGAAACCCGTTTTGTTGAAGAAAACCACATGATAACTGTCTTTTATCCGTTACACTGATTCCCGTTATATACTTTCATTGAATTGTGGCACACACCCAGCCTCGGCCACGCATTTAAAGTGCGGTTACATTGATTTTACGAAAGGTCCACATGTAATCAGCGAAATATAGCCAGAAAAACAGGTTCGCGTCAAATGGGTCAGCTGAGGAGAGCTGCACATGCAATGCCACATACCTATTACACAACCTGTTCCGCCTATCGGCTAGTAATGCCGTGTCGCCATGAAAACAGCCCTTCATCATTGATATAGTGAGGGGATAGTGGACGACCCGATGGTATATGTAGGCGAGAAAGTTGACAAAGTCCTCGAACTTCCCTATTCATGTCAAACCGTCGCTATCATTACGACCCCCATATATCCAGTTACTAGCTCGACAACCTCGGTCAAATACACTTTCAACCTGCAATGCTTGAGAATCGATGCACACCTACCTGGACTCATCACATTCATATGCCTGTATAACCTTACTCTATCACCCTTCGGGGTAGCCGAGTACCTAAGGCGCTAGTATACTCGGCTCGAAATTGCGGGCTAATCCCCGGCTCCGGAGATTTCAGTTTGAATGAAGGCAAGCTGCGAAGGCGCCCGTGTGCATCGTAGTGCACGTTAAAAATCCCCAGTTGGGCAAAATTCTCCGTAGACCTCCACTACGGCGTCCTTGGGACGTAACCCACTCCCCCCAATTGGCTATAAAACTATCGTTACTTTACCGCGTCTGTTTCTCGAAAATTCTTTACCCGAACTTGTTAAAAAGACGCTTATTTTTTGCCACAGCGATCGGCCCATGTGGCTAACAATTATCTTACGTACCACTGAGAGCAGACATTCTAGAATAGTAAAATTATCGAGGTTCAACGAATGCCTTTCTTTTTTGTATAACTGACTACTTGACTGATCTTCCAATTTCACTACATTGAAGTGCGGCTCGTACGTAGCGGTACATGTTGGGGCCAGCAAGCTTTATTGAAGAGGGGCACATACCTCTTGGCCCATCTCCAGTGACGCAAATGCTCGTCACTCACGGAAGTTCCTTGCAGATTGGTACGCAACTAGTTTCGTATGCCCACTTATGCAAATTTTAGTGAGTTAGGTTGTTTGATGAAAAGCACATGGCAGTGGCACCTACGATGTGACCCACATTCACGTCAAAGATGTACATTGAATCTGGCACTAGCCTGCTTTCATCTATTCAGTCATGCAAGTCTGGCGGAACCCACTTTGTTGAAGAAAACCACATGAAAACTGTCTTCTTTTCCGTTACCCTGATTCCCGTTATATACTTTCATTGAATTGTGCCACACACCCAGCCTCGGCAACGCATTTAAAGTGCGGTTACATTGATTTTACGAAAGGTCCACATGTAATCAGCGAAAGATAGCCAGTAAAACAGGTTCGCGTCAAATGGGTCAGCTGAGGAGAGCTGCACATGCAATGCCACATACCTAGGACACAACCTGTTCCGCCTATCGGCTAGTAATGCCGTTTCGCCATTAAAACAGCCCTTCATCATTGATATAGTGAGGGGATAGTGGACGACCCGATGGTACATGTAGGCGAGAAAGTTGACAAAGTCCTCAAACTGTCCTATTGATGTCAAACCGTAGCTATCATTACGACCCCCATATATCCAGCTACTAGCTCGGCAACCTGGGCCAAATACACTTTCAACCTGCAGTGCTGGAGAATCGCAGCACACCTACCTGGACTCATCACATTCATATGCCTGTATAACCTTACTCTATCACCTTTCGGAGTAGCCGAGTACCTGAGGCGCTAGTATACTCGGCTCGAAATTGCGCGCTAATCCGCGGCTCCGGAGATTTCAGTTTGAATGGAGGCAGGCTGCGAAGGCGCCCTTGTGCATCGTAGCGCACGTTAAAGATCCCCAGTTGGGCAAAATTCTCCGTAGACCTCCACTACGGCGTCCTTGTAACGTAAACTACTCCCCCCAATTGGCTATAAAACTATCGTTACTTTACCGCGTCTGTTCCTAGAAAATTCTTTTCCCGAACTTGTTAAAAAGACGCCTATTTTTTGCCACAGCGATCGGCCCATGTGGCTAACAATTATCTTACGTACCAGTGAGAGCAGACAGAATAGTGAAATTATCAAGCTTGCACGAATGCCTTTCTTTTTTGCATGACTGACTACTTGACTGATCTTCCAATTTCACTACATTGAAGTGCGGCTCGTACATAGCGGTACATGTTGGGGCCAGCAAGCTTTATTGAAGAGGGGAACATACCTCTTGGCCCATCTCCAGTGACGCAAATGCTCGTCACTCACAGAAGTTCCTTGCAGATTGGTAGACAACTAGTTTCGTATGCCCACCTATGCAAGTTTTAGTGAGTTAGGTTGTTTGATGAAAATCACATGGTAGTGGCACCTACGATGTGACCGACATTCACGTCAACGATGTACATTGAATCTGGCACTAGCCTGCTTTCATCTATGCAGTCATGCGAGTCTGACTGAGCCCGTTTTGTTCAAGAAAACCACATGAAAACTGTCTCCTTTTCAGTTACACTAATTCCCGTTATGTACTTTCATTGAATTGTGGCACACACCCAGTGTCGGCAATGCATTTAAAGTGCGGTTACATTTTTTTTGTGAAAGGTCTACGTGTAATCAGCGAAATATAGCCAGTAAAACAGGTTCGCGTCAAATGGGTCAGCTGAGGAGAGCTGCACATGCAATGCACATACCTAGGACACAACCTGTTCAGCCTATCGGCTAGTAATGCCGTTTTGCCATAAAAACCGCCCCTCATCATTGATATAGTGAGGGGATAGTGGACGACCCGATGGTACATGTAGGCGAGAAAGTTGATAAAGTCCTCAAACTGCCATAATGATGTCAAACCGTCGCTATCATTACGACCCCCATATATCCAGCTACTAGCTCGACAACCTGGGTCAAATACACTTTCAACCTGCAGTGCTGGAGAATCGCAGCACACCTACCTGGACTCATCACATTCATATGCCTGTATAACCTTACTCTATCACCCTTCGGGGTAGCCGAGTAGCTAAGGCGCTAGTATACTCGGCTCGAAATTGCGGGCTAATCCCCGGCTCCGGAGATTTCAGTTTGAATGGAGGCAAGCTCCGAAGGCGCCCGTGTGCATCGTAGCGCACGTTAAAGATCCCCAGTTGGGCAAAATTCTCCGTAGACCTCCACTACGGCGTCCTTGGGACGTAACCCACTCCCCCCAATTGGCTATAAAACTATCGTTACTTTACCGCGTCTGTTCCTAGAAAATTCTTTTCCCGAACTTGTTAAAAACACGCCTATTTTTTTCCACAGCGATCGGCCCATGTGGCTAACAATTATCTTTCGTACCAGTGAGAGCAGACAGAATAGTCAAATTATCAAGGTTGCACGAATGCCTTTCTTTTTTTATGACTGACTACTTGACTGATCTTCCAATTTCACTACATTGAAGTGCGGCTCGTACATAGCGGTACATGTTGGGTCCAGCAAGCTTTATTGAAGAGGGGCACATACCTCTTGGCCCATCTCCAGTGACGCAAATGCTCGTCACTCACAGAAGTTCCTTGCAGATTGGTAGACAACTAGTTTCGTATGCCCACCTATGCAAGTTTTAGTGAGTTAGGTTGTTTGATGAAAATCACATGGCAGTGGCACCTACGATGTGACCGACATTCACGTCAAAGATGTACATTGAATCTGGCACTAGCCTGCTTTCATCTATGCAGTCATGCGAGTCTGACTGAGCCCGTTTTGTTCAAGAAAACCACATGAAAACTGTCTCCTTTTCAGTTACACTAATTCCCGTTATGTACTTTCATTGAATTGTGGCACACACCCAGTGTCGGCAATGCATTTAAAGTGCGGTTACATTTTTTTTTGTGAAAGGTCTACGTGTAATCAGCGAAATATAGCCAGTAAAACAGGTTCGCGTCAAATGGGTCAGCTGAGGAGAGCTGCACATGCAATGCACATACCTAGGACACAACCTGTTCAGCCTATCGGCTAGTAATGCCGTTTTGCCATAAAAACCGCCCCTCATCATTGATATAGTGAGGGGATAGTGGACGACCCGATGGTACATGTAGGCGAGAAAGTTGATAAAGTCCTCAAACTGCCATAATGATGTCAAACCGTCGCTATCATTACGACCCCCATATATCCAGCTACTAGCTCGACAACCTGGGTCAAATACACTTTCAACCTGCAGTGCTGGAGAATCGCAGCACACCTACCTGGACTCATCACATTCATATGCCTGTATAACCTTACTCTATCACCCTTCGGGGTAGCCGAGTAGCTAAGGCGCTAGTATACTCGGCTCGAAATTGCGGGCTAATCCCCGGCTCCGGAGATTTCAGTTTGAATGGAGGCAAGCTCCGAAGGCGCCCGTGTGCATCGTAGCGCACGTTAAAGATCCCCAGTTGGGCAAAATTCTCCGTAGACCTCCACTACGGCGTCCTTGGGACGTAACCCACTCCCCCCAATTGGCTATAAAACTATCGTTACTTTACCGCGTCTGTTCCTAGAAAATTCTTTTCCCGAACTTGTTAAAAACACGCCTATTTTTTTCCACAGCGATCGGCCCATGTGGCTAACAATTATCTTTCGTACCAGTGAGAGCAGACAGAATAGTCAAATTATCAAGGTTGCACGAATGCCTTTCTTTTTTTATGACTGAC
The DNA here is from genome assembly GCF_050947875.1 of Dermacentor variabilis. Taxonomy (NCBI): domain Eukaryota; kingdom Metazoa; phylum Arthropoda; class Arachnida; order Ixodida; family Ixodidae; genus Dermacentor; species Dermacentor variabilis. Next base: position 217,729,658 of record NC_134569.1, on the reverse strand, counting down.
TACTTGACTGATCTTCCAATTTCACTACATTGAAGTGCGGCTCGTACATAGCGGTACATGTTGGGGCCAGCAAGCTTTATTGAAGAGGGGCACATACCTCTTGGCCCATCTCCAGTGACGCAAATGCTCGTCACTCACAGATGTTCCTTGCAGATTGGTAGACAACTAGTTTCGTATGCCCACCTATGCAAGTTTTAGTGAGTTAGGTTGTTTGATGAAAATCACATGGCAGTGGCACCTACGATGTGACCGACATTCACGTCAAAGATGTACATTGAATCTGGCACTAGCCTGCTTTCATCTATGCAGTCATGCGAGTCTGACTGAGCCCGTTTTGTTCAAGAAAATAACATGAAAACTGTCTCCTTTTCAGTTACACTAATTCCCGTTATGTACTTTCATTGAATTGTGGCACACACCCAGTGTCGGCAATGCATTTAAAGTGCGGTTACATTTTTTTTTGTGAAAGGTCTACGTGTAATCAGCGAAATATAGCCAGTAAAACAGGTTCGCGTCAAATGGGTCAGCTGAGGAGAGCTGCACATGCAATGCCACATACCTAGGACACAACCTGTTCAGCCTATCGGCTAGTAATGCCGTTTTGCCATAAAAACAGCCCCTCATCATTGATATAGTGAGGGGATAGTGGACGACCCGATGGTACATGTAGGCGAGAAAGTTGATAAAGTCCTCAAACTGCCATAATGATGTCAAACCGTCGCTATCATTACGACCCCCATATATCCAGTTACTAGCTCGACAACCTGGGTCAAATACACTTTCAACCTGCAGTGCTGGAGAATCGCAGCACACCTACCTGGACTCATCACATTCATATGCCTGTATAACCTTACTCTATCACCCTTCGGGGTAGCCGAGTAGCTAAGGCGCTAGTATACTCGGCTCGAAATTGCGGGCTAATCCCCGGCTCCGGAGATTTCAGTTTGAATGGAGGCAAGCTGCGAAGGCGCCCGTGTGCATCGTAGCGCACGTTAAAGATCCCCAGTTGGGCAAAATTCTCCGTAGACCTCCACTACGGCGTCCTTGGGACGTAACCCAGTCCCCCCAATTGGCTATAAAACTATCGTTACTTTACCGCGTCTATTCCTAGAAAATTCTTTTCCCGAAATTGTTAAAAACACGCCTATTTTTTTTTGCACAGCGATCGGCCCATGTGGCTAACAATTATCTTTCGTACCAGTGAGAGCAGACAGAATAGTCAAATTATCAAGGTTGCACGAATGCCTTTCTTTTTTTATGACTGACTACTTGACTGATCTTCCAATTTCACTACATTGAAGTGCGGCTCGTACATAGCGGTACATGTTGGGGCCAGCAAGCTTTATTGAAGAGGGGCACATACCTCTTGGCCCATCTCCAGTGACGCAAATGCTCGTCACTCACAGAAGTTCCTTGCAGATTGCTAGACAACTAGTTTCGTATGCCCACCTATGCAAGTTTTAGTGAGTTAGGTTGCTTGATGAAAATCACATGGCAGTGGCACCTACGATGTGACCGACATTCACGTCAAAGATGTACATTGAATCTGGCACTAGCCTGCTTTCATCTATTCAGTCATGCAAGTCTGACTGAGCCCGTTTTGTTGAAGAAAACCACATGAAAACTGTCTCCTTTTCAGTTACACTGATTCCCGTTATATACTTTCATTGAAATGTGGCGCACACCCAGCCTCGGCAACGCATTTAAAGTGCGGTTACATTGATTTTACGAAAGGTCCACATGTAATCAGCGAAATATAGCTAGTAAAACAGGTTCGCGTCATATGGGTCAGCTGAGGAGAGCTGCACATGTAATGCCACATACCTAGGACACAACCTGTTCAGCCTATCGGCTAGTAATGCCGTGTCGCCATAAAGACAGTCCCTCATCATTGATATAGTGAGGGGAGAGTGGACGACCCGATGGTACATGTAGGCGAGAAAGTTGACAAAGTCCTCAAACTGCCATAATGATGTCAAACCGTCGCTATCATTACGACCCCCATATATCCAGCTACTAACTCGACAACCTGGGTCAAATACACTTTCAACCTGCAGTGCTGGAGAATCGCAGAACACCTACGTGGACTCATCACATTCATATGCCTGTATAACCTTACTCTATCACCCTTCGGGGTAGCCGAGTAGCTAAGGCGCTAGTATACTCGGCTCGAAATTGCGGGCTCATCCCCGGCTCCGGAGATTTCAGTTTGAATGGAGGCAAGCTGCGAAGGCGCCCGTGTGCATCGTAGCGCACGTTAAAGATCCCCAGTTGGGCAAAATTCCCCGTAGACCTCCACTACGGCATCCCTGGGACGTAACCCACTCCCCCCAATTGGCTATAAAACTATCGTTACATTACCGCGTCTGTTCCTAGAAAATTCTTTTCCCGAACTTGTTAAAAAGACGCCTATTTTTTGCTACAGCGATCGGCCCATGTGGCTAACAATTATCTTACGTACCAGTGAGAGCAGACAGAATAGTCAAATTGTCAAGGTTGCACGAATGCCTTTCTTTTTTGTATAACTGACTACTTGACTGATCTTCCAATTTCACTACATTGAAGTGCGGCTCGCTCATAACCGTACATGTTGGGGCCAGCAAGCTTTATTGAAGAGGGCCACATACCTCTTGGCCCATCTCCAGTGACGCAAATGCTCGTCACGGAAGTTGCTTGCATATGGGTACACAACTAGTTTGGTATGCCCACTTATGAAAGTTTTAGTGAGTTAGGTTGTTTGAAGAAAAGCACATGGCAGTGGCACCTATGATGTGACCGACATTCACGTCAAAGATGTACATTGAATCTGGCACTAGCCTGCTTTCAGCTATTCAGTCATGCAAGTCTCGCGGAACCCGTTTTGTTGAAGAAAACCACATGAAAACTGTCTTCTTTTCCGTTACACTGATTCCCGTTATATACTTTCATTGAATTGTGGCGCACACCCAGCCTCGGCAACGCATTTAAAGTGCGGTTACATTGATTTTACGAAAGGTCCACATGTAATCAGCGAAATATAGCCAGTAAAACAGGTTCGCGTCAAATGGGTCAGCTGAGGAGAGCTGCACATGTAATGCCACATACCTAGGACACATCCTGTTCAGCCTATCGGCTAGTAATGCCGTTTCGCCATAAAAACAGCCCCTCATCATTGATATAGTGAGGGGATAGTGGACGACCCGATGGTACATGTAGGCGAGAAAGTTGACAAAGTCCTCAAACTGCCATATTGATGTCAAACCGTCGCTATCATTACGACCCCCATATATCCAGCTACTAACTCGACAACCTGGGTCAAATACACTTTCAACCTGCAGTGCTGGAGAATCGCAGCACACCTACCTGGACTCATCACATTCATATGCCTGTATAACCTTACTCTTATCACCCTTCGGGGTAGCCGAGTAGCTAAGGCGCTAGTATACTCGGCTCGAAATTGCGGGCTAATCCCCGGCTTCGGAGATTACAGTTTGAATGGAGGCAAGCTGCGAAGGCGCCCGTGTGCATCGTAGCGCACGTTAAAGATCCCCAGTTGGGCAAAATTCTCCGTAGACCTCCACTACGGCGTCCTTGGGACGTAACCCACTCCCCCCAATTGGCTATAAAACTATCGTTACATTACCGCGTCTTTTCCTAGAAAATTCTTTTCCCGAACTTGTTAAAAAGACGCCTATTTTTTGCCACAGCGATCGGCCCATGTGGCTAACAATTATCTTACGTACCAGTGAGAGCAGACAGAATAGTCAAATTGTCAAGTTTGCACGAATGCCTTTCTTTTTTGTATAACTGACTACTTGACTGATTTTCCAATTTCACTACATTGAAGTGCGGCTCGTACGTAGCGGTACATGTTGGGGCCAGCAAGCTTTATTGAAGAGGGCCACATACCTCTTGGCCCATCTCCAGTGACGCAAATGCTCGTCACGGAAGTTCCTTGCAGATTGGTACACAACTAGTTTGGTATGCCCACTTATGCAAGTTTTAGTGAGTTAGGTTGTTTGAAGAAAAGCACATGGCAGTGGCACCTATGATGTGACCGACATTCACGTCAAAGATGTACATTGAATCTCGCACTAGCCTGCTTTCAGCTATTCAGTCATGCAAGTCTGGCGGAACACGTTTTGTTGAAGAAAACCACATGAAAACTGTCTCCTTTTCAGTTACACTGATTCCCGTTATATACTTTCATTGAAATGTTGCGCACACCCAGCCTCGGCAACGCATTTAAAGTGCGCTTACGTTGATTTTACGAAAGGTCCACATGTAATCAGCGAAATATAGCTAGTAAAACAGGTTCGCGTCATATGGGTCAGCTGAGGAGAGCTGCACATGTAATGCCACATACCTAGGAGACAACCTGTTCAGCCTATCGGCTGGTAATGCCGTGTCGCCATAAAGACAGTCCCTCATCATTGATATAGTGAGGGGAGAGTGGACGACCCGATGGTACATGTAGGCGAGAAAGTTGACAAAGTCCTCAAACTTCCATAATGATTTCAAACCGTCGCTATCATTACGACCCCCATATATCCAGCTACTAGCTCGACAACCTGGGTGAAATACACTTTCAACCTGCAGTGCTGGAGAATCGCAGAACACCTACCTGGACTCATCACATTCATATGCCTGTATAACCTTACTCTATCACCCTTCGGGGTAGCCGAGTAGCTAAGGCGCTAGTATACTCGGCTCGAAATTGCGGGCTAATCCCCGGCTCCGGAGATTTCAGTTTGAATGGAGGCAAGCTGCGAAGGCGCCCGTGTGCATCCTAGCGCACGTTAAAGATCCCCAGTTGGGCAAAATTCTCCGTAGACCTCCACTACGGCGTCCTTGGGACGTAACCCACTCCCCCAATTGGCTATAAAACTATCGTTACTTTACCGCGTCTGTTCCTAGAAAATTCTTTTCCCGAACTTGTTAAAAACACGCCTATTTTTTTCCACAGCGATCGGCCCATGTGGCTAACAATTATCTTTCGTACCAGTGAGAGCAGACAGAATAGTCAAATTATCAAGGTTGCACGAATGCCTTTCTTTTTTTATGACTGACTACTTGACTGATCTTCCAATTTCACTACATTGAAGTGCGGCTCGTACATAGCGGTACATGTTGGGGCCAGCAAGCTTTATTGAAGAGGGCCACATACCTCTTGGCCCATCTCCAGTGACGCAAATGCTCGTCACGGAAGTTCCTTGCAGATTGGTACACAACTAGTTTGGTATGCCCACCTATGCAAGTTTTAGTGAGTTAGGTTGTTTGAAGAAAAGCACATGGCAGTGGCACCTATGATGTGACCGACATTCACGTCAAAGATGTACATTGAATCTCGCACTAGCCTGCTTTCAGCTATTCAGTCATGCAAGTCTGGCGGAACCCGTTTTGTTGAAGAAAACGACATGAAAACTGTCTCCGTTTCAGTTACACTGATTCCCGTTATATACTTTCATTGAATTGTGGCAAACACCCAGCCTCGGCAACGCATTTAAAGTGCGGTTACATTGATTTTACGAAAGGTCCACATGTAATCAGCGAAATATAGCCAGTAAAACAGGTTCGCGTCAAATGGGTCAGCTGAGGAGAGCTGTACATGTAATGCCACATACCTAGGACACAACCTGTTCAGCCTATCGGCTAGTAATGCCGTTTCGCCATGAAAACAGCCCCTCATCATTGATATAGTGAGGGGATAGTGGACGACCCGATGGTACATGTAGGCGAGAAAGTTGACAAAGTCCTCAAACTGCCATAATGATGTCAAACCGTCGCTATCATTACGACCCCCATATATCCAGCTACTAGCTCGACAACCTGGGTCAAATACACTTTCAACCTGCAGTGCTGGAGAATCGCAGCACACCTACCTGGACTCATCACATTCATATGCCTGTATAACCTTACTCTTATCACCCTTCGGGGTAGCCGAGTAGCTAAGGCGCTAGTATACTCGGCTCGAAATTGCGGGCTAATCCCCGGCTTCGGAGATTTCAGTTTGAATGGAGGCAAGCTGCGAAGGCGCCCGTGTGCATCGTAGCGCACGTTAAAGATCCCCAGTTGGGCAAAATTCTCCGTAGACCTCCACTACGGCGTCCTTGGGACGTAACCCACTCCCCCCAATTGGCTATAAAACTATCGTTACTTTACCGCGTCTGTTCCTAGAAAATTCTTTTTCCGAACTTGTTAAAAAGACGCCTATTTTTTGCCACAGCGATCGGCCCATGTGGCTAACAATTATATTACGAACCAGTGAGAGCAGACAGAATAGTCAAATTATCAAGGTTCCACGAATGCCTTTCTTTTTTGTATAGCTGACTACTTGACTGATCTTCCAATTTCACTACATTGAACTGCGGCTCGTACATAGCGGTACATGTTGGGCCCAGCAAGCTTTATTGAAGAGGGCCACATACCTCTTGGCCCATCTCCAGTGACGCAAATGCTCGCCACGGAAGTTCCTTGCAGATTGGTACACAACTAGTTTCGTATGCCCACTTATGCAAGTTTTAGTGAGTTAGGTTTTTTTGATGAAAATCACATGGCAGTGGCACCTACGATGTGACCGACATTCACGTCATTGATGTACATTGAATCTGGCACTAGCCTGCTTTCATCTATTCAGTCATGCAAGTCTGGAGGAACCCGTTTTCTTCTAGAAAACCACATAAAAACTGTCTCCTTACATTTTTTTTCTGACAGCTCTACGTGTAATCAGCGAAATATAACCAGTAAAACAGGTTCGCGTCAAATGGGTCAGCTGAGGAGAGCTGCACATGCAATGCCACATACCTAGGACACAACCTGTTCAGCCTATCGGCTAGTAATGCCGTTTCGCATAAAAACAGCCCCTCATCATTGATATAGTGAGGGGATAGTGGACGACCCGATGGTACATGTAGGCGAGAAAGTTGACAAAGTCCTCAAACTGCCATAATGATGTCAAACCGTCGCTATCGTTACGACCCCCATATATCCAGCTACTAGCTCGACAACCTGGGTCAAATACACTATCAACCTGCAGTGCTGGAGAATCGCAGCACACCTACCTGGACTCATCACATTCATATGCCTGTATAACCTTACTCTATCACCCTTCGGGGTAGCCGAGTAGCTAAGGCGCTAGTATACTCGGCTCGAAATTGCGGACTAATCCCCGGCTCCGGAGATTTCAGTTTGAATGGAGGCAAGCTGCGAAGGCGCCCGTGTGCATCGTAGCGCACGTTAAAGATCCCCTGTTGGGCAAAATTCTCCGTAGACCTCCACTACGGCGTCCTTGGCACGTAACCCACTCCCCCCAATTGGCTATAAAACTATCGTTACTTTACCGCGTCCGTTCCTTGAAAATTCTTTTCCCGAACTTGTTAAAAAGACGCCTATTTTTTGTCACAGCGATCAGCCCATGTGGCTAACAATTATCTTACGTACCAGTGAGAGCAGACAGAATAGTCAAATTATCAAGGTTGCACGAATGCCGTTCTTTTTTGTATGACTGACTACTTGACTGATCTTCCAATTTCACTACATTGAAGTGCGGCTCGTACATGCGGTACATGTTGGGGCCAGCAAGCTTTATTGAAGAGGGGCACATACCTCTTGGCACATCTCCAGTGACGCAAATGCTCGTCACTTACGGAAGTTCCTTGCAGATTGGTCCACAACTAGTTTCGTATGCCCACTTATGCAAGTTTTAGTGAGTTAGATTTTTTTGATGAAAATCACATGGCAGTGGCACCTACGATGTGACCGACATTCACGTCAAAGATGTACATTGAATCTGGCACTAGCCTGCTTTCATCTATTCAGTCATGCAAGTCTGACGGAGTCCGTTTTGTTCAAGAAAACCACATGAAAACTGTCTCCTTTTCAGTTACACTGATTCCCGTTATATACTTTCATTGAATTGTGGCACACACGCAGCCTCGGCAACGCATTTAAAGTGCGAATAAATTTTTTTGTGACAGGTCTACGTGTAATCAGCGAAATATAACCAGTAAAACAGGTTCGCGTCAAATGGGTCAGCTGAGGAGAGCTGCACATGCAATGCCACATACCTAGGACACAACCTGTTCAGCCTATCGGCTAGTAATGCCGTTTCGCATAAAAACAGCCCCTCATCATTGATATAGTGAGGGGATAGTGGACGACCCGATGGTACATGTAGGCGAGAAAGTTGACAAAGTCCTCAAACTGCCATAATGATGTCAAACCGTCGCTATCGTTACGACCCCCATATATCCAGCTACTAGCTCGACAACCTGGGTCAAATACACTATCAACCCGCAGGGCTGGAGAATCGCAGCACACCTACCTGGACTCATCACATTCATATGCCTGTATAACCTTACTCTATCACCCTTCGGGGTAGCCGAGTAGCTAAGGCGCTAGTATACTCGGCTCGAAATTGCGGACTAATCCCCGGCTCCGGAGATTTCAGTTTGAATGGAGGCAAGCTGCGAAGGCGCCCGTGTGCATCGTAGCGCACGTTAAAGATCCCCAGTTGGGCAAAATTCTCCGTAGACCTCCACTACGGCGTCCTTGGCACGTAACCCACTCCCCCCAATTGGCTATAAAACTATCGTTACTTTACCGCGTCCGTTCCTAGAAAATTCTTTTCCCGAACTTGTTAAAAAGACGCCTATTTTTTGTCACAGCGATCGGCCCATGTGGCTAACAATTATCTTACGTACCAGTGAGAGCAGACAGAATAGTCAAATTATCAAGGTTGCACGAATGCCGTTCTTTTTTGTATGACTGACTACTTGACTGATCTTCCAATTTCACTACATTGAAGTGCGGCTCGTACATGCGGTACATGTTGGGGCCAGCAAGCTTTATTGAAGAGGGGCACATACCTCTTGGCACATCTCCAGTGACGCAAATGCTCGTCACTTACGGAAGTTCCTTGCAGATTGGTCCACAACTAGTTTCGTATGCCCACTTATGCAAGTTTTAGTGAGTTAGATTTTTTTGATGAAAATCACATGGCAGTGGCACCTACGATGTGACCGACATTCACGTCAAAGATGTACATTGAATCTGGCACTAGCCTGCTTTCATCTATTCAGTCATGCAAGTCTGACGGAGTCCGTTTTGTTCAAGAAAACCACATGAAAACTGTCTCCTTTTCAGTTACACTGATTCCTGTTATATACTTTCATTGAATTGTGGCACACACGCAGCCTCGGCAACACATTTAAAGTGCGATTAAATTTTTTTGTGACAGGTCTACGTGTAATCAGCGAAATATAAACAGTAAAACAGGTTCGCGTCAAATGGATCAGCTGAGGAGAGCTGCACATGCAATGCCACATACCTAGGACACAACCTGTTCAGCCTATCGGCTAGTAATGCCGTTTCGCCATAAAAACAGCCCCTCATCATTGATATAGTGAGGGGATAGTGGACGACCCGATGGTACATATAGGCGAGAAAGTTGACAAAGTCCTCAAACTGCCATAATGATGTCAAACCGTCGCTATCGTTACGACCCCCATATATCCAGCTACTAGCTCGACAACCTGGGTCAAATACACTTTCAACCTGCAGTGCTGGAGAATCGCAGCACACCTACCTGGACTCATCACATTCATATGCCTGTATAACCTTACTCTATCACCCTTCGGGGTAGCCGAGTAGCTAAGGCGCTAGTATACTCGGCTCGAAATTGCGGGCTAATCCCCGGCTCCGGAGGTTTCATTTTGAATGGAGGCAAGCTGCGAAGGCCCCCGTGTGCATCGTAGCGCACGTTAAAGATCCCCAGTTGGGCAAAATTCTCCGTAGACCTCCACTACGGCGTCCTTGGGACGTAACCCACTCCCCCCAACTGGCTATAAAACTATCGTTGCTTTACAGCGTCTGTTCCTAGAAAATTCTTTTCCCGAACATGTTAAAAAGACGCCTATTTTTGCCACAGCGATCGGCCCATGTGGCTAACAATTATCTTACGTACCAGTGAGAGCAGACAGAATAGTCAAATTATCAAGGTTGCAGGAATGCCGTTCTTTTTAGAGCGCAGCTCTTTGGCGTCCGTTTCTGGGTTTCACGTCGGCGTCGTCGTCGGCCTCGTAACCAGCTCCGCCCCCCTTTCATCCCCCCAGCGCTAGCAGCGACCGACTGATACCGCTGGATGCCGCTGACGCCGCTAGAGAGTCAAGATAACGTGACTGCATAGAACACCGTCGCCGCCATGCAGAAAGAGGAGGAAAGGGTCCCCCCCCCTGTTCTTGTGTGGCGGATAGGGTGCTCTTCAGTTGCCGACGCGCCGGTTATTCGTTGTCCCTGAAACCAACTCCGCAGCTGGGGTTGACTCACTATCGGCGTCAGCGGCATCAGTCAGTCGCTGCTATCTCTTCCCTCCTCCATTTATCGTGTTGTCCGCTTGCTGCGCGCGCTTCTGCCCCCATCGTTTGCCGCTGGGTGTACACGCCGCCCCCCTCCCCCCTCTTCCTGCGAGTCACCGGTTGTCAAAGCGCCGGCTCGAACTTAATTCCTTTCTTCGCTCCTCCTCCAATGCAACCCCTGTGCGGTGGCAATCAGAGAGCCAGATCGGTGGCGGCGGATCTGTATATGTGCACCGCCCGAGCCGAAATTGCCGCTGCCGTTCGCCCTGTGCGGTGGCAATCAGAGAGCCAGATCGGTGGCGGCTTGACATAAAGACAAACAGCAATTTCCTAACACTTATGCGGGAGAACATCCCGTTCCTCTCGCTCGTAACGCGTCCCACGGCTGTGACAACATCGCGAGGCACTTGTATAGATCTCGTCTTTGAGAAGCAAGCATTGGTGTACCAAGTCGAACATATATCAGTCTATTTCTCCGACCACAAAACTTCCTTCATGACTGTCAAGAACTGTTAGTGGAGTCTTTGTTAAAGGAATACGTGTGAAAAATAAAAAAAAATTCTGTGATAGCGCATACATGTGTTGCTCGATTTCTTTGCCTCAATCTATCGAAAAGGTGAAACAGCTTATTTGCTGCGCTCAAATTTCGCATTAGGAAGTAACGTAATCGTCGGCAATTTTTTGTATGACTGACTACTTGACTGATCTTCCAATTTCACTACATTGAAGTGCGGCTCGTACATAGCGGTACATGTTGGGGCCAGCAAGCTTTATTGAAGAGGGGCACATACCTCTTGGCACATCTCCAGTGACGCAAATGCTCGTCACTTACGGAAGTTCCTTGCAGATTGGTCCACAACTAGTTTCGTATGCCCACTTATGCAAGCTTTAGTGAGTTCGGTTTTTTTGATGAAAATCACATGGCAGTGGCACCTACGATGTGACCGACATTCACGTCAAAGATGTACATTGAATCTGGCACTAGCCTGCTTTCATTTATTGAGTCATGCAAGTCTGGCTGAACCCGTTTTGTTAAAGAAAACCACATGAAAACTGTCTTCTTTTCCGTTACACTGATTCCCGTTATATACTTTCATTGAATTGTGGCACACACGCAGCCTCGGCAACGCATTTAAAGTGCGGTTACATTTTTTTTGTGACAGGTCTACGTGTAATCAGCGAAATATAACCAGTAAAACAGGTTCGCGTCAAATGGATCAGCTGAGGAGAGCTGCACATGCAATGCCACATACCTAGGACACAACCTGTTCAGCCTATCGGCTAGTAATGCCGTTTCGCCATAAAAACAGCCCCTCATCATTGATATAGTGAGGGGATAGTGGACGACCCGATGGTACATATAGGCGAGAAAGTTGACAAAGTCCTCAAACTGCCACAATGATGTCAAACTGTCGCTATCGTTACGACCCCCATATATCCAGCTACTAGCTCGACAACCTGGGTCAAATACAATTTCAACCTGCAGTGCTGGAGAATCGCAGCACACCTACCTGGACTCATCACATTCATATGCCTGTATAACCTTACTCTATCACCCTTCGGGGTAGCCGAGTAGCTAAGGCGCTAGTATACTCGGCTCGAAATTGCGGGCTAATCCCCGGCTCCGGAGATTTCAGTTTGAATGGAGGCAAGCTGCGAAGGCTCCCGTGTGCATCGTAGCGGACGTTAAAGATCCCCAGTTGGGCAAAATTCTCCGTAGACCTCCACTACGGCGTCCTTGGGACGTAACCCACTCCCCCCAATTGGCTATCAAACTATCGTTACTTTACCGCGTCTGTTCCTAGAAAATTCTTTTCCCGAACTTGTTAAAAAGACGCCTATTTTTTGCCACAGCGATCGGCCCATGTGGCTAACAATTATCTTACGTACCAGTGAGAGCAGACAGAATAGTCAAATTATCAAGGTTGCACGAATGCCGTTCTTTTTTGTATGACTGACTACTTGACTGATCTTCCAATTTCACTACATTGAAGTGCGGCTCGTACATAGCGGTACATGTTGGGGCCAGCAAGCTTTATTGAAGAGGGGCACATACCTCTTGGCACATCTCCACTGACGCAAATACTCTTCACTTACGGAAGTTCCTTGCAGATTGGTACACAACAAGTTTCGTATGCCCACTTATGCAAGTTTTTGTGCGTTAGGTTTTTTTGATGAAAATGACATGGCAGTGGAACCTACGATGTGACCGACATTCACGTCAAAGATGTACATTGAATCCGGCACTAGCCTGCTTTCATCTATTCAGTCATGCAAGTCTGACGGAGCCCGTTTTGTTCAAGAAAACCACATGAAAACTGTCTCCTTTTCAGTTACACTGATTCCCGTTATATACTTTCATTGAATTTTGGCACACACGCAGCCTCGGCAACGCATTTAAAGTGCGGTTACATTTTTTTTGTGACAGGTCTACGTGTAATCAGCGAAATATAACCAGTAAAACAGGTTCGCGTCAAATGGGTAAGCTGAAGAGAGCTGCACATGCAATGCCACATAACTAGAACACATGTTCCGCCTATAGGCTAGTAATGCCGTTTCGCCATAAAAACAGCCTCTCATCATTGATATAGTGAGCGGATTGTGGACGACCCGATGGTACATGTAGGCGAGAAAGCAGAGAAAGTCCACGAACTGCCCTAATGATGTCAAACCGTCGCTATCGTTATGACCCCCATATATCCAGCTACTAGCTCGACAACCTGGGTCAAATACACTTTCAACCTGCAGAGCTGAAGAATCTCTGCACACCTACCTGGACTCATCACATTCATATGCCTGTATAACCTTACTCTATCACCCTTCGGGTTAGCGGAGTACCTAAGGCGTTAGTATACTCGGCTCGAAATTACGGGCTAATCCCCGGCTCTGGAGATTTCAGTTTGAATGGAGGCAAGCTGCGAAAGCGCCCGTGTCCATCGTAGCGCACGTTAAAAATCCCCAGTTGGGCAAAATTCTCCGTAGACCTCCACTACGGCGTCCTTGGGACGTAACCCATTCCCCCAATTGGCTATAAAACTATCGTTAGTTTACCGCGTCTGTTCCTAGAAAATTATTTTCCCGAACTTGTTAAAAAGACGCCTATTTTTTGCCACAGCGATCGGCCCATGTGGCTAACAATTATCTTACGTACCAGTGAGAGTAGACAGAATAGTCAAATTATCAAGGTTGCACCGATGCCTTTCTTTTTTGTATAACTGACTACTTGACTGATCTTCCAATTTCACTACATTGAAGTGCGGCTCGTACGTAGCGGTACATGTTGGGATGATGATGATGATGATGATATGTGGTGTTTAATGGCGCAAGGGCCAGGTGTGGCCAAAGAGCGCCATGACAGGTGGTGATGTTGGCGATGTATTATGGAGATGTGACTTGGCTGTAAAATGGCCTAAGAATAGTTGCTGTAAAGTGCATAAAATCTACGTGATATAAAATTATGGCGATGACTAATGGCGAATACTATGAACATTAAAATCCATCGTAAAAGAATGACATAGAATTGAAAGTATATGAGATGGTTAAAATAGCTGGAGCACTGTTGCCTCGCCGGAGCCCTTGAAACACAAGGGCCTAGAGGCACGTGCTATATGAAAGAACTATCACAGCGCCATCCTCTGAAGAGAGGAGGCGCTACCAACATGTGGGGCTAACAACATGCAATACAACATCTTTCAGATAACTTAAAAGTGCATTGGTGTCAAATAGCGGTTCTGGGCCGAGTAACATTAATGGGTGAAGGGGAATGTGCTGCCGATATGCTAAGGGAAAATGTCTCTTTCTCTCAGATTCGGCTTCCCGACACTCCAGGAGGACGTGGAGTACGGTCAGCCTCTCCCCGCATCTACCACAGGCTGGAGGCTCACTTCCGGTTAGTAGAAAATTATGTGTGCCAAACGTGTGTCCTATTCTGAGACGACAGAATAGGACATCTGTTCGGCGTGATTTTGTAGTAGAGGGCCAGAATCCTAACTGTGGTTTTATCAGGTGGAGCTTATTATCTGTTTCCGCGTCCCAGATGCGTTGCCAGTGATCTCGCAGCCTCCTTCGCAGGAAAGGCCTCAGATCTGTGACAGGCACCGCAGCGGTAGGGTTAACCTCTTGCATTGTGATTGACGTGGCCATCTCGTCCGCCAGAACGTTACCTTCAATTCCCCTATGGCCAGGGACCCAGCATATTATGATATTCTGGTTAGATGAGTACGCTTTGCACAAGACCGAATATAATTCATTAAATACGGGATTTTTATGTTTGCTGAGTGACATTAAGGCCTTCACGACGCTGAGAGAGTCTGTATAGATCGCTGCTTTTGGAAGTTTCGATTTTCTTATGTGCTTTACAGCAGAGAGTAGTGCGTAGGCCTCGGCCGTAAAGATACTTGTTTCCGGATGCAGTACATCGGATTCCGAAAACGATGGGCCGACGGCTGCATAGGATACCCCGGCATTTGACTTCGAAGCGTCTGTGTAGAACTCTGCGCAGGAGTGCTTGTGCTGGAGTTCTAGGAAATGCATTCGGATTTCGGCCTCAGGAGCGTGCTTTGTAACTTTCATAAAGGATATGTCACATTGTATCACCTGCCACTCCCAAGGAGGTAAGAGCTTGGTTAGGTGCATTAAGCGATGCTCGATGAGTGGGACATGCATTTCATCGCTAAGCTCCTTCACACGCAGCGAGAAAGGCTGTCTTATGGAGGGACGATTGCTGAAAAGTGTAGCGCACGTCATATCAGTAACGGTATCAAAACATGGATGTTCAGGATTGGAGCGTACTTTAAGGAAATATGTAAAGCTAATGTATGATCTCTGTAGGTGGAGAGACCATTCATTTGATTCTACATATAGACTTTGTATGGGACTCGTTCTGAAAGCGCCAGTGGCCAGTCGGATTCCTAGATGGTGGACGGGATCTAGGATCTTTAGTGAGCTCGGGGCGGCAGAGTTATATACTACAGCACCATAATCCAATCGAGACCGAATTAGGCTTTTGTATAGGTTCATTAAACACTTCCTATCACTACCCCATGTAGTCTGGGATAGAAGTTTCATTAAGTTCATTGTTTTTAGACATTTTTCTTTCAGATATTTAATGTGTGGAATGAAAGTGAGTCTGTAGTCAAGCATGATTCCTAGGAATTTGTGCTGTTTGCTGATAGGTATTCGTTGTCCACACAGTTCTAAGGAAGGATCCGGAACCAGGCCTCTCTTTCTTGTAAAAAGAACACAAGAGCTTTTGTTAGGATTGATCTTAAATCCATTCTTGTCTGCCCACATTGAGACTTTGTTCAGGCCGTGCTGTACCTGTCTCTCGCACACTGCGAGGTTACAGGATTTGAAAGCTATTTGTATGTCGTCCACGTAGACAGAATAAAAGATTGCCGGTGGTAATGAAGCGCGAAGCGTGTTCATCTTCACGATGAAGAGTGTGCAGCTGAGCACGCCTCCTTGCGGTACACCAGTTTCTTGCGTAAAAGGACGCGAAAGTACATTTCCTACTTTTACCCGGAAGGTACGACTGGACAGATAGCTTTCTATTAGGTTAAGCATATTTCCATGGATACCCATTTCTAACAAGTCTCTTAGGATTCCGTAACGCCACGTCGTATCGTACGCCTTCTCCATATCGAGGAATATGGATAAGAAGAATTGTTTGTGTACAAATGCGTCCCGGATATTTGCTTCTACACGTACAAGATGGTCAGTTGTGGAGCGCCCTTCTCGGAAGCCGCACTGATAGGGATCAAGGATTTTGCTCAGTTCAAGGAAATGGATGAGTCGCCGATTAATCATTTTTTCAAACACCTTACAGATGCAACTTGTGAGGGCTATCGGGCGGTAACTTGCCACTGAGGAAGGGTCCTTGCCTTGTTTCAAAACAGGGACCACAATGGCTTCCTTCCATGCGGTTGGAAGGTACCCTGCATCCCAAATGGTGTTGAAAAGTGTGAGTAGTGTAACCTGCGTGTCATTATGTAAGTTTTTGAGCATTTCATACATGATTCTATCAGATCCTGGTGCGGAGCTGTTGCATACGCTCAAGGCAGCTCTTAATTCAGCAATACAAAAAGGACGGTTGTAAGGCTCATTCTCTCGACCTTTTCTTCTTAATGGCTTGCGTTCTTCTGTTTCTTTGTATTTGAGGAAGGACTGTGTATAATTTGCTGGACTTGACACGCTCTCAAAATATTCCCCAAGTGAGTCTGCCTGGTCTTGCAGTGTATCGCCCTGTGTGTTCACCAGGGGGAGTGAATGTGTTTGCCGCCCTCTAATCCTATTAACTCTGTTCCAGGCTTTGGCCTCATCCCTAAACGAGTTAATACTCGATAAAAACCTGTGCCAGCTCTCTCTTCTGGCCTGTCGGCGGGTTCTCCTACCTTGGGATTTTATTTTTTTAAAGTTGACAAGATTCTCAGCGGTGGGAGAAGCTCGCAGCAACCCCCACGCCTTGTTCTGATTCTTACGGGCGGTCCGACATTCGCTGTTCCACCACGGTACACGTCGTTTGCATGCCAGACCACTCGCTTCGGATATGCATTTTGATGCGGCATCCATCATGAATGATGTAAGATACTCTACAGCAGCATCAATTTCTAGAGAAGACATGTCAGCCCATGAGATGTTAGTGAGAGTTCGAAATTTCTCCCAGTCGGCTGTGTTTATCTTCCACCTAGGAGCTTGTGGAGGACATTCGTTTTCTTTAGATGTTCTTATCAGTATCGGGAAGTGGTCGCTCCCGTAAGGATTGTTCATAACTTCCCATTCGAGTTCAGGCAGTATACACGTGGAAATTAGGCTGAGGTTAATTGATGAAAATGTTCTGTGGGCGAGAGAATAATATGTGGGTGCCTTCTTATTCAGCAGGCATGCACCAGAAGAGAAGAGGAACTGTTCAACAAGACGACCTCGCGCATCTATACGAGAGTCGCCCCACAGGGAGCTGTGCGCATTGAAGTCGCCAAGAACAACATAGGGTTCTGGCAGTTCATCTATAAAGGACTGAAATTCATGTTTAGTTAATTTGTAATGTGGGGGTATATAAAGCGAGCAAATAGTGATGAGTTTGTTTAGCAGAACAACTCGCACCGCCACTGCTTCAAGGGGCGTTCGAAGCTGTAAAGGTTGACATGCTATACTTTTATGTGTGAGAATCGCAACACCACCCGATGATGCGATGGCATCATCGCGATCTTTACGAAACGTAACATACGTACGGAGAAAGTTTGCGTGTCTGGATTTTAAATGTGTTTCCTGTAAACACAGCACTTTTGGATTATGTTTGTGGATGAGTTCTTGCAAATCATCAAGGTTTGTAAGGAGACCTCTAATGTTCCATTGAATGATTTGTGTATCCATATTTAAAATAAATTGGTGCTGTGTTTACGGAAACGGACGGGATGCCTTAGATTACAGAACCCTTTCGAGGCCCTGTAATAGGGGTTTTGTTCTTTCTGGAGCGTTCGAGAGAGCCTCGCCGCTCCTTAGGCGCTTGGTGCGCCTTGAGGATGGGTGTAGTGTCCATTGCCTCTTGTGAGGCGCCGGACACGTGCTCTTGCGAGCGGGAAGATTTCAGAGGGAGTCCCGCCTTGGAGGGCAAGACCCCTGCGCCCACCAGCCCGGAGGTCGATGGGGCTCCCTGAGGGATTTGGCTGCGCTTGCCGTTGCCAGCGCTGGAAAGGGCCGGGGAGGTTGGGACAGCCTCGGCGGCGGCCACCTTCGGGGTCGCTGGTCCCTCATTCTGGGTCGACGGAGCAGCGCTAGCTGCAACCGCCGCGGGGGCAGATGGCGTAACTGCCGACTCACTGCCTGTGGGTCGGACAGTTGCCGGAGGCCGTTGTGGCGCTGCCCCCTGACGCGCCACTTCGGCAAAGGTTTTCTTGGGCAGATACGATACCCGCCTGCGTGCCTCCTTGAAACTTATATTTTCCTTTACTTTTATTGTTGCAATTTCCTTTTCTTTTTTCCACGATGGGCACGACCGCGAGTACGCGGCGTGCTCCCCATCACAGTTTACACAGTGGAGAGTGTTCGCACAAGCTTCAGTAGCGTGTTCAAGGGCACTGCATTTGGCGCATGTTTGGCGGCCTCGGCAGCTCTGCGAGCTGTGGCCAAAACGCTGGCATTTGAAGCATCTTAGGGGATTTGGCACATATGGTCTGACACGGAGCTTTATGTACCCGGCCTCTACAGACTCGGGCAGAACACTTGAACCGAATGTGAGTATCAGGTGCTTTGTTTGAATTTCTTTTCCATCCCTTCTTATCTTAATTCTTCTCACATTGACAACATTCTGATCACTGAAGCCCTCCAGGAGCTCAGCCTCTGTCAGCTGGAGCAAATCGTCATCCGAGACAACGCCGCGGGTATTGTTGAGAGTGCGGTGTGGAGTCACTGTTAATGGAACATCTCCAAATGATACTAGACTGGGCAACTTATCGTACTGTTTCTGATCATGGAGCTCTAACAGGAGATCACCACTTGCCAGCCTTGATACCTTGTAGCCTGGACCAAGGACATCAGTTAAGGACTTGGAAACTAGAAAAGGGGAAATGTTTCGTACTTGTTTGTCGGATTTTTCTGAGTGGATCACATGGTATTGTGGGAAGTTTGGTCTTTGTCGTCCAAGGAACTGAAAAACTTCATCGGTGCGCCCTCTTTTGTGAGGGCGATCAGGAAGCGGAGGGAAGGAGCTAGCCATAAAGGAATTGAATTTTCGGCAACAACGCCAGCCACCCACCATGGAGCCCTACAAGGGAACGTTACAGGGACTGTAAAAACAGGTCCTGCAAACGCCAGCTTTACGTTATCGCTATAACCAAATATGAGATAACCTAGGTTGGTTATTCACACAAGGTTAACCCTTGCTGCCTGGAAAAATTGGAAGTAAGCGGAAGCTAGGAGAAGACAGGAAAGATGAAAAGTAAGAGAAAGACGAAGATTAGAGGAAGAGAGAGACAGGAAAAGGCAACTACCGATTTCCCCCGGGTGGGTCAGTCCGGGGGTGCCGTCTACGTGAAGCCGAGGCCAAAGGGGTGTGTTGCCGCCGCCGAGGGGCCGTAAAGGTCCAAACACCCGGCATTGGCTCAACCCCCAGGATCCCCTTTTCCCCGGACACGGCTAAGCCGCGCACGGCTACACGCGGGAGGGTCCAACCCTCGTGTGCTCGGGTACGTGGTGTCGCAACGCACCAAACGCCTGCTTGCGCAGACGCCCCTGCGGGGGGTACATGTTGGGGCCAGCAAGCTTTATTGAAGAGGGCCACATACCTATTGGCCCATCTCCAGTGACGCAAATGCTCGTCACGGAAGTTCCTTGCAGATTGGTACACAACTAGTTTGGTATGCCCACTTATGCAAGTTTTAGTCAGTTAAGTTGTTTGAAGAAAAGCACATGGCAGTGGCACCTACGATGTGACCGACATTCACGTCAAAGATGTTCATTGAATCTGGCACTAGCCTGCTTTCATCTATTCAGTCATGCAAGTCTGGCGGAACCCGTTTTGTTGAAGAAAACCACATGAAAACTGTCTTCTTTTCCGTTACACTGATTCCCGTTATATACTTTCATTGAATTGTGGCACACACCCAGCCTCGGCAACGCATCTAAAGTGCGGTTACATTGATTTTACGAAAGGTCCACGTGTAATCAGCGAAATATAGCCAGTAAAACAGCTTCGCGTCAAATGGGTCAGCTGAGGAGAGCTGCACATGCAATGCCACATACCTAAGACAAAACCTGTTCCGCCTATCGGCTAGTAATGCTGTTTCGCCATGAAAACAGCCCCTCTTCATTGATATAGTGAGGGGATAGTGGACGACCCGATGGTACATGTAGGCGAGAAAGTTGACAAAGTCCTCAAACTGCCATAATGATGTCAAACCGTCGCTATCGTTACGACCCCCATATATCCAGCTACTAGCTCGACAACCTGGGTCAAATACACTTTCAACCTGCAGTGCTGGAGAATCGCAGCACACCTACCTGGACTCATCACATTCATATGCCTGTATAACCTTACTCTATCACCCTTTGGGGTAGCCGAGTAGCTAAGGCGCTAGTATACTCGGCTCGAAATTGCGGGCTAATCCCCGGCTCCGGAGATTTCAGTTTGAATGGAGGCAAGCTGCGAAGGCGCCCGTGTGCATCGTAGCGGACATTAAAGATCCCCAGTTGGGCAAAATTCTCCGTAGACCTCCACTACGTCGTCCTTGGGACGAAACCAACTCCCCCCAATTGGCTATAAAACTATCGTTACATTACCGCGTCTGTTCCTAGAAAATTCTTTTCCCGAACTTGTTAAAAAGACGCCTATTTTTTGACACAGCGATCGGCCCATGTGGCTAACAATTATCTTACATACCAGTGAGAGTAGACAGAATAGTCAAATTATCAAGGTTGCACCAATGCCTTTCTTTTTTGTATGACTGACTACTTGACTGATCTTCCAATTTCACTACATTGAAGTGCGGCTCGTACATAGCGGTACATGTTGGGGCCAGCAAGCTTTATTGAAGAGGGGCACATACCTCTTGGCACATCTCCAGTGACGCAAATGCTCGTCACTTACGGAAGTTCCTTGCAGATTGGTCCACAACTAGTTCCGTATGCCCTCTTATGCAAGTTTTAGTGAGTTAGGCTTTTTTGATGAAAATCACATGGCAGTGGCACCTACGATGTGACCGACATTCACGTCAAAGATGTACATTGAATCTGGCACTAGCCTGCTTTCATCTATTCAGTCATGCAAGTCTGACGGAGCCCGTTTTGTTCAAGAAAACCACATGAAAACTGTCTCCTTTGCAGTTACACTGATTCCCGTTATATACTTTCATTGAATTGTGGCACACACGCAGCCTCGGCAACGCATTTAAAGTGCGGTTACATTTTTTTTGTGACAGGTCTACGTGTAATCAGCGAAATATAACCAGTAAAACAGGTTCGCGTCAAATGGGTCAGCTGAAGAGAACTGCACATGCAATGCCACATAACTAGAACACATGTTCCGCCTATAGGCTAGTAATGCCGTTTCGCCATAAAAACAGCCCCTCATCATTGATATAGCGAGCGGATTGTGGACGACCCGATGGTACATGTAGGCGAGAAAGCAGAGAAAGTCCACGAACTGCCCTAATGATGCCAAACCGTCGCTATCGTTACGACCCCCAGATATCCAGCTACTGGCTCGGCAAGGTGGGCGAAATACACTTTCGACCTGCAGAGCTGAAGAATCTCTGCACACCTACCTGGACTCATCACATTCATATGCCTGTATAACCTTACTCTATCACCCTTCGGGTTAGCGGAGTACCTAAGGCGCTAGTATACTCGGCTCGAAATCGCGGGCTAATCCCCGGCTCCGGAGATTTCAGTTTGAATGGAGGCAAGCTGCGAAGGCGCCCGTGTGCATCGTAGCGCACGTTAAAAATGCCCAGTTGGGCAAAATTCTCCGTATACCTCCACTACGGCGTCCTTGGGACGTAACCCACTCCCCCCAATTGGCTATAAAACTATCGTTAGTTTACCGTGTCTGTTCCTAGAAAATTATTTTCGCGAACTTCTTAAAAAGACGCCTATTTTTGCCACTGTGATCGGCCCATGTGGCTAACAATTATCTTACGTACCAGTGAGAGTAGACAGAATAGTCAAATTATCAAGGTTGCACGAATGCCTTTCTTTTTTGTATAACTGACTACTTGACTGATCTTCCAATTTCACTACATTGAATTGCGGCTCGTACATAGCGGTACATGTTGGGGCCAGCAAGCTTTATTGAAGAGGGCCACATACCTATTGGCCCACCTCCAGTGACGAAAATGCTCGTCACGGAAGTTCCTTGCAGATTGGTGCACAACTAGTTTGGTATGCCCACTTCTGCAAGTTTTAGTCAGTTAGCTTGTTTGAAGAAAAGCACATGGCAGTGGCACCTACGATGTGACCGACATTCACGTCAAAGATGTTCATTGAATCTGGCACTAGCCTGCTTTCATCTATTCAGTCATGCAAGTCTGGCGGAACCCGTTTTGTTGAAGAAAACCACATGAAAACTGTCTTCTTTTCCGTTACACTGATTCCCGTTATATACTTTCATTGAATTGTGGCACACACTCAGCCTCGGCAACGCATTTAAAGTGCGGTTACATTGATTTTACGAAAGGTCCACGTGTAATCACCGAAATATAGCCAGTAAAACAGGTTCGCGTCAAATGGGTCAGATGAGGAGAGCTGCACATGCAATGCCACATACCTAGGACACAACCTGTTCCGCCTATCGGCTAGTAATGCCGTTTCGCCATGAAAACAGCCCTTCATCATTGATATAGTGAGGGGATAGTGGACGACCCGATGGTACATGTAGGCGAGAAAGTTGACAAAGTCCTCAAACTGCCCGATTGATGTCAAACTGTCGCTATCATTACGACCCCTATATATCCAGCTACTAGCTCGACAACCTGGGTCAAATACACTTTCAACCTGCAGTGCTTGAGAATCGATGCACACCTACCTGGACTCATCACATTCATATGCCTGTCTAACCTTACTCTATCACCCTTCGGGGTAGCCGAGTACCTAAGGCGCTAGTATACTCGGCTCGAAATTGCGGGCTAATCCCCGGCTCCGGAGATTTCAATTTGAATGGAGGCAAGCTGCGAAGGCGCCCGTGTGCATCGTAGCGCAAGTTAAAGATCCCCAGTTGGGCAAAATTCTCCGTAGACCTCCACTACGGCGTCCTTGGGACGTAACCCACTCCCCCCAATTGGCTATAAAACTATCGTTACTTTACCGCGTCTGTTCCTAGAAAATTCTTTTCCCGAACTTGTTAAAAAGGCGCCTATTTTTTGCCACAGCGATCGGCCCATGTGGCTAACAATTATCTTACGTACCAGTGAGAGTAGACAGAATAGTCAAATTATCAAGGTTGCACGAATGCCTTTCTTTTTTGTATAACTGAATACTTGACTGATCTTCCAATTTCACTACATTGAAGTGCGGCTCGTACATAGCGGTACATGTTGGGGCCAGCAAGCTTTATTGAAGAGGGCCACATACCTATTGGCCCACCTCCAGTGACGCAAATGCTCGTCACGGAAGTTCCTTGCAGATTGGTCCACAACTAGTTCCGTATGCCCTCTTATGCAAGTTTTAGTGAGTTAGGCTTTTTTGATGAAAATCACATGGCAGTGGCACCTACGATGTGACCGACATTCACGTCAAAGATGTACATTGAATCTGGCACTAGCCTGCTTTCATCTATTCAGTCATGCAAGTCTGACGGAGCCCGTTTTGTTCAAGAAAACCACATGAAAACTGTCTCCTTTGCAGTTACACTGATTCCCGTTATATACTTTCATTGAATTGTGGCACACACGCAGCCTCGGCAACGCATTTAAAGTGCGGTTACATTTTTTTTGTGACAGGTCTACGTGTAATCAGCGAAATATAACCAGTAAAACAGGTTCGCGTCAAATGGGTCAGCTGAAGAGAACTGCACATGCAATGCCACATAACTAGAACACATGTTCCGCCTATAGGCTAGTAATGCCGTTTCGCCATAAAAACAGCCCCTCATCATTGATATAGCGAGCGGATTGTGGACGACCCGATGGTACATGTAGGCGAGAAAGCAGAGAAAGTCCACGAACTGCCCTAATGATGCCAAACCGTCGCTATCGTTACGACCCCCAGATATCCAGCTACTGGCTCGGCAAGGTGGGCGAAATACACTTTCGACCTGCAGAGCTGAAGAATCTCTGCACACCTACCTGGACTCATCACATTCATATGCCTGTATAACCTTACTCTATCACCCTTCGGGTTAGCGGAGTACCTAAGGCGCTAGTATACTCGGCTCGAAATCACGGGCTAATCCCCGGCTCCGGAGATTTCAGTTTGAATGGAGGCAAGCTGCGAAGGCGCCCGTGTGCATCGTAGCGCACGTTAAAAATGCCCAGTTGGGCAAAATTCTCCGTATACCTCCACTACGGCGTCCTTGGGACGTAACCCACTCCCCCCAATTGGCTATAAAACTATCGTTAGTTTACCGTGTCTGTTCCTAGAAAATTATTTTCGCGAACTTCTTAAAAAGACGCCTATTTTTGCCACTGTGATTGGCCCATGTGGCTAACAATTATCTTACGTACCAGTGAGAGTAGACAGAATAGTCAAATTATCAAGGTTGCACGAATGCCTTTCTTTTTTGTATAACTGACTACTTGACTGATCTTCCAATTTCACTACATTGAATTGCGGCTCGTACATAGCGGTACATGTTGGGGCCAGCAAGCTTTATTGAAGAGGGCCACATACCTATTGGCCCACCTCCAGTGACGAAAATGCTCGTCACGGAAGTTCCTTGCAGATTGGTGCACAACTAGTTTGGTATGCCCACTTCTGCAAGTTTTAGTCAGTTAGCTTGTTTGAAGAAAAGCACATGGCAGTGGCACCTACGATGTGACCGACATTCACGTCAAAGATGTTCATTGAATCTGGCACTAGCCTGCTTTCATCTATTCAGTCATGCAAGTCTGGCGGAACCCGTTTTGTTGAAGAAAACCACATGAAAACTGTCTTCTTTTCCGTTACACTGATTCCCGTTATATACTTTCATTGAATTGTGGCACACACTCAGCCTCGGCAACGCATTTAAAGTGCGGTTACATTGATTTTACGAAAGGTCCACGTGTAATCACCGAAATATAGCCAGTAAAACAGGTTCGCGTCAAATGGGTCAGATGAGAAGAGCTGCACATGCAATGCCACATACCTAGGACACAACCTGTTCCGCCTATCGGCTAGTAATGCCGTTTCGCCATGAAAACAGCCCTTCATCATTGATATAGTGAGGGGATAGTGGACGACCCGATGGTACATGTAGGCGAGAAAGTTGACAAAGTCCTCAAACTGCCCGATTGATGTCAAACTGTCGCTATCATTACGACCCCTATATATCCAGCTACTAGCTCGACAACCTGGGTCAAATACACTTTCAACCTGCAGTGCTTGAGAATCGATGCACACCTACCTGGACTCATCACATTCATATGCCTGTCTAACCTTACTCTATCACCCTTCGGGGTAGCCGAGTACCTAAGGCGCTAGTATACTCGGCTCGAAATTGCGGGCTAATCCCCGGCTCCGGAGATTTCAGTTTGAATGGAGGCAAGCTGCGATGGCGCCCGTGTGCATCGTAGCGCACGTTAAAGATCCCCAGTTGGGCAAAATTCTCCGTAGACCTCCACTACGGCGTCCTTGGGACGTAACCCACTCCCCCCAATTGGCTATAAAACTATCGTTAGTTTACCGCGTCTGTTCCTAGAAAATTCTTTTCCCGAACTTGTTAAAAAGAGGCCTATTTTTTGCCACAGCGATCGGCCCATGTGGCTAACAATTATCTTACGTACCAGTGAGAGTGGACAGAATAGTCAAATTATCAAGGTTGCACCAATGCCTTTCTTTTTTGTATAACTGACTACTTGACTGATCTTCCAATTTCACTACATTGAAGTGCGGCTCGTACATAGCGGTACATGTTGGGGCCAGCAAGCTTTATTGAAGAGGGGCACATACCTCTCGGCCCATCTCCAGTGACGCAAATGCTCGTCACTCACGGAAGTTCCTTGCAGATTGGTACACAACTAGTTTGGTATGCCCACTTATGCAAGTTTTAATGAGTTAGGTTGTTTGATGAAAAGCGCATGGCAGTGGCACCTACGATGTGACCGACATTCACGTCAAAGATGTACATTGAATCTGGCACTAGCCTGCTTTCATGTATTCAGTCATGCAAGTCTGGCGGAACCCGTTTTGTTCAAGAAAACCACATGAAAACTGTCTCCTTTTCAGTTACACTGATTCACGTTATGTACTTTCATTGAATTGTGGCGCACACGCAGCCTCGGCAACGCATTTAAAGTGCGGTTACATTGATTTTACGAAAGGTCCACGTGTAATCAGCGAAATATAACCAGTAAAACAGGTTCGCGTCAAATGGGTCAGCTCAGGAGAGCTGCACATGCAATGCCACATACCTAGGACACAACCTGTTTAGCCTATCGGCTAGTAATGCCGTTTCGCCATAAAAACAGCCCCTCATCATTGATATAGTGAGGGGATAGTGGACGACCCGATGGTACATATAGGCGAGAAAGTTGACAAAGTCCTCAAACTGCCATAATGATGTCAAACCGTCGCTATCGTTACGACCCCCATATATCCAGCTACTAGCTCGACAACCTGGGTCAAATACACTTTCAACCTGCAGTGCTGGAGAATCGCAGCACACCTACCTGGACTCATCACATTCATATGCCTGTATAACCTTACTCTATCACCCTTCGGGGTAGCCGAGTAGCTAAGGCGCTAGTACACTCGGCTCGAAATTGCGGGCTAATCCCCGGCTCCGGAGATTTCATTTTGAATGGAGGCAAGCTGCGAAGGCGCCCGTGTGCATCGTAGCGCACGTTAAAGATCCCCAGTTGGGCAAAATTCTCCGTAGACCTCCACTACGGCGTCCTTGGGACGTAACCCACTCCCCCCAATTGGTTATAAAACTATCGTTACTTTACCGCGTCTGTTCCTAGAAAATTCTTTTCCCGAACTTGTTAAAAAGACGCCTATTTTTTGCCACAGCGATCGGCCCATGTGGCTAACAATTATCTTACGTACCAGTGAGAGCAGACAGAATAGTCAAATTATCAAGGTTGCACGAATGCCGTTCTTTTTTGTATGACTGACTACTTGACTGATCTTCCAATTTCACTACATTGAAGTGCGGCTCGTACATAGCGGTACATGTTGGGGCCAGCAAGCTTTATTGAAGAAGGGCAGATACCTCTTGGCACATCTCCAGTGACGCAAATGCTCGTCACTTACGGAAGTTCCTTGCAGATTGGTCCACAACTAGTTTCGTATGCCCACTTATGCAAGTTTTAGTGAGTTAGGTTCTTTTGATGAAAATCACATGGCAGTGGAACCTACGATGTGACCGACATTCACGTCAAAGATGTACATTGAATCTGGCACTAGCCTGCTTTCATCTATTCAGTCATGCAAGTCTGACGGAGCCCGTTTTGTTCAAGAAAACCACATGAAAACTGTCTCCTTTTCAGTTACACTGATTCCCGTTATATACTTTCATTGAATTGTGGCACACACGCAGCCTCGGCAACGCATTTAAAGTGCGGTTACATTTTTTTTGTGACAGGTCTACGTGTAATCAGCGAAATATAACCAGTAAAACACGTTCGCGTCAAATGGGTCAGCTGAAGAGTGCTGCACATGCAATGCCACATAACTAGAACACATGTTCCGCCTATAGGCTAGTAATGCGTTTCGCCATAAAAACAGCCCCTCATCATTGATATAGTGAGCGGATTGTGGACGACCCGATGGTACATGTAGGCGAGAAACCAGAGAAAGTCCACGAACTGCCCTAATGATGTCAAACCGTCGCTATCGTTATGACCCCCATATATCCAGCTACTAGCTCGACAACCTGGGTCAAATACACTTTCAACCTGCCGAGCTGAAGAATCTCTGCACACCTACCTGGACTCATCACATTCATATGCCTGTATAACCTTACTCTATCAACCTTCGGGTTAGCGGAGTACCTAAGGCGCTAGTATACTCGGCTCGAAATTACGGGCTAATCCCCGGCTCTGGAGATTTCAGTTTGAATGGAGGCAAGCTGCGAAAGCGCCCGTGTGCATCGGAGCGCACGTTAAAAATCCCCAGTTGGGCAAAATTCTCCGTAGACCTCCACTACGGCGTCCTTGGGACGTAACCCATTCCCCCAATTGGCTATAAAACTATCGTTAGTTTACCGCGTCTGTTCCTAGAAAATTATTTTCCCGAACTTGTTAAAAAGACGCCTATTTTTTGCCACAGCGATCGGCCCATGTGGCTAACAATTATCTTACGTACCAGTGAGAGTAGACAGAATAGTCAAATTATCAAGGTTGCACCAATGCCTTTCTTTTTTGTATAACTGACTACTTGACTGATCTTCCAATTTCACTACATTGAAGTGCGGCTCGTACGTAGCGGTACATGTTGCGGCCAGAAAGCTTTCTTGAAGAGGGCCACATACCTATTGGCCCATCTCCAGTGACGCAAATGCTTGTCACGGAAGTTCCTTGCAGATTGGTGCACAACTAATTTGGTATGCCCACTTATGCAAGTTTTAGTCAGTTAGGTTGTTTGAAGAAAAGCACATGGCAGTGGCACCTACGAGTTGACCGACATTCACGTCAAAGATGTTCATTCAATCTGGCACTAGCCTGCTTTCATCTATTCAGTCATGCAAGTCTGGCGGAACCCGTTTTGTTGAAGAAAACCACATGAAAACTGTCTTCTTTTCCGTTACACTGATTCCCGTTATATACTTTCATTGAATTGTGGCACACACCCAGCCTCGGCAACGCATTTAAAGTGCGGTTACATTGATTTTACGAAAGGTCCACGTGTAATCAGCGAAATATAGCCAGTAAAACAGGTTCGCGTCAGATGGGTCAGCTGAGGAGAGCTGCACATGCAATGCCACATACCTAAAACAAAACCTGTTCCGCCTATCGGCTAGTAATGCCGTTTCGCCATGAAAACAGCCCCTCTTCATTGATATAGTGAGGGGATAGTGGACGACCCGATGGTACATGTAGGCGCGAAAGTTGACAAAGTCCTCAAACTGCCATAATGATGTCAAACCGTCGCTATCGTTACGACCCCCATATATCCAGCTACTAGCTCGACAACCTGGGTCAAATACACTTTCAACCTGCAGTGCTGGAGAATCGCAGCACACCTACCTGGACTCATCACATTCATATGCCTGTATAACCTTACTCTATCACCCTTCGGGGTAGCCGAGTAGCTAAGGCGCTAGTATACTCGGCTCGAAATTGCGGGCTAATCCCCGGCTCCGGAGATTTCAGTTTGAATGGAGGCAAGCTGCGAAGGCGCCCGTATGCATCGTAGCGGACATTAAAGATCCCCAGTTGGGCAAAATTCTCCGTAGACCTCCACTACGTCGTCCTTGGGAGGAAACCCACTCCCCCCAATTGGCTATAAAACTATCGTTACATTACCGCGTCTGTTCCTAGAAAATTCTTTTCCCGAACTTGTTAAAAAGGCGCCTATTTTTTGCCACAGCGATCGGCCCATGTGGCTAACAATTATCTTACGTACCAGTGAGAGTAGACAGAATAGTCAAATTATCAAGGTTGCACCAATGCCTTTCCTTTTTGTATGACTGACTACTTGACTGATCTTCCAATTTCACTACATTGAAGTGCGGCTCGTACATAGCGGTACATGTTGGGGCCAGCAAGCTTTATTGAAGAAGGGCAGATACCTCTTGGCACATCTCCAGTGACGCAAATGCTCGTCACTTACGGAAGTTCCTTGCAGATTGGTCCACAACTAGTTTCGTATGCCCACTTATGCAAGTTTTAGTGAGTTAGGTTCTTTTGATGAAAATCACATGGCTGTGGCACCTACGATGTGACCGACATTCACGTCAAAGATGTACATTGAATCTGGCACTAGCCTGCTTTCATCTATTTAGTCATGCAAGTCTGACTGAGCCCGTTTTGTTCAAGAAAACCACATCAAAACTGTCTCCTTTTCAGTTACACTGATTCCCGTTATATACTTTCATTGAATTGTGGCACACACGCAGCCTCGGCAACGCATTTAAAGTGCGGTTACATTTTTTTTTGTGAAAGGTCTACGTGTAATCAGCGAAATATAGCCAGTAAAACAGGTTCGCGTCAAATGGGTCAGCTGAAGAGAGCTGCACATGCAATGCCACATAACTAGGACACAACATGTTCCGCCTATAGGCTAGTAATGCCGTCTCGCCATAAAAACAGCCCCTCATCATTGATATAGTGAGCGGATTGTGGACGACCCGATGGTACATGTAGGCGAGAAAGCAGAGAAAGTCCACGAACTGCCCTAATGATGCCAAACCGTCGCTATCGTTACGACCCCCAGATATCCAGCTACTGGCTCGGAAAGCTAGGCGAAATACACTTTCGACCTGCAGAGCTGAAGAATCTCTGCACACCTACCTGGACTCATCACATTCATATGCCTGTATAACCTTACTCTATCACCCTTCGGGTTAGCGGAGTACCTAAGGCGCTAGTATACTCGGCTCGAAATTGCGGGCTAATCCCCGTCTCCGGAGATTTCAGTTTGAATGGAGGCAAGCTGCGAAGGCGCCCGTGTGCATCGTAGCGCACGTTAAAAATGCCCAGTTGGGCAAAATTCTCCGTATACCTCCACTACGGCGTCCTTGGGACGTAACCCACTCCCCCCAATTGGCTATAAAACTATCGTTAGTTTACCGTGTCTGTTCCTAGAAAATTATTTTCGCGAACTTCTTAAAAACACGCCTATTTTTTGCCACAGTGATCGTCCCATGTGGCTAACAATTATCTTACGTACCAGTGAGAGTAGACAGAATAGTCAAATTATCAAGGTTGCACGAATGCCTTTCTTTTTTGTATAACTGACTACTTGACTGATCTTCCAATTTCACTACATTGAAGTGCGGCTCGTACATAGCGGTACATGTTGGGGCCAGCAAGCTTTATTGAAGAGGGCCACATACCTATTGGCCCACCTCCAGTGACGCAAATGCTCGTCACGGAAGTTCCTTGCAGATTGGTGCACAACTAGTTTGGTATGCCCACTTCTGCAAGTTTTAGTCAGTTAGCTTGTTTGAAGAAAAGCACATGGCAGTGGCACCTACGATGTGACCGACATTCACGTCAAAGATGTTCATTGAATCTGGCGCTAGCCTGCTTTCATCTATTCAGTCATGCAAGTCTGGCGGAACCCGTTTTGTTGAAGAAAACCACATGAAAACTGTCTTCTTTTCCGTTACACTGATTCCCGTTATATACTTTCATTGAATTGTGGCACACGCCCAGCCTCGGCAACGCATTTAAAGTGCGGTTACATTGATTTTACGAAAGGTCCACGTGTAATCACCGAATTATAGCCAGTAAAACAGGTTCGCGTCCAATGGGTCAGATGAGGAGAGCTGCACATGCAATGCCACATACCTAGGACACAACCTGTTCCGCCTATCGGCTAGTAATGCCGTTTCGACATGAAAACAGCCCTTCATCATTGATATAGTGAGGGGATAGTGGACGACCCGATGGTACATGTAGGCGAGAAAGTTGACAAAGTCCTCAAACTGCCCGATTGATGTCAAACTGTCGCTATCATTACGACCCCTATATATCCAGCTACTAGCTCGACAACCTGGGTCAAATACACTTTCAACCTGCAGTGCTTGAGAATCGATGCACACCTTCCTGGACTCATCACATTCATATGCCTGTATAACCTTACTCTATCACCCTTCGGGGTAGCCGAGTACCTAAGGCGCTAGTATACTCGGCTCGAAATTGCGGGCTAATCCCCGGCTCCGGAGATTTCAGTTTGAATGTAGGCAAGCTGCGAAGGCGCCCGTGTGCATCGTAGCGCACGTTAAAGATCCCCAGTTGGGCAAAATTCTCCGTAGACCTCCACTACGGGGTCCTTGGGACGTAACCCACTCCCCCCAATTGGCTATCAAACTATCGTTACTTTACCGCGTCTGTTCCTAGAAAATTCTTTTCCCGAACTTGTTAAAAAGACGCCTATTTTTTGCCACACGATCGGCCCATGTGGCTAACAATTATCTTACGTACCAGTGAGAGTAGACAGAATAGCCAAATTATCAAGGTTGCACGAATGGCTTTCTTTTTTGTATACCTGACTACTTGACTGATCTTCCAATTTCACTACACTGAAGTGCGGCTCGTACATAGCGGTACATGTTGGGGCCTGCAAGCTTTATTGAAGAGGGGCACATACCTCTCGGCCCATCTCCAGTGACGCAAATGCTCGTCACTCACGGAAGTTCCTTGCAGATTGGTACACAACTAGTTTGGTATGTCCACTTATGCAAGTTTTAATGAGTTAGGTTGTTTGATGAAAAGCACATGGCAGTGGCACCTACGATGTGACCGACATTCACGTCAAAGATGTACATTGAATCTGGCACTAGCCTGCTTTCATCTATTCAGTCATGCAAGTCTGGCGGAACCCGATTTGTTCAAGAAAACCACATGAAAACTGTCTCCTTTTCAGTTACACTGATTCCCGTTATGTACTTTCATTGAATTGTGGCGCACACGCAGCCTCGGCAACGCATTTAAAGTGCGGTTACATTGATTTTACGAAAGGTCCACGTGTAATCAGCGAAATATAACCAGTAAAACAGGTTCGCGTCAAATGGGTCAGCTCAGGAGAGCTGCACATGCAATGCCACATACCTAGGACACAACCTGTTTAGCCTATCGGCTAGTAATGCCGTTTCGCCATAAAAACAGCCCCTCATCATTGATATAGTGAGGGGATAGTGGACGACCCGATGGTACATATAGGCGAGAAAGTTGACAAAGTCCTCAAACTGCCATAATGATGTCAAACCGTCGCTATCGTTACGACCCCCATATATCCAGCTACTAGCTCGACAACCTGGGTCAAATACACTTTCAACCTGCAGTGCTGGAGAATCGCAGCACACCTACCTGGACTCATCACATTCATATGCCTGTATAACCTTACTCTATCACCCTTCGGGGTAGCCGAGTAGCTAAGGCGCCAGTATACTCGGCTCGAAATTGCGGGCTAATCCCCGGCTCCGGAGATTTCAGTTTGAATGGAGGCAAGCTGCGAAGGCGCCCGTGTGCATCGTAGCGCACGTTAAAGATCCCCAGTTGGGCAAAATTCTCCGTAGACCTCCACTACGGGGTCCTTGGGACGTAACCCACTCCCCCCAATTGG
Source organism: Dermacentor variabilis (assembly GCF_050947875.1). NCBI lineage: Eukaryota > Metazoa > Arthropoda > Arachnida > Ixodida > Ixodidae > Dermacentor > Dermacentor variabilis. The sequence goes on along the minus strand of NC_134569.1, from coordinate 217,696,461 downwards.
CTATAAAACTATCGTTACTTTACCGCGTCTGTTCCTAGAAAATTCTTTTCCCGAACTTGTTAAAAAGACGCCTATTTTTTGCCACACGATCGGCCCATGTGGCTAACAATTATCTTACGTACCAGTGAGAGTAGACAGAATAGCCAAATTATCAAGGTTGCACGAATGCCTTTCTTTTTTGTATACCTGACTACTTGACTGATCTTCCAATTTCACTACACTGAAGTGCGGCTCGTACATAGCGGTACATGTTGGGGCCAGCAAGCTTTATTGAAGAGGGGCACATACCTCTCGGCCCATCTCCAGTGACGCAAATGCTCGTCACTCACGGAAGTTCCTTGCAGATTGGTACACAACTAGTTTGGTATGCCCACTTATGCAAGTTTTAATGAGTTAGGTTGTTTGATGAAAAGCACATGGCAGTGGCACCTACGATGTGACCGACATTCACGTCAAAGATGTACATTGAATCTGGCACTAGCCTGCTTTCATCTATTCAGTCATGCAAGTCTGGCGGAACCCGTTTTGTTCAAGAAAACCACATGAAAACTGTCTCCTTTTCAGTTACACTGATTCCCGTTATGTACTTTCATTGAATTGTGGCGCACACGCAGCCTCGGCAACGCATTTAAAGTGCGGTTACATTGATTTTACGAAAGGTCCACGTGTAATCAGCGAAATATAACCAGTAAAACAGGTTCGCGTCAAATGGGTCAGCTCAGGAGAGCTGCACATGCAATGCCACATACCTAGGACACAACCTGTTTAGCCTATCGGCTAGTAATGCCGTTTCGCCATAAAAACAGCCCCTCATCATTGATATAGTGAGGGGATAGTGGACGACCCGATGGTACATATAGGCGAGAAAGTTGACAAAGTCCTCAAACTGCCATAATGATGTCAAACCGTCGCTATCGTTACGACCCCCATATATCCAGCTACTAGCTCGACAACCTGGGTCAAATACACTTTCAACCTGCAGTGCTGGAGAATCGCAGCACACCTACCTGGACTCATCACATTCATATGCCTGTATAACCTTACTCTATCACCCTTCGGGGTAGCCGACTAGCTAAGGCGCTAGTATACTCGGCTCGAAATTGCGGGCTAATCCCCGGCTCCGCAGATTTCATTTTGAATGGAGGCAAGCTGCGAAGGCGCCCGTGTGCATCGTAGCGCACGTTAAAGATCCCCAGTTGGGCAAAATTCTCCGTAGACCTCCACTACGGCGTCCTTGGGACGTAACCCACTCCCCCCAATTGGCTATAAAACTATCGTTACTTTACCGCGTCTGTTCCTAGAAAATTCTTTTCCCGAACTTGTTAAAAAGACGCCCATTTTTGCCACAGCGATCGGCCCATGTGGCTAACAATTATCTTACGTACCAGTGAGAGCAGACAGAATAGTCAAATTATCAAGGTTGCAGGAATTCCGTTCTTTTTAGAGCGCAGCTCTTTGGCGTCCGTTCCTGGGTTTCGCGTCGGCGTCGTCGTCGGCCTCGTAACCAGCTCCGCCCCTTTTTCATCCCCCCAGCGCTAGCAGCGACCGACTGATACCGCTGGATGCCGCTGACGCCGCTAGAGAGTCAAGATAACGTGACTGCATAGAACACCGTCGCCACCATGCAGAAAGAGGAGGAAAGGGTCCCCCCCCCTGCTCTTGTGTGGCGGATAGGGTGCTCTTCAGTTGCCGACGCGCCGGTTATTCGTTGTCCCTGAAACCAACTCCGCAGCTGGGGTTGACTCAATATCGGCGTCAGCGGCATCAGTCAGTCGCTGCTATCTCTTCCCTCCTCCCTTTATCGTGTTGTCCGCTTGCTGCGCGCGCTTCTGCCCCCATCGTTTGCCGCTGAGTGTACACGCCGCCCCCCTCCCCCCTCTTCCTGCGAGTCACCGGTTGTCAAAGCGCCGGCTCGAACTTAATTCCTTTCTTCGCTCCTCCTCCAATGCAACCCCTGTGCGGTGGCAATCAGAGAGCCAGATCGGTGGCGGCGGATCTGTATATGTGCACCGCCCGAGCCGAAATTGCCGCTGCCGTTCGCCCTGTGCGGTGGCAATCAGAGAGCCAGATCGGTGGCGGCTTGACATAAAGACAAACAGCAATTTCCTAACACTTATGCGGGAGAACATCCCGTTCCTCTCGCTCGTAACGCGTCCCACGGCTGTGACAACCTCGCGAGGCACTTGTATAGATCTCGTCTTTGAGAATCAAGCATTGATGTACCAAGTCGAACATATATCAGTCTATTTCTCCGACCACAAAGCTTCCTTCATGACTGTCAAGAACTGTTAGTGGAGTCTTTGTTAAAGGAATACGTGTGAAAAATAAAAAAAAAATTCTGTGATAGCGCATACATGTGTTGCTCGATTCCTTTGCCTCAATCTATCGAAAAGGTGAAACAGCTTATTTGCTGCGCTCAAATTTCGCATTAGGAAGTAACGTAATCGTCGGCAATTTTTTGTATGACTGACTACTTGACTGATCTTCCAATTTCACTACATTGAAGTGCGGCTCGTACATAGCGGTACATGTTGGGGCCAGCAAGCTTTATTGAAGAGGGGCACATACCTCTTGGCACATCTCCAGTGACGCAAATGCTCGTCACTTACGGAAGTTCCTTGCAGATTGGTCCACAACTAGTTTCGTATGCCCACTTATGCAAGCTTTAGTGAGTTAGGTTTTTTTGATGAAAATCACATGGCAGTGGCACCTACGATGTGACCGACATTCACGTCAAAGATGTACATTGAATCTGGCACTAGCCTGCTTTCATTTATTCAGTCATGCAAGTCTGGCGGAACCCGTTTTGTTAAAGAAAACCACATGAAAACTGCCTTCTTTTCCGTTACACTGATTCCCGTTATATACTTTCATTGAATTGTGGCACACACGCAGCCTCGGCAACGCATTTAAAGTGCGGTTACATTTTTTTTGTGACAGGTCTACGTGTAATCAGCGAAATATAACCAGTAAAACAGGTTCGCGTCAAATGGATCAGCTGAGGAGAGCTGCACATGCAATGCCACATACCTAGGACACAACCTGTTCAGCCTATCGGCTAGTAATGTCGTTTCGCCATAAAAACAGCCCCTCATCATTGATATAGTGAAGGGATAGTGGACGACCCGATGGTACATATAGGCGAGAAAGTTGACAAAGTCCTCAAACTGCCAGAATGATGTCAAACCGTCGCTATCGTTACGACCCCCATATATCCAGCTACTAGCTCGACAACCTGGGTCAAATACACTTTCAACCTGCAGTGCTGGAGAATCGCAGCACACCTACCTGGACTCATCACATTCATATGCCTGTATAACCTTACTCTATCACCCTTCGGGGTAGCCGAGTAGCTAAGGCGCTAGTATACTCGGCTCGAAATTACGGGCTAATCCCCGGCTCTGGAGATTTCAATTTGAATGGAGGCAAGCTGCGAAAGCGCCCGTGTGCATCGTAGCGCACGTTAAAAATCCCCAGTTGGGCAAAATTCTCCGTAGACCTCCACTACGGCGTCCTTGGGACGTAACCCATTCCCCCAATTGGCTATAAAACTATCGTTAGTTTACCGCGTCTGTTCCTAGAAAATTATTTTCCCGAACTTGTTAAAAAGACGCCTATTTTTTGCCACAGCGATCGGCCCATGTGGCTAACAATTATCTTACGTACCAGTGAGAGTAGACAGAATAGTCAAATTATCAAGGTTGCACCAATGCCTTTCTTTTTTGTATAACTGACTACTTGACTGATCTTCCAATTTCACTACATTGAAGTGCGGCTCGTACGTAGCGGTACATGTTGGGGCCAGCAAGCTTTATTGAAGAGGGTCACATACCTCTTGGCACATCTCCAGTGACGCAAATGCTCGTCACTTACGGAAGTTCCTTGCAGATTGGTCCACAACTAGTTCCGTATGCCCTCTTATGCAAGTTTTAGTGAGTTAGGCTTTTTTGATGAAAATCACATGGCAGTGGCACCTACGATGTGACCGACATTCGCGTCAAAGATGTACATTGAATCTGGCACTAGCCTGCTTTCATCTATTCAGTCACGCAAGTCTGGCGGAACCCGTTTTGTTGAAGAAAACCACATGAAAACTGTCTCCGTTTCAGTTACACTGATTCCCGTTATGTACTTTCATTGAATTGTGGGGCACACCCAGTCTCGGCAACGCACTTAAAGTGCGGTTACATTGATTTTACGAAAGGTCCACGTGTAATCAGCGAAATATAGCTAGTAAAACAGGTTCGCATCAAATGGGTCAGCTGAGCAGAGCTGCCCATGTAATGCCACATACCTAGGACACAACCTGTTCAGCCTATCGGCTAGTAATGCCGTTTCGCCATAAAAACAGCCCCTCATCATTGATATAGTGAGGGGATAGTGGACGACCCGATGGTACATGTAGGCGAGAAAGTTGACAAAGTCCTCAAACTGCCATAATGATGTCAAACCGTCGCTATCGTTACGACCCCCATGTATCCAGCTACTAGCTCGACAACCTGGGTCAAATACACTTTCAACCTGCAGTGCTGGAGAATCGCAGCACACCTACCTGGACTTATCACATTCATATGCCTGTATAACCTTACTCTATCACCCTTCGGGTTAGCCGAGTAGCTAAGGCGCTAGTATACTCGGCTCGAAATTGCGGGCTAATCCCCGGCTCCGGAGATTTCAATTTGAATGGAGGCAAGCTGCGAAGGCGCCCGTGTGCATCGTAGCGCACGTTAAAGATCCCCAGTTGGGCAAAATTCTCTGTAGACCTCCACTACGGCGTCCTTCGGACGTAACCCACTCCCCGCAATTGGCTATAAAACTATCGTTACTTTACCGCGTCTGTTCCTAGAAAATTCTTTTCCCGAACTTGTTAAAAAGACGCCTATTTTTTGCCACAGCGATCGGCCCATGTGGCTAACAATTATCTTACGTACCAGTGAGTGCAGACAGAATAGTCAAATTATCAAGGTTGCACGAATGCCGTTCTTTTTTGTATGACTGACTACTTGACTGATCTTCCAATTTCACTACATAGAAGTGCGGCTCGTACATAGCGGTACATGTTGCGGCCAGCTAGCTTTATTGAAGAGGGGCACATACCTCTCGGCCCTTCTCCAGTGACGCAAATGCTCGTCACTCACGGAAGTTCCTTGCAGATTGGTACACAACTAGTTTGGTATGCCCACTTATGTAAGTTTTAATGAGTTAGGTTGTTTGATGAAAAGCACATGGCAGTGGCACCTACGATGTAGCCGACATTCACGTCAAAGATGTACATTGAATCTGGCACTAGCCTGCTTTCATCTATTCAGTCATGCAAGTCTGGCGGAACCCGTTTTGTTCAAGAAAACCACATGAAAACTGTCTCCTTTTCTGTTACACTGATTCCCGTTATATACTTTCATTGAATTGTGGCGCACACGCAGCCTCGGCAACCCATTTAAAGTGCGGTTACCCTGATTTTACGAAAGGTCCACGTGTAATCAGCGAAATATAACCAGTAAAACAGGTTCGCGTCAAATGGGTCAGTTGAGGAGAGCTGCACATGCAATGCCACATACCTAGGACACAACCTGTTCAGCCTATCGGCTAGTAATGCCGTTTCGCCATAAAAACAGCTCCTCATCATTGATATAGTGAGGGGATAGTGGACGACCCGATGGTACATGTAGGCGAGAAAGTTGACAAAGTCCTCAAACTGCCATAATGATGTCAAACCGTCGCTATCGTTACGACCCCCATATATCCAGCTACTAGCTCGACAACCTGGGTCAAATACAATTTCAACCTGCAGTGCTGGCGAATCGCAGCACACCTACCTGGACTCATCACATTCATATGCCTGTATAACCTTACTCTATCACCTTTCGGGGTAGCCGAGTAGCTAAGGCGCTAGTATACTCGGCTCGAAATTGCGGGCTAATCCCCGGCTCCGGAGATTTCAGTTTGAATGGAGGCAAGCTGCGAAGGCGCCCGTGTGCATCGTAGCGGACGTTAAAGATCCCCAGTTGGGCAAAATTCTCCGTAGACCTCCACTACGGCGTCCTTGGGACGTAACCCACTCCCCCCAATTGGCTATAAAACTATCGCTACTTTACCGCGTCTGTTCCTAGAAAATTCTTTTCCCGAACTTGTTAAAAAGACGCCTATTTTTTGCCACAGCGATCGGCCCATGTGGCTAACAATTATCTCACGTACCAGTGAGAGCAGACAGAATAGTCAAATTATCAAGGTTGCACGAATGCCGTTCTTTTTTGTATGACTGACTACTTGACTGATCTTCCAATTTCACTACATTGAAGTGCGGCTCGTACATAGCGGTACATGTTGGGGCCAGCAAGCTTCATTGAAGAGGGGCACATACCTCTTGGCACATCTCCAGTGACACAAATGCTCGTCACTTACGGAAGTTCCTTGCCGATTGGTCCACAACTAGTTTCGTACGCCCAATTATGCATGTTTTAGTGAGTTAGGTTTTTTTGATGAAAATCACATGGCAGTGGCACCAACGATGTGACCGATATTCACGTCAAAGATGTACATTGAATCTGGCACTAGCCTGCTTTCATCTATTCAGTCATGCAAGTCTGGCGGAACCAGTTTTCTTCAAGAAAACCACATGAAAACTGTCTCCTTTTCAGTTACGCTGATTCCCGTTATGTACTTTCATTGAATTGTGGCACACACCCGGTGTCGGAAACGCATTTAAAGTGCGGTTACATTTTTTTTGTGAAAGGTCTACGTGTAATCAGCGAAATAAAGCCAGTAAAACAGGTTCGCTTCAAATGGGTCAGCTGAAGAGAGCTGCACATGCAATGCCACATAACTAGGACACAACATGTTCCGCCTATAGGCTAGTAATGCCGTTTCGCCATAAAAACAACCCCTCATCATTGATATAGTGAGCGGATTGTGGACGACCCGATGGTACATTTAAGCGAGAAAGCAGAGAAAGTCCACGAACTGCCCTAATGATGTCAAACCGTCGCAATCGTTACGACCCCCAGATATTCAGCTACTGGCTCGATAACCTGGGCCAAATACACTTTCAACCTGCAGAGCTGAAGAATCGCTGCACACCTACCTGGACTCATCACATTCATATGCCTGTATAACCTTACTCTATCACCCTTCGGGGTAGCGGAGTACCTAAGGCGCTAGTATACTCGGCTCGAAATTGCGGGCTAATCCCCGGCTCCGGAGATTTCAGTTTGAATGGAGGCAAGCTGCGAAGGCGCCCGTGTGCATCGTAGCCCACGTTAAAGATCCCCAGTTGGGCGAAATTCTCCGTAGACCTCCACTACGGCGTCCTTTGGACGTAACCCACTCCCCCCAATTGGCTATAAAACTATCGTTACATTACCGCGTCTGTTCCTAGAAAATTCTTTTCCCGAACTTGTTAAAAAGACGAATATTTTTTGCCACAGCGATCGGCCCATGTGGCTAACAATTATCTTACGTACAAGTGAGAGCAGACAGAATAGTCAAATTATCAAGGTTGCACGAATGCCTTTCTTTTTTGTATAACTGACTACTTGACTGATCTTCCAATTTCACTACATTGAAGTGCGGCTCGTTCATAGCGGTACATGTTGGGGCCAGCAAGCTTTATTGAAGAGGGGCACATACCTCTTGGCACATCTCCAGTGACGCAAATGCTCGTCACTTACGGAAGTTCCTTGCAGATTGGTCCACAACTAGTTCCGTATGCCCTCTTATGCAAGTTTTAGTGAGTTAGGCTATTTTGATGAAAATCACAGGGCAGTGGCACCTACGATGTGACCCACACTCACGTCAAAGATGTACATTGAATCTAGCACTAGCCTGCTTTCATCTATTCAGTCATGGAAGTCTGACGGAGCCCGTTTTGTTCAAGAAAACCACATGAAAACTGTCTCCTTTGCAGTTACACTGATTCCCGTTATATACTTTCATTGAATTGTGGCACACATCCAGCCTCGGCAACGCATTTAAAGTGCGGTTACATTGATTTTACGAAAGGTCCACGTGTAATCACCGAAATATAACCAGTAAAACAGGTTCGCGTCAAATGGGTCAGATGAGGAGAGCTGCACATGCAATGCCACATACCTAGGACACAACCTGTTCCGCCTATCGGCTAGTAATGCCGTTTCGCCATGAAAACAGCCCTTCATCATTGATATAGTGAGGGGATAGTGGACGACCCGATGGTACATGTAGGCGAGAAAGTTGACAAAGTCCTCAAACTGCCATAATGATGTCAAACCGTCGCTATCGTTACCACCCCCATGTATCCAGCTACTAGCTCGACAACCTGGGTCAAATACACTTTCAACCTGCAGTGCTGGAGAATCGCAGCACACCTACCTGGACTCATCACATTCATATGCCTGTATAACCTTACTCTATCACCCTTCGGGGTAGCCGAGTAGCTAAGGCGCTAGTATACTCGGCTCGAAATTGCGGGCTAATCCCCGGCTCCGGAGATTTCAATTTGAATGGAGGCAAGCTGCGAAGGCGCCCGTGTGCATCGTAGCGCACGTTAAAGATCCCCAGTTGGGCAAAATTCTCCGTAGACCTCCACTACGGCGTCCTTGGGACGTAACCCACTCCCCCCAATTGGCTATAAAACTATCGTTACTTTACCGCGTCTGTTCCTAGAAAATTCTTTTCCCGAACTTGTTAAAAAGACGCCTATTTTTTGCCACAGCGATCGGCCCATGTGGCTAACAATTATCTTACGTACCAGTGAGAGCAGACAGAATAGTCAAATTATCAAGGTTGCACGAATGCCGTTCTTTTTTGTATGACTGACTACTTGACTGATCTTCCAATTTCACTACATTGAAGTGCGGCTCGTACATAGCGGTACATGTTGGGGCCAGCAAGCTTTATTGAAGAGGGGCACATACCTCTTGGCACATCCCCAGTGACGCAAATGCTCGTCACTTACGGAAGTTCCTTGCAGATTGGTCCACAACTATTTTCGTATGCCCACTTATGCAAGTTTTAGTGAGTTAGGTTTTTTTGATGAAAATCACATGGCAGTGGCACCTACGATGTGACCGACATTCACGTCAAAGATGTACATTGAATCTGGCACTAGCCTGCTTTCATCTATTCAGTCATGCAAGTCTGGCGGAACCAGTTTTCTTCAAGAAAACCACATGAAAACTGTCTCCTTTTCAGTTACGCTGATTCCCGTTATGTACTTTCATTGAATTGTGGCACACACCCGGTGTCGGCAACGCATTTAAAGTGCGGTTACATTTTTTTTTGTGAAAGGTCTACGCGTAATCAGCGAAATATAGCCATTAAAACAGGTTCGCTTCAAATGGCTCAGCTCAAGAGAGCTGCACATGCAATGCCACATAACTAGGACACAACATGTTCCGCCTATAGGCTAGTAATGCCGTTTCGCCATAAAAACAACCCCTCATCATTGATATAGTGAGCGGATTGTGGACGACCCGATGGTACATTTAAGCGAGAAAGCAGAGAAAGTCCACGAACTGCCCTAATGATGTCAAACCGTCGCAATCGTTACGACCCCCAGATATTCAGCTACTGGCTCGATAACCTGGGCCAAATACACTTTCAACCTGCAGAGCTGAAGAATCGCTGCACACCTACCTGGACTCATCACATTCATATGCCTGTATAACCTTACTCTATCACCCTTCGGGGTAGCGGAGTACCTAAGGCGCTAGTATATTCGGCTCGAAATTGCGGGCTAATCCCCGGCTCCAGAGATTTCAGTTTGAATGGAGTCAAGCTGCGAAGGCGCCCGTGTGCATCGTAGCCCACGTTAAAGATCCCCAGTTGGGCAAAATTCTCCGTAGACCTCCACTACGGCGTCCTTTGGACGTAACCCACTCCCCCCAATTGGCTATAAAACTATCGTTACATTACCGCGTCTGTTCCTAGAAAATTCTTTTCCCGAACTTGTTAAAAAGACGAATATATTTTGCCACAGCGATCGGCCCATGTGGCTAACAATTATCTGACGTACAAGTGAGAGCAGACAGAATAGTCAAATTATCAAGGTTGCACGAATGCCTTTCTTTTTTGTATAACTGACTACTTGACTGATCTTCCAATTTCACTACATTGAAGTGCGGCTCGTCCATAGCGGTACATGTTGGGGCCAGCAAGCTTTATTGAAGAGGGCCACATACCTCTTGGCCCATCTCCAGTGACTCAAATGCTCGTCACTTACGGAAGTTCCTTCCAGATTGGTACACAACTAGTTTGGTATGCCCACCTATGCAAGTTTTAGTGAGTTAGGTTTTTTTGATGAAAAGCACATGGCAGTGGCACCTACGATGTGATCGACATTCACGTCAAAGATGTACATTGAATCTGGCACTAGCCTGCTTTCATCTATTCAGTCATGCAAGTCTGTCGGAGCCAGTTTTGTTCAAGAAAACCACATGAAAACTGTCTGCTTTTCAGTTACACTGATTCCCGTTATATACTTTCATTGAATTGTGGCAGACACGCAGCCTCGGCAACGCATTTAAAGGGCGGTTACATTTTTTTGTGACAGGTCTACGTGTAATCAGCGAAATATAACCAGTAAAACAGGTTCGGGTCAAATGGGTCAGCTGAGGAGAGCTGCACATGCAATGCCACATACCTAGGACACAACCTGTGCAGCCTATCGGCTAGTAATGCCGTTTCGCCATAAAAACAGCCCCTCATCATTGATATAGTGAGGGGATAGTGGACGACCCGATGGTACATGTAGGCGAGAAAGTTGACAAAGTCCTCAAACTGCCATAATGATGTCAAACCGTCGCTATCATTACGACCCCCATATATCCAGCTACTAGCTCGACAATCTGGGTCAAATACACTTTCAACCTACAGTGCTGGAGAGTCGCAGCGCACCTACCTGGACTCATCACATTCATATGCCTGTATAACCTTACTCTATCACCCTTCGGGGTAGCCGAGTAGCTAAGGCGCTAGTATACTGGGCTCGAAATTGCGGGCTAATCCCCGGCTCCGGAGATTTCAGTTTGAATGGAGGCAAGCTGCGAAGGCGCCCGTGTGCATCGTACCGCACGTTAAAGATCCCCAGTTGGGCAAAATTCTCCGTAGACCTCCACTACGGCGTCCTTGGGACGTAACCCACTCCCCCCAATTGGCTATAAAACTATCGTTACTTTACCGCGTCTGTTCCTAGAAAATTCTTTTCCCGAACTTGTTAAAAAGACGCCTATTTTTTGCCACAGCGATCGGCCCATGTGCCGACAATTATCTTACGTACCAGCCAGCGCAGACAGAATAGTCAAATTATCAAGGTTGCACGAATGCCGTTCTTTTTTGTATGACTGACTACTTGACTGATCTTCCAATTTCACTACATTGAAGTGCGGCTCGTACATAGCGGTACATGTTGGGGCCAGCAAGCTTCATTGAAGAGGGGCACATACCTCTTGGCACATCTCCAGTGACGCAAATGCTCGTCACTTACGGAAGTTCCTTGCCGATTGGTCCACAACTAGTTTCGTATGCCCACTTATGCATGTTTTAGTGAGTTAGGTTTTTTTTGATGAAAATCACATGGCAGTGGCACCAACGATGTGACCGACATTCACGTCAAAGATGTACATTAAATCTGGCACTAGCCTGCTTTCATCTATTCAGTCATGCAAGTCTGGCGGAACCAGTTTTCTTCAAGAAAACCACATGAAAACTGTCTCCTGTTCAGTTACGCTGATTCCCGTTATGTACTTTCATTGAATTGTGGCACACACCCGGTGTCGGAAACGCATTTAAAGTGCGGTTACATTTTTTTTTGTGAAAGGTCTACGCGTAATCAGCGAAATATAGCCATTAAAACAGGTTCGCTTCAAATGGCTCAGCTCAAGAGAGCTGCACATGCAATGCCACATAACTAGGACACAACATGTTCCGCCTATAGGCTAGTAATGCCGTTTCGCCATAAAAACAACCCCTCATCATTGATATAGTGAGCGGATTGTGGACGACCCGATGGTACATTTAAGCGAGAAAGCAGAGAAAGTCCACGAACTGCCCTAATGATGTCAAACCGTCGCAATCGTTACGACCCCCAGATATTCAGCTACTGGCTCGATAACCTGGGCCAAATACACTTTCAACCTGCAGAGCTGAAGAATCGCTGCACACCTACCTGGACTCATCACATTCATATGCCTGTATAACCTTACTCTATCACCCTTCGGGGTAGCGGAGTACCTAAGGCGCTAGTATATTCGGCTCGAAATTGCGGGCTAATCCCCGGCTCCAGAGATTTCAGTTTGAATGGAGGCAAGCTGCGAAGGCGCCCGTGTGCATCGTAGCCCACGTTAAAGATCCCCAGTTGGGCAAAATTCTCCGTAGACCTCCACTACGGCGTCCTTTGGACGTAACCCACTCCCCCCAATTGGCTATAAAACTATCGTTACATTACCGCGTCTGTTCCTAGAAAATTCTTTTCCCGAACTTGTTAAAAAGACGAATATATTTTGCCACAGCGATCGGCCCATGTGGCTAACAATTATCTGACGTACAAGTGAGAGCAGACAGAATAGTCAAATTATCAAGGTTGCACGAATGCCTTTCTTTTTTGTATAACTGACTACTTGACTGATCTTCCAATTTCACTACATTGAAGTGCGGCTCGTCCATAGCGGTACATGTTGGGGCCAGCAAGCTTTATTGAAGAGGGCCACATACCTCTTGGCCCATCTCCAGTGACTCAAATGCTCGTCACTTACGGAAGTTCCTTCCAGATTGGTACACAACTAGTTTGGTATGCCCACCTATGCAAGTTTTAGTGAGTTAGGTTTTTTTGATGAAAAGCACATGGCAGTGGCACCTACGATGTGATCGACATTCACGTCAAAGATGTACATTGAATCTGGCACTAGCCTGCTTTCATCTATTCAGTCATGCAAGTCTGTCGGAGCCAGTTTTGTTCAAGAAAACCACATGAAAACTGTCTGCTTTTCAGTTACACTGATTCCCGTTATATACTTTCATTGAATTGTGGCAGACACGCAGCCTCGGCAACGCATTTAAAGGGCGGTTACATTTTTTTGTGACAGGTCTACGTGTAATCAGCGAAATATAACCAGTAAAACAGGTTCGGGTCAAATGGGTCAGCTGAGGAGAGCTGCACATGCAATGCCACATACCTAGGACACAACCTGTGCAGCCTATCGGCTAGTAATGCCGTTTCGCCATAAAAACAGCCCCTCATCATTGATATAGTGAGGGGATAGTGGACGACCCGATGGTACATGTAGGCGAGAAAGTTGACAAAGTCCTCAAACTGCCATAATGATGTCAAACCGTCGCTATCATTACGACCCCCATATATCCAGCTACTAGCTCGACAATCTGGGTCAAATACACTTTCAACCTACAGTGCTGGAGAATCGCAGCACACCTACCTGGACTCATCACATTCATATGCCTGTATAACCTTACTCTATCACCCTTCGGGGTAGCCGAGTAGCTAAGGCGCTAGTATACTGGGCTCGAAATTGCGGGCTAATCCCCGGCTCTGGAGATTTCAGTTTGAATGGAGGCAAGCTGCGAAGGCGCCCGTGTGCATCGTACCGCACGTTAAAGATCCCCAGTTGGGCAAAATTCTCCGTAGACCTCCACTACGGCGTCCTTGGGACGTAACCCACTCCCCCCAATTGGCTATAAAACTATCGTTACTTTACCGCGTCTGTTCCTAGAAAATTCTTTTCCCGAACTTGTTAAAAAGACGCCTATTTTTTGCCACAGCGATCGGCCCATGTGCCGACAATTATCTTACGTACCAGCCAGCGCAGACAGAATAGTCAAATTATCAAGGTTGCACGAATGCCGTTCTTTTTTGTATGACTGACTACTTGACTGATCTTCCAATTTCACTACATTGAAGTGCGGCTCGTACATAGCGGTACATGTTGGGGCCAGCAAGCTTCATTGAAGAGGGGCACATACCTCTTGGCACATCTCCAGTGACGCAAATGCTCGTCACTTACGGAAGTTCCTTGCCGATTGGTCCACAACTAGTTTCGTATGCCCACTTATGCATGTTTTAGTGAGTTAGGTTTTTTTTGATGAAAATCACATGGCAGTGGCACCAACCATGTGACCGACATTCACGTCAAAGATGTACATTAAATCTGGCACTAGCCTGCTTTCATCTATTCAGTCATGCAAGTCTGGCGGAACCAGTTTTCTTCAAGAAAACCACATGAAAACTGTCTCCTGTTCAGTTACGCTGATTCCCGTTATGTACTTTCATTGAATTGTGGCACACACCCGGTGTCGGAAACGCATTTAAAGTGCGGTTACATTTTTTTTGTGAAAGGTCTACGTGTAATCAGCGAAATATAGCCAGTAAAACAGGTTCGCTTCAAATGGGTCAGCTGAAGAGAGCTGCACATGCAATGCCACATAACTAGGACACAACATGTTCCGCCTATAGGCTAGTAATGCCGTTTCGCCATAAAAACAACCCCTCATCATTGATATAGTGAGCGGATTGTGGACGACCCGATGGTACATTTAAGCGAGAAAGCAGAGAAAGTCCACGAACTGCCCTAATGATGTCAAACCGTCGCAATCGTTACGACCCCCAGATATTCAGCTACTGGCTCGATAACCTGGGCCAAATACACTTTCAACCTGCAGAGCTGAAGAATCGCTGCACACCTACCTGGACTCATCACATTCATATGCCTGTATAACCTTACTCAATCACCCTTCGGGGTAGCGGAGTACCTAAGGCGCTAGTATACTCGGCTCGAAATTGCGGGCTAATCCCCGGCTCCGGAGATTTCAGTTTGAATGGAGGCAAGCTGCGAAGGCGCCCGTGTGCATCGTACCCCACGTTAAAGATCCCCAGTTGGGCAAAATTCTCCGTAGACCTCCACTACGGCGTCCTTTGGACGTAACCCACTCCCCCCAATTGGCTATAAAACTATCGTTACATTACCGCGTCTGTTCCTAGAAAATTCTTTTCCCGAACTTGTTAAAAAGACGAATATTTTTTGCCACAGCGATCGGCCCATGTGGCTAACAATTATCTTACGTACAAGTGAGAGCAGACAGAATAGTCAAATTATCAAGGTTGCACGAATGCCTTTCTTTTTTGTATAACTGACTACTTGACTGATCTTCCAATTTCACTACATTGAAGTGCGGCTTGTTCATAGCGGTACATGTTGGGGCCAGCAAGCTTTATTGAAGAGGGGCACATACCTCTTGGCACATCTCCAGTGACGCAAATGCTCGTCACTTACGGAAGTTCCTTGCAGATTGGTCCACAACTAGTTCCGTATGCCCTCTTATGCAAGTTTTAGTGAGTTAGGCTATTTTGATGAAAATCACAGGGCAGTGGCACCTACGATGTGACCCACACTCACGTCAAACATGTACATTGAATCTAGCACTAGCCTGCTTTCATCTATTCAGTCATGGAAGTCTGACGGAGCCCGTTTTGTTCAAGAAAACCACATGAAAACTGCCTTCTTTGCAGTTACACTGATTCCCGTTATATACTTTCATTGAATTGTGGCACACATCCAGCCTCGGCAACGCATTTAAAGTGCGGTTACATTGATTTTACGAAAGGTCCACGTGTAATCACCGAAATATAACCAGTAAAACAGGTTCGCGTCAAATGGGTCAGATGAGGAGAGCTGCACATGCAATGCCACATACCTAGGACACAACCTGTTCCGCCTATCGGCTAGTAATGCCGTTTCGCCATGAAAACAGCCCTTCATCATTGATATAGTGAGGGGATAGTGGACGACCCGATGGTACATGTAGGCGAGAAAGTTGACAATGTCTTCAAACTGCCCGATTGATGTCAAACTGTCGCTATCATTACGACCCCTATATATCCAGCTACTAGCTCGACAACCTGGGTCAAATACACTTTCAACCTGCAGTGCTTGAGAATCGATGCACACCTACCTGGACTCATCACATTCATATGCCTGTATAACCTTACTCTATCACCCTTCGGGGTAGCCGAGTACCTAAGGCGCTAGTATACCCGGCTCGAAATTGTGGGCTAATCCCCGGCTCCGGAGATTTCAGTTTCAATGGAGGCAAGCTGCGAAGGCGCCCGTGTGCATCGTAGCGCACGTTAAAGATCCCCGGTTGGGCAAAATTCTCCGTAGACCTCCACTACGGCGTCCTTGGGACGTAACCCACTCCCCCCAATTGGCTATAAAACTATCGTTACTTTACCGCGTCTGTTCCTAGAAAATTATTTTCCCGAACTTGTTAAAAAGACGCCTATTTTTTGCCACAGCGATCGGCCCATGTGGCTAAAAATTATCTTACGTACCAGTGAGAGTAGACAGAATAGTCAAATTATCAAGGTTGCACGAATGCCTTTCTTTTTTGTATAACTGACTACTTGACTGATCTTCCAATTTCACTACACTGAAGTGCGGCTCGTACATAGCGGTACATGTTGAGACCAGCAAGCTTTATTGAAGAGGGGAACATACCTCTCGGCCCATCTCCAGTGACGCAAATGCTCGTCACTCACGGAAGTTCCTTGCAGATTGGTACACAACTAGTTTGGTATGCCCACTTATGCAAGTTTTAATGAGTTAGGTTGTTTGATGAAACGCACATGGCAGTGGCACCTACGATGTGACCGACATTCACGTCAAAGATGTACATTGAATCTGGCACTAGCCTGCTTTCATCTATTCAGTCACGCAAGTCTGGCGGAACCCGTTTTGTTGAAGAAAACCACATGAAAACTGTCTCCTTTTCAGTTACGCTGATTCCCGTTATGTACTTTCATTGAATTGTGGGGCACACCCAGTCTCGGCAACGCATTTTAAGTGCGGTTACATTGATTTTACGAAAGGTCCACGTGTAATCAGCGAAATATAGCTAGTAAAACAGGTTCGCATCAAATGGGTCAGCTGAGCAGAGCTGCCCATGTAATGCCACATACCTAGGACACAACCTGTTCAGCCTATCGGCTAGTAATGCCGTTTCGCCATAAAAACAGCCCCTCATCATTGATATAGTGAGGGGATAGTGGACGACCCGATGGTACATGTAGGCGAGAAAGTTGACAAAGTCCTCAAACTGCCATAATGATGTCAAACCGTCGCTATCGTTACCACCCCCATGTATCCAGCTACTGGCTCGATAACCTGGGCCAAATACACTTTCAACCTGCAGAGCTGAAGAATCGCTGCACACCTACCTGGACTCATCACATTCATATGCCTGTATAACCTTACTCTATCACCCTTCGGGGTAGCGGAGTACCTAAGGCGCTAGTATACTCGCCCCGAAATTGCGGGCTAATCCCCGGCTCCGGAGATTTCAGTTTGAATGGAGGCAAGCTGCGAAGGCGCCCGTGTGCATCGTAGCCCACGTTAAAGATCCCCAGTTGGGCAAAATTCTCCGTAGACCTCCACTACGGCGTCCTTTGGACGTAACCCACTCCCCCCAATTGGCTATAAAACTATCGCTACATTACCGCGTCTGTTCCTAGAAAATTCTTTTCCCGAACTTGTTAAAAAGACGAATATATTTTGCCACAGCGATCGGCCCATGTGGCTAACAATTATCTTACGTACCAGCCAGAGCAGACAGAATAGTCAAATTATCAAGGTTGCACGAATGCCTTTCTTTTTTGTATGACTGACTACTTGACTGATCTTCCAATTTCACTACATTGAAGTGCGGCTCGTACATAGCGGTACATGATGGGGCGAGCAAGCTTTATTGAAGAGGGGCACATACCTCTTGGCCGATCTCCAGTGACGCAAATGCTCGTCACTCACAGAAGTTCCTTGCAGATTTGTAGACAACTAGTTTCGTATGCCCACCTATGCAAGTTTTAGTGAGTTAGATTGTTTGATGAAAATCACATGGCAGTGGCACCTACGATGTGACTGACATTCACGTCAAAGATGTACATTGAATCTGGCGCTAGCCTGCTTTCATCTATTCAGTTATGCAAGTCTGACTGAGCCCGTTTTGTTCAAGAAAACCACATGAAAACTGTCTCCTTTTCAGGTACACTGATTCCCGTTATGTACTTTCATTGAATTGTGGCACACACCCAGTGTCGGCAACGCATTTAAAGTGCGGTTACATTTTTTTGTGAAAGCTCTACGTGTAATCAGCGAAATATAGCCAGTAAAATAGGTTCGCGTCAAATGGGTCAGCTGAAGAGAGCTGCACATGCAATGCCACATAACTAGGACACAACATGTTCCGCCTATACGCTAGTAATGCCGTTTCGCCATAAAAACAACCCCTCATCATTGATATAGTGAGCGGATTGTGGACGACCCGATGGTACATTTAAGCGAGAAAGCAGAGAAAGTCCACGAACTGCCCTAATGATGTCAAACCGTCGCAATCGTTACGACCCACAGATATTCAGCTACTGGCTCGATAACCTGGGCCAAATACACTTTCAACCTGCAGAGCTGAAGAATCGCTGCACACCTACCTGGACTCATCACGTTCATATGCCTGTATAACCTTACTCTATCACCCTTCGGGGTAGCGGAGTACCTAAGGCGCTAGTATACTCGGCTCGAAATTGCGGGCTAATCCCCGGCTCCGGAGATTTCAGTTTGAATGGAGGCAAGCTGCGAAGGCGCCCGTGTGCATCGTAGCGCAGGTTAAAAATCCCCAGTTGGGCAAAATTCTCCGTAGACCTCCACTGCGGCGTCCTTGGAACATAACCCACTCCCCCCAATTGGCCATAAAACTATCGTTACATTAACGCGTCTGTTCCTAGAAAATTCTTTTCCCGAACTTGTTAAAAAGACGCCTTTTTTGCCACAGCGATCGGCCCATGTGGCCAACAATTATCTTACGCACCAGTGAGAGCAGACAGAATAGTCAACTTATCAAGGTTGCACGAATGCCTTTCTTTTTTGTATCACTGACGACTTGACTGATCTTCCAATTTCACTACATTGAAGTGCGGCTCGTACATAGCGGTACATGTTGGGGCCAGCAAGCTTTATTGAAGAGGGCCACATACCTCTTGGCCCATCTCCAGTGACGCAAATGCTCGTCACGGAAGTTCCTTGCAGATTGGTACACAACTAGTTTGGTATGCCCACTTATGCAAGTTTTAGTGAGTTAGGTTGTTTGATGAAAATCACATGGCAGTGGCACCTACGATGTGACCGACATTCACGTCAAAGATGTACATTCAATCTGGCACTAGCCTGCTTTCATCTATTCAGTCATGCAAGTCTGGCGGAACCCGTTTTGTTCAAGAAAACCACATGAAAACTGTCTCCTTTTCAGTTACACTGATTCCCGTTATATACTTTCATTGAATTGTGGCGCACACGCAGCCTCGGCAACCCATTTAAAGTGCGGTTACACTGATTTTACGAAAGGTCCACGTGTAATCAGCGAAATATAACCAGTAAAACAGGTTCGGGTCAAATGGGTCAGCTGAGGAGAGCTGCACATGCAATGCCACATACCTAGGACACAACCTGTGCAGCCTATCGGCTAGTAATGCCGTTTCGCCATAAAAACAGCCCCTCATCATTGATATAGTGAGGGGATAGTGGACGACCCGATGGTACATGTAGGCGAGAAAGTTGACAAAGTCCTCAAACTGCCATAATGATGTCAAACCGTCGCTATCATTACGACCCCCATATATCCAGCTACTAGCTCGACAATCTGGGTCAAATACACTTTCAACCTGCAGTGCTGAAGAATCGCAGCACACCTACCTGGACTCATCACATTCATATGCCTGTATAACCTTACTCTATCACCCTTCGGGGTAGCCGAGTAGCTAAGGCGCTAGTATACTCGGCTCGAAATTGCGGGCTAATCCCCGGCTCCGGAGATTTCAGTTTGAATGGAGGCAAGCTGCGAAGGCGCCCGTGTGCATCGTACCGCTTGTTAAAGATCCCCAGTTGGGCAAAATTCTCCGTAGACCTCCACTACGGCGTCCTTGGGACGTAACCCACTCCCCCCAATTGGCTATAAAACTATCGTTACATTACCGCGTCTGTTCCTAGAAAATTCTTTTCCCGAACTTGTTAAAAAGACGCCTATTTTTTGCCACAGCGATCGGCCCATGTGGCTAACAATTATCTTACGTACAAGTGAGAGCAGACAGAATAGTCAAATTATCAAGGTTGCACGAATGCCTTTCTTTTTTGTATAACTGACTACTTGACTGATCTTCCAATTTCACTACATAGAAGTGCGGCTTGTTCATAGCGGTACATGTTGGGGCCAGCAAGGTTTATTGAAGAGGGCCACATACCTCTTGGCCCATCTCCAGTGACGCAAATGCTCGTCACTCACAGAAGTTCCTTGCAGATTGGTAGACAACTAGTTTCGTATGCCCACCTATGCAAGTTTTAGTGAGTTAGGTTGTTTGATGAAAATCACATGGCAGTGGCACCTACGATGTCACCGACATTCACGTCAAAGATGTACATTGAATCTGGCGCTAGCCTGCTTTCATCTATTCAGTTATGCAAGTCTGGCTGAGCCCGTTTTTTTCAAGAAAACCACATGAAAACTGTCTCCTTTTCAGTTACACTGATTCCCGTTATGTACTTTCATTGAATTGTGGCACACACCCAGTGTCGGCAACGCATTTAAAGTGCGGTTACATTTTTTTTGTGAAAGGTCTACGTGTAATCAGCGAAATATAGCCAGTAAAACAGGTTCGCGTCAAATGGGTCAGCTGAAGAGAGCTGCACATGCAATGCCACATAACTAGGACACAACATGTTCCGCCTATACGCTAGTAATGCCGTTTCGCCATAAAAACAACCCCTCATCATTGATATAGTGAGCGGATTGTGGACGACCCGATGGTACATTTAAGCGAGAAAGCAGAGAAAGTCCACGAACTGCCCTAATGATGTCAAACCGTCGCAATCGTTACGACCCCCAGAAATTCAGCTACTGGCTCGATAACCTGGGCCAAATACACTTTCAACCTGCCGAGCTGAAGAATCGCTGCACACCTACCTGGACTCATCACGTTGATATGCCTGTATAACCTTACTCTGTCACCCTTCGGGGTAGCGGAGTACCTAAGGCGCTAGTGTACTCGGCTCGAAATTACGGGCTAATCCCCGGCTCTGGAGATTTCAGTTTGAATGGAGGCAAGCTGCGAAAGCGCCCGTGTGCATCGTAGCGCACGTTAAAAATCCCCAGTTGGGCGAAATTCTCCGTAGACCTCCACTACGGCGTCCTTGGGACGTAACCCATTCCCCCAATTGGCTATATAACTATGGTTACATTAACACGTCTGTTCCTAGAAAATTCTTTTCCCGAACTTGTTAAAAAGACGCCTTTCTTTTGCCACAGCGATCGGCCCATGTGGCCAACAATTATCTTACGCACCAGTGAGAGCAGACAGAATAGTCAAATTATCAAGGTTGCACGAATGCCTTTCTTTTTTGTATCACTGACTACTTGACTGATCTTCCAATTTCACTACATTGAAGTGCGGCTCGTACATAGCGGTACATGTTGGGGCCCGCAAGCTTTATTGAAGAGGGCCACATACCTCTTGGCCCATCTCCAGTGACGCAAATGCTCGTCACGGAAGTTCCTTGCAGATTGGTACACAACTAGTTTGGTATGCCCACTTATGCAAGTTTTAGTGAGTTAGGTTGTTTGAAGAAAAGCACATGGCAGTGGCACCTATGATGTCGCCGACATTCACGTCAAAGATGTACATTGAATCTCGCACTAGCCTGCTTTCATCTATTCAGTCATGCAAGTCTGACGGAGCCCGTTTTGTTAAAGAAAACCACATGAAAACTGTCTTCTTTTCCGTTACACTGATTCCCGTTATATACTTTCATTGAATTGTGGCACACACGCAGCCTCGGCAATGCATTTAAAGTGCGGTTACATTTTTTTGTGACAGGTCTATGTGTAATCAGCGAAATATAACCAGTAAAACACGTTCGCGTCAAATGGGTCAGCTTAAGAGAGCTGCACATGCAATGCCACATAACTAGGACACAACATGTTCCGCCAATAGGCTAGTAATGCCGTTTCGCCATAAAAACAGCCCCTCATCATTGATATAGTTAGGGGATAGTGGACAACCCGATGTTACATGTAGGCGAGAAAGTTGACAAAGTCCTCAAACTCCCTATTGATGCCAAACCGTCGCTATCGTTACGACCCCCAGATATCCAGCTACAGGCTCGACAACCTGGGCCAAATACACTTTCAACCTGCAGAGCTGAAGAATCGCTGCACACCTACCTGGACTCATCACATTCATATGCCTGTATAACCTTACTCTATCACCCTTCGGGTTAGCGGAGTACCTAAGGCGCTAGTATACTCGGCTCGAAATTGCTGGCTAATCCCCGGCTCCGGAGATTTCAGTTTGAATGGAGGCAAGCTGCGAAGGCTCTCGCGTGCATCGTAGCGCGCGTTAAAAATCCCCAGTTGGGCAAAATTCTCCGTAGACCTCCACTACGGCGTCCTTGGGACGTAACCCACTCCCCCCAATTGGCTATAAAACTATCGTTACTTTACCGCGTCTGTTCCTAGAAAATTCTTTTCCCGCACTTGTTAAAAAGACGCCTATTTTTTGCCACAGCGATCGGCCCTTGTGGCTAACAATTATCTTACGTACCAGTGAGAGCAGACAGAATAGTCAAATTATCAAGGTTGCACGAATGCCGTTCTTTTTTGCATGACTGACTACTTGACTGATCTTCCAATTTCACTACATTGAAGTGCGGCTCGTACATAGCGGTACATGTTGGGGCCAGCAAGCTTTATTGAAGAGGGGCACATACCTCTTGGCACATCTCCAGTGACGCAAATGCTCTTCACTTAAGGAAGTTCCATGCAGATTGGTACACAACTAGTTTCGTATGCCCACTTATGCAAGTTTTAGTGCGTTAGGTTTTTTTGATGAAAATCACATGGCAGTGGAACCTACGATGTGACCGACATTCACGTCAAAGATGTACATTCAATCTGGCACTAGCCTGCTTTCATCTATTTTGTCATGCAAGTCTGACGGAGCCCGTTTTGTTCAAGAAAACCACATGAAAACTGTCTCCTTTTCAGTTACACTGATTCCCGTTATATACTTTCATTGAATTGTGGCACACACGCAGCCTCGGCAACGCATTTAAAGTGCGGTTACATTTTTTTTTGTGACAGGTCTACGTGTAATCAGCGAAATATAACCAGTAAAACAGGTTCGCGTCAAATGGGTCAGCTGAAGAGAGCTGCACATGCAATGCCACATAACTAGAACACATGTTCCGCCTATAGGCTAGTAATGCCGTTTCGCCATAAAAACAGCCCCTCATCATTGATATAGTGAGCGGATTGTGGACGACCCGATGGTACATGTAGGCGAGAAAGCAGAGAAAGTCCACGAACTGCCCTAATGATGTCAAACCGTCGCTATCGTTACGACCCCCAGATATCCAGCTACTGGCTCGGCAACCTGGGCCAAATACACTTTCAACCTGCAGAGCTGAAGAATCTCTGCACACCTACCTGGACTCATCACATTCATATGCCTGTATAACCTTACTCTATCACCCTTCAGGTTAGCGGAGTACCTAAGGCGCTAGTATACTCGGCTCGAAATTGCGGGCTAATCCCCGGCTCCGGAGATTTCAGTTTGAATGGAGGCAAGCTGCGAAGGCTCTCGCGTGCATCGTAGCGCGCGTTAAAAATCCCCAGTTGGGCAAAATTCTACGTAGACCTCCACTACAACGTCCTTGGGACGTAACCCACTCCCCCCAATTGGCTATAAAACTATCGTTACTTTACCGCGTCTGTTCCTAGAAAATTCTTTTCCCGAACTTGTTAAAAAGACGCCTATTTTTTGCCACAGCGATCGGCCCTTGTGGCTAACAATTATCTTACGTACCAGTGAGAGCCGACAGAATAGTCAAATTATCAAGGTTGCACGAATGCCGTTCTTTTTTGTATGACTGACTACTTGACTGATCTTCCAATTTCACTACATTGAAGTGCGGCTCGTACATAGCGGTACATGTTGGGGCCAGCAAGCTTTATTGAAGAGGGCCACATACCTATTGGCCCACCTCCAGTGACGCAAATGCTCGTCACGGAAGTTCCTTGCAGATTGGTGCACAACTAGTTTGGTATGCCCAATTCTGCAAGTTTTAGTCAGTTAGCTTGTTTGAAGAAAAGCACATGGCAGTGGCACCTACGATGTGACCGACATTCACGTCAAAGATGTTCATTGAATCTGGCACTAGCCCGCTTTCATCTATTCAGTCATGCAAGTCTGGCGGAACCCATTTTGTTGAAGAAAACCACATGAAAACTGTCTTCTTTTCCGTTACACTGATTCCCGTTATATACTTTCATTGAATTGTGGCAAACACCCAGCCTCGGCAACGCATTTAATGTGCGGTTACATTGATTTTACGAAAGGTCCCCGTGTAATCAGCGAAATATAGCTAGTAAAACAGGTTCGCATCAAATGGATCAGCTGAGGAGAGCTGCACATGTAATGCCACATACCTAGGACACAACCTGTTCAGTCTATCGGCTAGTAATGCCGTTTCGCCATAAAAACAGCCCCTCATCATTGATATAGTGAGGGGATAGTGGACGACCCGATGGTACATGTAAACGAGAAAGTTGACAAAGTCCTCAAACTGCCATAATGATGTCAAACTGTCGCTATCGATACGACCCCCATATATCCAGCTACTAGCTCGACAACCTGGGTCAAATACACTTACAACCTGCAGTGCTGGAGAATCGCAGCACACCTACCTGGACTCATCACATTCATCTGCCTGTATAACCTTACTCTATCACCCTTCGGGGTAACCGAGTAGGTAAGGCGCTACTATACTCGGCTCGGAATTGCGGGCTAATCCCCGGCTCCGGAGATTTCAGTTTGAATGGAGGCAAGCTGCGAAGGCGCCCGTGTGCATCGTAGCGCTCGTTAAAGATTCCCAGTTGGGCAAAATTCTCCGTAGACCTCCACTACGGCGTCCTTGGGACGTAACCCACTCCCCCCAATTGGCTATAAAACTATCGTTACTTTACCGCGTCTGTTCCTAGAAAATTCTTTTCCCGATCTTGTTAAAAAGACGCCTATTTTTTGCCACAGCGATCAGCCCATGTGGCTAACAATTATCTTACGTACCAGTGAGAGCAGACAGAATAGTCAAATTATCAAGCTTGCACGAATGCCGTTCTTTTTTAATGACTGACTACTTGACTGGTCTTCCAATTTCACTACATTGAAGTGCGGCTCGTACATTGCGGTACATGTTGGGGCCAGCAAGCTTTATTGAAGAGGGGCACATACCTCTTGGCACATCTCCAGTGACGCAAATGCTCGTCACTTACGGAAGTTCCTTGCAGATTGGTACACAACTAGTTTCGTATGCCCACTTATGCAAGTTTTGGTGCGTTAGGTTTTTTTGATGAAAATCACATGGCAGTGGAACCTACGGTGTGACCGACATTCACGTCAAAGATGTACATTGAATCTGGCACTAGCCTGCTTTCATCTATTTTGTCATGCAAGTCTGACGGAGCCCGTTTTGTTCAAGAAAACCACATGAAAACTGTCTCCTTTTCAGTTACACTGATTCCCGTTATATACTTTCATTGAATTGTGGCACACACGCAGCCTCGGCAACGCATTTAAAGTGCGGTTACATTTTTTTTGTGACAGGTCTACGTGTAATCAGCGAAATATAACCAGTAAAACAGGTTCGCGTCAAATGGGTCAGCTGAAGAGAGCTGCACATGCAATGCCACATAACTAGAACACATGTTCCGCCTATAGGCTAGTAATGCCGTTTCGCCATAAAAACAGCCCCTCATCATTGATATAGTGAGCGGATTGTGGACGACCCGATGGTACATGTAGGCGAGAAAGCAGAGAAAGTCCACGAACTGCCCTAATGATGTCAAACCGTCGCTATCGTTACGACCCCCAGATATCCAGCTACTGGCTCGGCAACCTGGGCCAAATACACTTTCAACCTGCAGAGCTGAAGAATCTCTGCACACCTACCTGGACTCATCACATTCATATGCCTGTATAACCTTACTCTATCACCCTTCAGGTTAGCGGAGTACCTAAGGCGCTAGTATACTCGGCTCGAAATTGCGGGCTAATCCCCGGCTCCGGAGATTTCAGTTTGAATGGAGGCAAGCTGCGAAGGCTCTCGCGTGCATCGTAGCGCGCGTTAAAAATCCCCAGTTGGGCAAAATTCTCCGTAGACCTCCACTACGACGTCCTTGGGACGTAACCCACTCCCCCCAATTGGCTATAAAACTATCGTTACTTTACCGCGTCTGTTCCTAGAAAATTCTTTTCCCGAACTTGTTAAAAAGACGCCTATTTTTTGCCACAGCGATCGGCCCTTGTGGCTAACAATTATCTTACGTACCAGTGAGAGCAGACAGAATAGTCAAATTATCAAGGTTGCACGAATGCCGTTCTTTTTTGTATGACTGACTACTTGACTGGTCTTCCAATTTCACTACATTGAAGTGCGGCTCGTACATAGCGGTACATATTGGGGCCAGCAAGCATTATTGAAGAGGGGCACATACCTCTTGGCACATCTCCAGTGACGCAAATGCTCGTCACTTACGGAAGTTCCTTGCAGATTGGTCCACAACTAGTTCCGTATGCCCTCTTATGCAAGTTTTAGTGAGTTAGGCTTTTTTGATGAAAATCACATGGCAGTGGCACCTACGATGTGACCGACATTCACGTCAAAGATGTACATTGAATCTGGCACTAGCCTGCTTTCATCTATTCAGTCATGCAAGTCTGACGGAGCCCGTTTTGTTCAAGAAAACCACGTGAAAACTGTCTCCTTTGCAGTTACACTGATTCCCGTTATATACTTTCATTGAATTGTGGCACACACGCAGCCTCGGCAACGCATTTAAAGTGCGGTTACATTTTTTTTTGTGACAGGTCTACGTGTAATCAGCGAAATATAACCAGTAAAACAGGTTCGCGTCAAATGGGTCAGCTGAAGAGAGCTGCACATGCAATGCCACAGAACTAGAACACATGTTCCGCCTATAGGCTAGTAATGCCGTTTCGCCATAAAAACAGCCCCTCATAATTGATATAGTGAGCGGATTGGGGACGACCCGATGGTACATGTAGGCGAGAAAGTTGACAAAGTCCTCAAACTGCCATAATGATGTCAAACCGTCGCTATCGTTACGACCCCCATATATCCAGCTACTAGCTCGACAACCTGGGTCAAATACACTTTCAACCTGCAGTGCTGGAGAATCGCAGCACAGCTACCTGGACTCATCACATTCATATGGCTGTATAACCTTACTCTATCACCCTTCGGGGTAGCCGAGTAGCTAAGGCTCTGCTATACTCGGCTCGAAATTGCGGGCTAATCCCCATCTCCGGAGATTTCAGTTTGAATGGAGGCAAGCTGCGAAGGCGCCCGTGTGCATCGTAGCGCACGTTAAAGATCCCCAGTTGGGCAAAATTCTCCGTAGACCTCCACTACGGCGTCCTTGGGACGTAACCCACTCCCCCCAATTGGCTATAAAACTATCGTTACATTACCGCGTCTGTTCCTAGAAAATTCTTTTCCCGAAGTTGTTAAAAAGACGCCTATTTTTTGCCACAGCGATCGGCCCATGTGGCTAACAATTATCTTACGTACCAGTGAGAGCATACAGAATAGTCAAATTATCAAGGTTGCACGAATGCCTTTCTTTTTTGTATAATTGACTACTTGACTGATCTTCCAATTTCACTACATTGAAGTGCGGCTCGTACGTAGCGGTACATGTTGGGGCCAGCAAGCTTTATTGAAGAGGGCCACATACCTCTTGGCCCATCTCCAGTGACGCAAATGCTCGTCACGGAAGTTCCTTGCATATTGGCACACAACTAGTTTGGTATGCCCACTTGTGCAAGTTTTAGTGAGTTAGGTTGTTTGAAGAAAAGCACATGGCAGTGGCACCTATGATGTGACCGACATTCACGTCAAAGATGTACATTGAATCTGGCACTAGCCTACTTTTATCTATATAGTCATGCAAGTTGGCGGAACCCATTTTGTTGAAGAAAACCACATGAAAACTGCCTTCTTTTCCGTTACACTGATTCCCGTTATATACTTTCATTGAATTGTGGCGCACACCCAGTCTCGGCAACGCATTTAAAGTGCGGTTACATTGATTTTACGAAAGGTCCCCGTGTTTTCAGCGAAATATAGCTAGTAAAACAGGTTCGCATCAAAGGGATCAGCTGAGGAGAGCGGCACATGTAATGCCACATACCTAGGACACAACCTGTTCAGTCTATCGGCTAGTAATGACGTTTCGCCATAAAAACAGCCCCTCATCATTGATATAGTGAGGGGATAGTGGACGACCCGATGGTACATGTAAACGAGAAAGTTGACAAAGTCCTCAAACTGCCATAATGATGTCAAACTGTCGCTATCGATACGACCCCCATATATCCAGCTACTAGCTCGACAACCTGGGTCGAATACACTTTCAACCTGCAGTGCTGGAGAATCGCAGCACACCTGCCTGGACTCATCACATTCATCTGCCTGTATAACCTTACTCTATCACCCTTCGGGGTAACCGAGTAGCTAAGGCGCCACTATACTCGGCTCGAAATTGCGGGCTAATCCCCGGCTCCGGAGATTTCAGTTTGAATGGAGGCAAGCTGCGAAGGCGCCCGTGTGCATCGTAGCGCTCGTTAAAGATTCCCAGTTGGGCAAAATTCTCCGTAGACCTCCACTACGGCCTCCTTGGGACGTAACCCACTCCCCCCAATTGGCTATAAAGCTATCGTTACTTTACCGCGTCTGTTCCTAGAAAATTCTTTTCCCGAACTTGTTAAAACGACGCCTATTTTTTGCCACAGCGATCGGCCCATGTGGCTAACAATTATCTCACGTACCAGTGAGAGTAGACAGAATAGTCAAATTATCAAGGTTGCACGAATGCCTTTCTTTTTTGTATAACTGACTACTTGACTGATCTTCCAATTTCACTACATTGAAGTGCGGCTCGTACATAGCGGTACATGTTGGGGCCAGCAAGCTTTATTGAAGAGGGCCACATACCTATTGGCCCACCTCCAGTGACGCAAATGCTCGTCACGGAAGTTCCTTGCAGATTGGTGCACAACTAGTTTGGTATGCCCAATTCTGCAAGTTTTAGTCAGTTAGCTTGTTTGAAGAAAAGCACATGGCAGTGGCACCTACGATGTGACCGACATTCACGTCAAAGATGTTCATTGAATCTGGCACTAGCCTGCTTTCATCTATTCAGTCATGCAAGTCTGGCGGAACCCATTTTGTTGAAGAAAACCACATGAAAACTGTCTTCTTTTCCGTTACACTGATTCCCGTTATATACTTTCATTGAATTGTGGCAAACACCCAGCCTCGGCAACGCATTTAATGTGCGGTTACATTGATTTTACGAAAGGTCCACATCTAATCAGCGAAATATAGCCAGTAAAACAGGTTCGCGTCAAATGGGTCAGCTGAGGAGAGCTGCACATGCAATGCCACATACCTAGGACACAACCTGTTCAGCCTATCGGCTAGTAATGCCGTTTCGCCATGAAAACAGCCCCTCATCATTGATATAGTGAGGGGATAGTGGACGACCCGATGGTACATGTAGGCGAGAAAGTTGACAAAGTCCTCAAACTGCCATAATGATGTCAAACCGTCGCTATCGTTACGACCCCCATATATCCAGCTACTAGCTCGACAACCTGGGTCAAATACACTTTCAACCTGCAGTGCTGGAGAATCGCAGCACAGCTACCTGGACTCATCACATTCATATGGCTGTATAACCTTACTCTATCACCCTTCGGGGTAGCCGAGTAGCTAAGGCTCTGCTATACTCGGCTCGAAATTGCGGGCTAATCCCCATCTCCGGAGATTTCAGTTTGAATGGAGGCAAGCTGCGAAGGCGCCCGTGTGCATCGTAGCGCACGTTAAAGATCCCCAGTTGGGCAAAATTCTCCGTAGACCTCCACTACGGCGTCCTTGGGACGTAACCCACTCCCCCCAATTGGCTATAAAACTATCGTTACATTACCGCGTCTGTTCCTAGAAAATTCTTTTCCCGAAGTTGTTAAAAAGACGCCTATTTTTTGCCACAGCGATCGGCCCATGTGGCTAACAATTATCTTACGTACCAGTGAGAGCATACAGAATAGTCAAATTATCAAGGTTGCACGAATGCCTTTCTTTTTTGTATAATTGACTACTTGACTGATCTTCCAATTTCACTACATTGAAGTGCGGCTCGTACGTAGCGGTACATGTTGGGGCCAGCAAGCTTTATTGAAGAGGGCCACATACCTCTTGGCCCATCTCCAGTGACGCAAATGCTCGTCACGGAAGTTCCTTGCATATTGGCACACAACTAGTTTGGTATGCCCACTTGTGCAAGTTTTAGTGAGTTAGGTTGTTTGAAGAAAAGCACATGGCAGTGGCACCTATGATGTGACCGACATTCACGTCAAAGATGTACATTGAATCTGGCACTAGCCTGCTTTTATCTATATAGTCATGCAAGTTGGCGGAACCCATTTTGTTGAAGAAAACCACATGAAAACTGCCTTCTTTTCCGTTACACTGATTCCCGTTATATACTTTCATTGAATTGTGGCGCACACCCAGTCTCGGCAACGCATTTAAAGTGCGGTTACATTGATTTTACGAAAGGTCCCCGTGTAATCAGCGAAATATAGCTAGTAAAACAGGTTCGCATCAAAGGGATCAGCTGAGGAGAGCGGCACATGTAATGCCACATACCTAGGACACAACCTGTTCAGTCTATCGGCTAGTAATGACGTTTCGCCATAAAAACAGCCCCTCATCATTGATATAGTGAGGGGATAGTGGACGACCCGATGGTACATGTAAACGAGAAAGTTGACAAAGTCCTCAAACTGCCATAATGATGTCAAACTGTCGCTATCGATACGACCCCCATATATCCAGCTACTAGCTCGACAACCTGGGTCGAATACACTTTCAACCTGCAGTGCTGGAGAATCGCAGCACACCTGCCTGGACTCATCACATTCATCTGCCTGTATAACCTTACTCTATCACCCTTCGGGGTAACCGAGTAGCTAAGGCGCCACTATACTCGGCTCGAAATTGCGGGCTAATCCCCGGCTCCGGAGATTTCAGTTTGAATGGAGGCAAGCTGCGAAGGCGCCCGTGTGCATCGTAGCGCTCGTTAAAGATTCCCAGTTGGGCAAAATTCTCCGTAGACCTCCACTACGGCCTCCTTGGGACGTAACCCACTCCCCCCAATTGGCTATAAAACTATCGTTACTTTACCGCGTCTGTTCCTAGAAAATTCTTTTCCCGATCTTGTTAAAAAGACACCTATTTTTTGCCACAGCGATCAGCCCATGTGGCTAACAATTATCTTACGTACCAGTGAGAGCAGACAGAATAGTCAAATTATCAAGGTTGCACGAATGCCGTTCTTTTTTGTATGACTGACTACTTGACTGGTCTGCCAATTTCACTACATTGAAGTGCGGCTCGTACATAGCGGTACATATTGGGGCCAGCAAGCTTTATTGAAGAGGGGCACATACCTCTTGGCACATCTCCAGTGACGCAAATGCTCGTCACTTACGGAAGTACCTTGCAGATTGGTCCACAACTAGTTCCGTATGCCCTCTTATGCAAGTTTTAGTGAGTTAGGCTTTTTTGATGAAAATCACATGGCAGTGGCACCTACGATGTGACCGACATTCACGTCAAAGATGTACATTGAATCTGGCACTAGCCTGCTTTCATCTATTCAGTCATGCAAGTCTGACGGAGCCCGTTTTGTTCAAGAAAACCACATGAAAACTGTCTCCTTTGCAGTTACACTGATTCCCGTTATATACTTTCATTGAATGGTGGCACACACGCAGCCTCGGCAACGCATTTAAAGTGCGGTTACATTTTTTTTTTGTGACAGGTCTACGTGTAATCAGCGAAATATAACCAGTAAAACAGGTTCGCGTCAAATGGGTCAGCTGAAGAGAGCTGCACATGCAATGCCACATAACTAGAACACATGTTCCGCCTATAGGCTAGTAATGCCGTTTCGCCATAAAAACAGCCCCTCATCATTGATATAGTGAGCGGATTGGGGACGACCCGATGGTACATGTAGGCGAGAAAGCAGAGAAACTCCACGAACTGCCCTAATGATGTCAAACCGTCGCTATCGTTACGACCCCCAGATATCCAGCTACTGGCTCGGCAAGCTGGCGAAATACACTTTCGACCTGCAGAGCAGAAGAATCTCTGCACACCTACCTGGACTCATCACATTCATATGCCTGTATAACCTTACTCTATCACCCTTCGGGTTAGCGGAGTACCTAAGGCGCTAGTATACTCGGCTCGAAATTGCGGGCTAATCCCCGGCTCCGGAGATTTCAGTTTGAATGGAGGCAAGCTGCGAAGGCGCCCGTGTGCATCGTAGCGCACGTTAAAGATCCCCAGTTGGGCAAAATTCTCCGCAGACCTCCACTATGGCGTCCTTGGGACGTAACCCACTCCCCCCAATTGGCTATAAAACTATCGTTACTTTACCGCGTCTGTTCCTAGAAAATTCTTTTCCCGAACTTGTTAAAACGACGCCTATTTTTTGCCACAGCGATCGGCCCATGTGGCTAACAATTATCTCACGTACCAGTGAGAGTAGACAGAATAGTCAAATTATCAAGGTTGCATGAATGCCTTTCTTTTTTGTATAACTGACTACTTGACTGATCTTCCAATTTCACTACATCCAAGTGCGGCTCGTACATAGCGGTACATGTTGGGGCCAGCAAGCTTTATTGAAGAGGGCCACATACCTATTGGCCCACCTCCAGTGACGCAAATGCTCGTCACGGAAGTTCCTTGCAGATTGGTGCACAACTAGTTTGGTATGCCCACTTCTGCAAGTTTTAGTCAGTTCGCTTGTTTGAAGAAAAGCACATGGCAGTGGCACCTACGATGTGACCGACATTCACGTCAAAGATGTTCATTGAATCTGGCACTAGCCTGCTTTCATCTATTCAGTCATGCAAGTCTGGCGGAACCCGTTTTGTTGAAGAAAACCACATGAAAACTGTCTTCTTTTCCGTTACACTGATTCCCGTTATATACTTTCATTGAATTGTGGCACACACCCAGCCTCGGCAACGCATTTAAAGTGCGGTTACATTGATTTTACGAAAGCTCCACGTGTAATCACCGAAATATAGCCAGTAAAACAGGTTCGCGTCAAATGGGTCAGATGAGGAGAGCTGCACATGCAATGCCACATACCTAGGACACAACCTGTTCCGCCTATCGGCTAGTAATGCCGTTTCGCCATGAAAACAGCCCTTCATCATTGATATAGTGAGGGGATAGTGGACGACCCGATGGTACATGTAGGCGAGAAAGTTGACAAAGTCCTCAAACTGCCCGATTGGTGTCAAACTGTCGCTATCATTACGACCCCTATATATCCAGCTACTAGGTCGACAACCTGGGTCAAATACACTTTCAACCTGCAGTGCTTGAGAATCGATGCACACCTACCTGGACTCATCACATTCATATGCCTGTATAACCTTACTCTATCACCCTTCGGGGTAGCCGAGTACCTAAGGCGCTAGTATACTCGGCTCGAAATTGCGGGCTAACCCCCGGCTCCGGAGATTTCAGTTTGAATGGAGGCAAGCTGCGAAGGCGCTCGCGTGCATCGTAGCGCGCGTTAAAAATCCCCAGTTGGGCAAAATTCTCCGTAGACATCCACTACGGCGTCCTTGGGACGTAACCCACTCCCCCCAATTGGCTATAAAACTATCGTTACATTACCGCGTCTGTTCCTAGAAAATTCTTTTCCCGAACTTGTTAAAAAGACGCCTATTTTTTGCCACAGCGATCGGCCCATGTGGCTAACAATTATCTTACGTACCAGTGAGAGCATACAGAATAGTCAAATTATCAAGGTTGCACGAATGCCTTTCTTTTTTGTATAATTGACTACTTGACTGATCTTCCAATTTCACTACATTAAAGTGCGGCTCGTACGTAGCGGTACATGTTGGGGCCAGCAAGCTTTATTGAAGAGGGCCACATACCTCTTGGCCCATCTCCAGTGACGCAAATGCTCGTCACGGAAGTTCCTTGCATATTGGCACACAACTAGTTTGGTATGCCCACTTGTGCAAGTTTTAGTGAGTTAGGTTGTTTGAAGAAAAGCACATGGCAGTGGCACCTATGATGTGACCGACATTCACGTCAAAGATGTACATTGAATCTGGCACTAGCCTACTTTCAGCTATTCAGTCATGCAAGTCTGGCGGAATCCGTTTTGTTGAAGAAAACCACATGAAAACTGTCTTCTTTTCCGTTACACTGATTCCCTTTATATACTTTCATTGAATTGTGGCGCACACCCAGCCTCGGCAACGCGTTTAAAGTGCGGTTACATTGATTTTACGAAAGGTCCACATGTAATCAGCGAAATATAGCCAGTAAAACAGGTTCGCGTCAAATGAGTCAGCTGAGGAGAGCTGCACATGTAATGCCACATACCTAGGACACAACCTGTTCAGCCTATCGGCTAGTAATGCCGTTTCGCCATAAAAACAGCTCCTCATCATTGATATAGTGAGGGGATAGTGGACGACCCGATGGTACATGTAGGCGAGAAAGTTGACAAAGTCCTCAAACTGCCATAATGATGTCAAACCGTCGCTATCATTTCGACCCCCATATATCCAGCTACTAGCTCGACAACCTGGGTCAAATACACTTTCAACCTGCAGTGCTGGAGAATCGCAGCACACCTACCTGGACTCATCACATTCATATGCCTGTATAACCTTACTCTATCACCCTTCGGCGTAGCCGAGTAGCCAAGGCGCTAGTATACTCGGCTCGAAATTCCGGGCTAATCCCCGGCTCCAGAGATTTCAGTTTGAATGGAGGCAAGCTGCGAAGGCGCCCGTGTGCATCGTAGCGCACGTTAAAGATCCCCAGTTGGGCAAAATTCTCCGTAGACCTCCACTACGGCGTCCTTGGGACGTAACCCACTCCCCCCAATTGGCTATAAAACTATCGTTATATTACCGCGTCTGTTCCTAGAAAATTCTTTTCCCGAACTTGTTAAAAAGACGCCTATTTTTTGCCACAGCGATCGGCCCATGTGGCTAACAATTATCTTACGAACCAGTGAGAGCAGACAGAATAGTCAAATTATCAAGGTTCCACGAATACCTTTCTTTTTTGTATAACTGACTACTTGACTGATCTTCCAATTTCACTACATTGAAGTGCGGCTCGTACATAGCGGTACATGTTGGGGCCAGCAAGCTTTATTGAAGAGGGGCACATACCTCTTGGCCCATCTCCAGTGACGCAAATGCTCGTCACTCACGGAAGTTCCTTGCAGATTGGTACACAACTAGTTTCGTATGCCCACTTGTGCAAGTTTTAGTGACTTAGGTTGTTTGAAGAAAAGCACATGGTAGTGGCACCTACGATGTGACCCACATTCACGTCAAAGATGTACATTGAATCTGGCACTAGCCTGCTTTTATCTATATAGTCATGCAAGTTGGCGGAACCCATTTTGTTGAAGAAAACCACATGAAAACTGTCTTCTTTTCCGTTACACTGATTCTCGTTATATACTTTCATTGAATTCTGGCAAACACCCAGCCTCGGCAACGCATTTAAAGTGCGGTTACATTGATTTTACGAAAGGTCCACATGTAATCAGCGAAATATAGCCAGTAAAACAGGTTCGCGTCAAATGGGTCAGCTGAGGAGAGCTGCACATGCAATGCCACATACCTAGGACACAACCTCTTCCTCCTATGGGCTAGTAATGCCGTTTGGCCATGAAAACAGCCCTTCATCATTGATATAGTGAGGGGCTAGTGGACGACCCGATGTTACATGTAGGCGAGAAAGTTGACAAAGTCCTCAAACTGCCCTACTGATGTCAAACCGTCGCTATCATTACGACCCCTATATATCCAGCTACTAGCTCGACAACCTGGGTCAAATACACTTTCAACCTGCAGTGCTTGAGAATCGATGCACCCCTACCTGGACTCATCACATTCATATGCCTGTATAACCTTACTCTAACACCCTTCGGGGTAGCCGAGTACCTAAGGCGCTAGCATACTCGGCTCGAAATTGCGGGCTGATCCCCGGCTCCGGAGATTTCAGTTTGAATGGAGGCAAGCTGCGAAGGCGCCCGTGTGCATCGTAGCGCACGTTAAAGATCCGCAGTTGGGCAAAATTCTCCGTAGACCTCCACTACGGCGTCCTTGGGACGTAACCCACTCCTCCCAATTGGCTATAAAACTATCGTTACTTTACCGCGTCTGTTCCTAGAAAATTCTTTTCCCGAACTTGTTAAAAAGACGCCTATTTTTTGCTACAGCGATCGGCCCATGTGGCTAACAATTATCTTACGTACAAGTGAGAGCAGACAGAATAGTCAAATTATGAAGGTTGCACGAATGCCTTTCTTTTTTGTATGACTGACTACTTGACTGATCTTCCAATTTCACTACATTGAAGTGCGGCTCGTACATAGCGGTACATGTTGGGGCCAGCAAGCTTTATTGAAGAGGGGCACATACCTCTTGGCCCATCTCCAGTGACGCAAATGCTCGTCACTCACAGAAGTTCCTTGCAGATTGGTAGACAACTAGTTTCGTATGCCCACCTATGCAAGTTTTAGTGAGTTAGGTTGTTTGATGAAAATCACATGGCAGTGGCACCTACGATGTGACCGACATTCACGTCAAAGATGTACATTGAATCTGGCACTAGCCTGCTCTTATCTATTCAGTCATGCAAGTCTGACTCAGCCCGTTTTGTTCAAGAAAACCACATGAAAACTGTCTCCTTTTCAGTTACACTAATTCCCGCTATGTACTTTCATTGAATTGTGGCACACACCCAGTGTCGGCAACGCATTTAAAGTGCAGTTACATTTTTTTTTGTGAAAGGTCTACGTGTAATCAGCCAAATATAGCCAGTAAAACAGGTTCGCGTCAAATGGGTCAGCTGAAGAGAGCTGCACATGCAATGCCACATAACTAGGACACAACATGTTCCGCCTATAGGCTTGTAATGCCGTTTCGCCATAAAAACAACCCCTCATCAGTGATATAGTGAGCGGATTGTGGACGACCCGATGGTACATGTAAGCGAGAAAGCAGAGAAAGTCCACGAACTGCCCTAATGATGTCAAACCGTCGCAATCGTTACGACCCCCAGATATTCAGCTACTGGCTCAACAACCTGGGCCAAATACACTTTCAACCTGCAGAGTTGAAGAATCGCTGCACACCTACCTGGACTCATCACATTCATATGCCTGTATAACCTTACTCTATCACCCTTCGGGGTAGCTGAGTACCTAAGGCGCTAGTATACTCGGCTCGAAATTGCGGGCTAATCCCCGGCTCCGGAGATTTCAGTTTGAATGGAGGCAAGCTGCGAAGGCGCCCGTGTGCATCGTAGCGCAGGTTAAAAATCCCCACTTGGGCAAAATTCTCCGTAGACCTCCACTACGGCGTCCTTGGGACGTAACCCACTCCCCCCAATTGGCTATAAAACTGTCGTTACATTAACGCGTCTGTTCCTAGAAAATTCTGTTCCCGAACTTGTTAAAAAGACGCCTATTTTTTGCCACAGCGATCGGCCCATGTGGCTAACAATTATCTTACGTACCAGTGAGAGCAGACAGAATAGTCAAATTATCAAGGTTGCACGAATGCCTTTCTTTTTTGTATAACTGACTACTTGACTGATCTTCCAATTTCCCTACATTGAAGTGCGGTTCGTACATAGCGGTACATGTGGGGGCCAGCAAGCTTTATTGAAGAGGGCCACATACCTCTTGGCCCATCTCCAGTGACGCAAATGCTCGTCACTTACGGAAGTTCCTTGCAGATTGGTACACAACTATTTTGGTATGCCCACTTATGCAAGCTTTAGTGAGTTAGGTTGTTTGAAGAAAAGCACATGGCAGTGGCACCTATGATGTGACCGACATTCACGTCAAAGATGTTCATTGAATCTGGCACTAGCCTGCTTTCATCTATTCAGTCATGCAAGTCTGACGGAGCTCGTTTTGTTAACGAAAACCACATGAAAACTGTCTTCTTTTCCGTTACACTGATTCCCGTTATATACTTTCATTGAATTTTGGCACACACGCAGCCTCGGCAACGCATTTAAAGTTCGGTTACATTTCTTTTTGTGACAGGTCTACGTGTAATCAGCGAAATATAACCATTAAAACAGGTTCGCGTCAAATGGGTCAGCTGAAGAGAGCTGCACATGCAATGCCACATAACTAGGACACAACATGTTCCGCCTATAGGCTAGTAATGCCGTTTCGCCATAAAAACAGCCCCTCATCATTGATATAGTGAGGAGATAGCGGACGACCCGATGTTACATGTAGGCGAGAAAGTTGACAAAGTCCTCAAACTGCCCTATTGATGTCAAACCGCCGCTATCGTTACGACCCCCAGATATCCAGCTACTGGCTCGACAACCTGGGCCAAATACACTTTCAACCTGCAGAGCTGAAGAATCGCTGCACACCTACCTGGACTCATCACATTCATATGCCTGTATAACCTTACTCTATCACCCTTCGGATTAGCGGAGTACCTAAGGCGCTAGTATACTCGGCTCGAAATTTCGGGCTAATCCCCGGCTCCGGAGATTTCAGTTTGAATGGAGGCAAGCTGCGAAGGCGCCCGCGTGCATCGTAGCGCGCGTTAAAAATCCCCAGTTGGGCAAAATTCTCCGTGGACCTCCACTACGGCGTCCTCGGGACGTAACCCACTCCCCCCAATTGGCTATAAAACTATCGTTACATTACCGCGTCTGTTCCTAGAAAATTCTTTTCCCGAACTTGTTAAAAAGACGCCTATTTCTTGCCACAACAATCGGCCCATGTGGCTAACAATTATCTTACGTACCAGTTAGAGCAGACGGAATATTCAAATCATCAAGGCTGCACGAACGCCTTTCTTTTTTGTATAACTGACTACTTGACTAATCTTCCAATTTCACTACATTGAAGTGCGGCCCGTATGTAGCGGTACATGTTGGGGCCAGCAAATTTTATTGAAGAGGGGCACATACCTCTTGGCCCATCTCCAGTGACGCAAATGCTCGTCACTCAGGGAAGTTCCTTCCAGATTGGTGCACAACTAGTTTCGTATGCCCACTTATGCAAGTTTTGGTGAGTTAGGTTCTTTGAAGAAATGCATATGGCAATGGCACCTACGATGTGACCGACATTCACGTCAAAGATGTACATTGAATCTGGCACTATTCAGTCATGGAAGTCTGACGGAGCCCGTTTCGTTCAAGAAAACCACATGAAAACTGTCTCCTTTTCAGTTACACTGATTCCCGTTATATACTTTCATTGAATTGTGGCACACACCCAGTCTCGGCAACGCATTTAAAGTGCGGTTCCATTGATTTTACGAAAGGTCCACATGTAATCAGCGAAATACAGCCAGTAAAACAGGTTCGCGTAAAATGGGTCAACTGAGGAGAGCTGCACATGCAACGCCTCATACCTAGTACACAGCATGTTCCTCCTATAGGCTAGTAATGCCGTTTTGCAATAAAAACAGCCCCTCATCATTGATATAGTGTGTGGATTGTGGACGACCCCATGGTACATGCAGGCGAGAAAGCAGAGAAAGTGCAGGAACTGCCCTAATGATGTCAAACCGTCGCTAACGTTACGACCCCCAGATATTAAGCTACAAGCTCGACAACCTGGGCCAAATACACTTTCAACCTGCAGTGCTGGAGAATCGCTGCACACCTACCTGGACTCATCACATTCATATTCCTGTATAACCTTACACTATCACCCTTCGGGGTAGCCGAGTACCTAAGGCGCTAGTATACTCGGCTTGAAATTGCGGGCTAATCCGCGGCTCCGGAGATTGCAGTTTAAATGGAGGCAAACTGCGAAAACGCCCGTGTGCATCGTAGCGCACGTTAAAGATCCCCAGTTGGGCAAAATTCTCCGTAGACCTCCACTACGGCGTCCGTGGGACGTAACCACCCTCCCCCCAATTGACTATAAGACTATCGTTAATTTACCGCGTCTGTTCCTAGAAAATTCTTTTCCCGAACTTGTTAAAAAGACGCCTATTTCTTGCCACAGCAATCGGCCCATGTGGCTAACAATTATCTTACGTACCAGTTAGAGCAGACGGAATAGTCAAATCATCAAGGTTGTACGAACGCCTTTCTTTTTTGTATAACTGACTACTTGACTAATCTTCCAATTTCACTACATTGAAGTGCGGCTCGTATGTAGCGGTACATGTTGGGGCCAGCAAACTTTATTGAAGAGGGGCACATACCTCTTGGCCCATCTCCAGTGACGCAAATGCTCGTCACTCAGGGAAGTTCCTTGCAGATTGGTACACAACTATTTTGGTATGCCCACTTATGCAAGTTTTAGTGAGTTAGGTTGTTTGAAGAAAAGCACATGGCAGTGGCACCTATGATGTGACCGACATTCACGTCAAAGATGTTCATTGAATCTGGCACTAGCCTGCTTTCATGTATTCAGTCATGCAAGTCTGACGGAGCTCGTTTTGTTAACGAAAACCACATGAAAACTGTCTTCTTTTC
Source organism: Dermacentor variabilis (assembly GCF_050947875.1). Taxonomy (NCBI): domain Eukaryota; kingdom Metazoa; phylum Arthropoda; class Arachnida; order Ixodida; family Ixodidae; genus Dermacentor; species Dermacentor variabilis. The sequence goes on along the minus strand of NC_134569.1, from coordinate 217,655,749 downwards.
CGTTACACTGATTCCCGTTATATACTTTCATTGAGTTTTGGCACACACGCAGCCTCGGCAACGCATTTAAAGTGCGGTTACATTTTTTTTGTGACAGGTCTACGTGTAATCAGCGAAATATAACCAGTAAAAGAGGTTCGCGTCAAATGGGTCAGCTGAAGAGAGCTGCACATGCAATGCCACATAACTAGGACACAACATGTTCCGCCTATAGGCTAGTAATGCCGTTTCGCCATGAAAACAGCCCCTCATCATTGATATAGTGAGGAGATAGTGGACGACCCGATGTTACATGTAGGCGAGAAAGTTGACAAAGTCCTCAAACTGCCCTATTGATGTCAAACCGTCGCTATCGTTACGACCCCCAGCTATCCAGCTACTGGCTCGACAACCTGGGCCAAATACACTTTCAACCTGCAGAGCTGAAGAATCGCTGCACACCTACCTGGACTCATCACATTCATATGCCTGTATAACCTTACTCTATCACCCTTCGGGTTAGCGGAGTACCTAAGGCGCTAGTATACTCGGCTCGAAATTGCGGGCTAATCCCCGGCTCCGGAGATTTCAGCTTGAATGGAGCCAAGCTGCGAAGGCGCCCGTGTGCATCGTAGCACACGTTAAAGATCCCCAGTTGGGCAAACTTCTCCGTAGACCTCCACTACGGCGTCCTTGGGACGTAACCCACTCCCCCCAGTTGGCTATAAAACTATCGTTACTTTACCGCGTCTGTTCCTAGAAAATTCTTTTCCCGAACTTGTTAAAATGACGCCTATTTCTTGCCACAGCGATCGGCCCATGTGGCTAACAATTATCTTACGTAGCAGTGAGAGCAGACAGAATAGTCAAATTATCAAGGTTGCACGAATGCCGTTCTTTTTTTGTATGACTGACTACTTGACTGATCTTCCAATTTCACTACAATGAAGTGCGGCTCGTACATAGCGGTACATGTTGGGGCCAGCAAGCTTTATTGAAGAGGGGCACATACCTCTTGGCACATCTCCAGTGACGCAAATGCTCGTCACTTACGGAAGTTCCTTGCAGATTGGTCCACAACTAGTTTCGTATGCCCACTTAAGCAAGTTTTAGTGAGTTAGGTTTTTTGGATGAAAATCACATGGCAGTGGCACCTACGATGTGACCGACATTCACGTCAAAGATTTACATTGAATCTGGCACTAGCCTGCTTTCATCTATTCAGTCATGCAAGTCTGGCGGAACCCGCTTTGTTCAAGGAAACCACATGAAAACTGTCTCCTTTACAGTTACACTGATTCCCGTTATATACTTTCATTGAATTGTGGCGCACACGCAGCCTCGGCAACGCATTTAAAGTGCGGTTAGATTGATTTTACGAAAGGTCCACGTGTAATCAGCGAAATATAACCAGTAAAACAGGTTCGCGTCGAATGGGTCAGCTGAGGAGAGCTGCACATGCAATGCCACATACCTAGGACACAACCTGTTCCGCCTATAGGCTAGTAATGCCGTTTCGCCACGAAAACAGCCCCTCATCATTGATATAGTGAGTGGATTGTGGACGGCCCCATGGTACATGTAGGCGAGAAAGCAGAGAAAGTCCAGGAACTGCCCTAATGATGTCAAACCGTCGCTAACGTTACGACCCCCAGATATTCAGCTACTAGCTCGACAACCTGGGCCAAATACACTTTCAACCTGCAGTGCTGGAGAATCGCAGCACACCTACCTGGAATCATCACATTCATATGCCTGTATAACCTTACTCTATCACCCTTCGGGGTAGCCGAGTACCTAAGGTGCTAGTATACTCGGCTCGAAATTGCGGGCTAATCCCCGGCTCCGGAGATTTCAGCTTGAATGGAGCCAAGCTGCGAAGGCGCCCGTGTGCATCGTAGCGCACGTTAAAGATCCCCAGTTGGGCAAAATTCTCCGTAGACCTCCACTACGGCGTCCTTGGGACGTAACCCACTCCCCCCAGTTGGCTATAAAACTATCGTTACTTTACCGCGTCTGTTCCAAGAAAATTCTTTTCCCGAACTTGTTAAAAAGACGCCTATATTTTGCCACAGCGATCGGCCCATGTGGCTAACAATTATCTTACGTAGCAGTGAGAGCAGACAGAATAGTCAAATTATCAAGGTTGCACGAATGCCGTTCTTTTTTTGTATGACTGACTACTTGACCGATCTTCCAATTTCACTACAATGAAGTGCGGCTCGTACATAGCGGTACATGTTGGGGCCAGCAAGCTTTATTGAAGAGGGGCACATACCTCTTGCCACATCTCCAGTGACGCAAATGCTCGTCACTTACGGAACTTCCTTGCAGATTGGTCCACAACTAGTTTCGTATGCCCACTTATGCAAGTTTTAGTGAGTTAGGTTTTTTTGATGAAAATCACATGGCAGTGGCACCTACGATGTGACCGACATTCACGTCAAAGATGTACATTGAACCTGGCACTAGCCTGCTTTCATCTATTCAGTCATGCAAGTCTGGCGGAACCCGCTTTGTTCAAGAAAACCACATGAAAACTGTCTCCTTTACAGTTACACTGATTCCCGTTATATACTTTCATTGAATTGTGGCGCACACGCAGCCTCGGCAACGCATTTAAAGTGGGGTTACATTGATTTTACGAAAGGTCCACGTGCAATCAGCGAAATATAACCAGTAAAACAGGTTCGCGTCAAATGGGTCAGCTGAGGAGAGCTGCACATGCAATGCCACATACCTAGGACACAACCTGTTCAGCCTATCGGCTAGTAATGCCGTTTTGCCATAAAAGCAGGCCCTCTTCATTGATATAGTGAGGGGATAGTGGACGACCCGATGGTACATGTAGGCGAGAAAGTTGACAAAGTCCTCAAACTGCCATATTGATGTCAAACCGTCGCTATCGTTACGACCCCCATATATCCAGCTACTAGCTCCACAAGCTAGGTCAAATACACTTTCAACCTGCAGTGCTGGAGAATCGCAGCACACCTACCTGGACTCATCACATTCATATGCCTGTATAAGCTTACTCTATCACCCTTCGGGGTAGCCGAGTAGCTAAGGCGCTAGTATACTCGGCTCGAAATTGCGGGCTGATCCCCGGCTCCGGAGATTTCAGTTTGAATGGAGGCAAGCTGCGAAGGCGCCCGTGTGCATCGTAGCGGACGTTAAAGATCCCCAGTGGGGCAAAATTCTCCGTAGACCTCCACTACGGCGTCCTTGGGACGTAACCCACTCCCCCCAACTGGCTATAAAACTATCGTTAGTTTACCGCGTCTGTTCCTAGAAAATTCTTTTCCCGAACTTGTTAAAAAGACGCCTATTTTTTGCCACAGCGATCGGCCCATGTGGCTAACAATTATCTTACGTACCAGTGAGAGTAGACAGAATAGTCAAATTATCAAGGTTGCACGAATGCCTTTCTTTTTTGTATAACTGACTACTTGACTGATCTTCCAATTTCACTACATTGAAGTGCGGCTCGTACATAGCGGTACATGTTGGGGCCAGCAAGCTTTATTGAAGAGGGGCACATACCTCTTGGCACATCTCCAGTGACGCAAATGCTCATCACTTACGGAAGTTCCTTGCAGATTGGTCCACAACTAGTTTCGTATGCCCACTTATGCAAGTTTTAGTGAGTTAGGTTTTTTTGATGAAAATCACATGGCAGTGGCACCTATGATGTGACCGACATTCACGTCAAAGATGTACATTGAATCTGGCACTAGCCTGCTTTCATCTATTCAGTCATGCAAGTCTGGCGGAACCCGTTTTGTTCAAGAAAACCACATGAAAACTGTCTCCTTTACAGTTACACTGATTCCCGTTATATACTTTCATTGAATTGTGGCGCACACGCAGCCTGGGCAACGCATTTAAAGTGCGGTTACATTGATTTTACGAAAGGTCCACGTGTAATCAGCGAAATATAACCAGTAAAACAGGTTCGCGTCCAATGGGACAGCTGAAGAGAGCTGCACATGCAATGCCACATACCTAGACACATGATGATGATGATGTGTGGAGTTTTATGGCGCAAGGGCCAGGTATGGCCAAAGAGCGCCATGTCTGTGGTAATGAGTTTGCGGTGTAATTATGATTGTTATGAACTTGGTGTGAGGTGGCTGTAAAGAGGCCTTGAAATATACGCTCTAAAGTGCGTAAAATCTGTATGATAAAATTATGGCGATAACGTATGACTTGTACTATGAAAATTTAGATGCATATAAAAAGAATGATACGATAGGTAAAATATATCACGATTGTAAGAAATGCCAGAGCACTACTGCCTCCTTAGAGCCCTTGAAGCACAAGGGCCTGGAGGCATGTGCTACGCAAAACAATTATCGCAGTGGCATCCTCTCGAGAGAGGAGGCGCTACGAATTCATGGGACTAATAACATGTAAGACGACATCTCTGAGGAAACCTAGGACTGTGTCTGTGTTAAAAAGCGGTTCTGGGCCAAAGAACATTACTGGATGAAGAGGGATGTGTTGTCTGTAAGCTAAGGAAAAATGTTTCATTCTTTCAGATTCGGCCTCTCCCCGCATCTACCACAGTTTGGAGGCTCACTTCCGGTCAGTAGAAAGTTATGGGTGCCATATGTGTGTCCTATTCTTAAACGACAGAATAGGACATCTGTTCGGCGCGATTTTGTTGTAGAGGGCCAGAGTGCTAACTGTGGCTTTATTAGGTGGAGCTTATTATCGGTTTCCGCGTCCCACATGCGTTGCCAGTGGGCCCGCAGCCGCCTTCTCAAGAAAGGCCTCAGATCTGTGACAGGCACCTTGGCGGTAGGGTTAACGGCTTGCGATGCTATAGACGTGGCCATCTCGTCCGCCAGAACGTTGCCCTCGATGTTCCTATGGCCAGGGACCCAGCATATTATGATATTCTGGTTAGATGAGTACGCGTTGCACAAGACCGAATATAGTTCATTAAATACGGGATTTTTATGTTTGCTGAGTGACATTAAGGCCTTCACGACGCTGAGAGCGTCTGTATAGATCGCTGCTTTTGGAAGTTTCGATTTTCTTATGTGCTTTACAGCAGAGAGTAATGCGTAGGCCTCGGCCGTAAAAATACTTGTTTCCGGATGCAGTACATCGGATTCGGAAAACGATGGGCCGACGGCTGCATAGGATACCGCGGCATTTGACTTCGAAGCGTCTGTGTAGAACTCTGCACAGGAGTGCTTGTGCTGGAGTTCTAGGAAATGCATTCGGATTTCGGCCTCAGGAGCGTGCTTTGTAACTTTTATAAAGGATATGTCACATTGTATCACCTGCCACTCCCAAGGAAGTAAGAGCTTGGTTAGGTGCATTAAACGATGCTCGAGGAGTGGCACATGCATTTCATCGCTAAGCTCCTTCACACGCAGCGAGAAAGGCTGTCTTATGGAGGGACGATTGCTGAAAAGTGTAGCGCACGTCATATCAGTAACGGTATCAAAACATGGATGTTCAGGATTGGAGCGTACTTTAAGGAAATATGTAAAGCTAATGTATGATCTCTGTAGGTGGAGAGACCATTCATTTGATTCTACATATAGACTTTGTATGGGACTCGTTCTGAAAGCGCCAGTGGCCAGTCGGATTCCTAGATGGTGGACGGGATCTAGGATCTTTAGTGAGCTCGGGGCGGCAGAGTTATATACTACAGCACCATAATCCAATCGAGACCGAATTAGGCTTTTGTATAGGTTCATTAAACACTTCCTATCACTACCCCATGTAGTCTGGGATAGAAGTTTCATTAAGTTCATTGTTTTTAGACATTTTTCTTTCAGATATTTAATGTGTGGAATGAAAGTGAGTCTGTAGTCAAGCATGATTCCTAGGAATTTGTGCTGTTTGCTGATAGGTATTCGTTGTCCACACAGTTCTAAGGAAGGATCCGGAACCAGGCCTCTCTTTCTTGTAAAAAGAACACAAGAGCTTTTGTTAGGATTGATCTTAAATCCATTCTTGTCTGCCCACATTGAGACTTTGTTCAGGCCGTGCTGTACCTGTCTCTCACACACTGCGAGGTTACAGGATTTGAAAGCTATTTGTATATCGTCCACGTAGACAGAATAAAAGATTGCCGGTGGTAATGAAGCGCGAAGCGTGTTTATCTTCACGATGAAGAGTGTGCAGCTGAGCACGCCTCCTTGCGGTACACCCGTTTCTTGCATAAAAGGACGCGAAAGTACATTTCCTACTTTTACCCGGAAGGTACGACTGGACAGATAGCTTTCTATTAGGTTTAGCATATTGCCATGGATGCCCATTTCTGACAAGTCTCTTAAGATTCCGTAACGCCACGTCGTATCGTACGCCTTCTCCATATCGAGGAATATGGATAAGAAGAATTGTTTGTGTACAAAGCGTCCCGGATATTTGCTTCTACACGTACAAGATGGTCAGTTGTGGAGCGCCCTTCTCGGAAGCCGCACTGATAGGGATCAAGGATTTTGCTCAGTTCAAGGAAATGGATGAGTCGCCGATTAATCATTTTTTCAAACACCTTACAAATGCAACTTGTGAGGGCTATCGGGCGGTAACTTGCCACTGAGGAAGAGTCCTTGCCTTGTTTCAAAACAGGGACCACAATGGCTTCCTTCCACGCGGTCGGAAGGTACCCTGCATCCCAAATGGTGTTGAAAAGTGTGAGTAGTGTAACCTGCGTGTCATTGTGTAAGTTTTTGAGCATTTCATACATGATTCTATCAGATCCTGGTGCGGAGGTGTTGCATACGCTCAAGGCAGCTCTCAATTCAGCAATACAAAAAGGACGGTTGTAAGGCTCATTCTCTCGACCTTTTCTTCTTAATGGCTTACGTTCTTCTGTTTCTTTGTATTTGAGAAAGGACTGTGTATAATTTGTTGGACTTGACACGCTCTCAAAATATTCCCCAAGTGAGTCTGCCTGGTCTTGCAGTGTATTGCCCTTTGTGTTTACCAGGGGGAGTGAATGTGTTTGCCGCCCTCTAATCCTATTTACTCTGTTCCAGGCTTTGGCCTCATCCCTAAACGAGTTAATACTCGATAGATACTTTTGCCAGCTTTCTCTTCTGGCCTGTCGGCGGGTTCTCCTACCTTGGGACTTTACTTTTTTAAAGTTGACAAGATTTTCTGCAGTGGGCGAAGCGCGTAGCAACCCCCACGCTTTGTTCTGATTCCTACGTGCGATTCTGCATTCATTGTTCCACCACGGGACATGCCGTTTGCATGCCGAGCCGCTTAATTCACGTATGCATTTAGATGCGGCATCTATTACGAAGGCTGTGAAGTACTCCACAGCAGCATCGATTTCTAAAGAAGACATGTCATCCCATGATATACTAGTTAAGCTTCGGAACCTCTCCCAGTCTGCTGTGTCAATCTTCCACCTGGGAGCCTGTGGCGGATATTCATTTTCTTTAAGTGTTCTTAATAGTATGGGGAAGTGGTCGCTTCCGTAAGGATTGTTCATAACTTCCCATTCGAGTTCAGGCAGAATGGACGAGGAAACTATGCCCAGGTCAATAGAAGAAAAGGTTCTGTTTGCTAGGGAGTAATACGTGGGTTCCTTCTTATTCAGCAAGCACGCACCTGAAGAAAAAAGGAACTGTTCAATAAGACGACCTCGCGCATCTACACGAGAGTCGCCCCATAGAGAGCTGTGCGCATTGAAATCGCCAAGAACAACATAAGGTTCTGGCAATTGATCTATAAAGGATTGGAACTCATGCTTCGTTAATTTGTAATGTGGGGGTATGTAAAGTGAGCTAATGGTAATGAGTTTGTTTAGGAGTACAGTTCGAACCGCCACTGCTTCGAGAGGCGTTTGTAGCTGTAAAAGTTGACAGGAAATACTTTTATGATGAAAAATGGCAACACCGCCTGATGATACGACAGCATCATCGCGGTCTTTGCGGAACTTAACATAAGGTCGGAGAAAGTTAGTGTGTTGTGGTTTTAAGTGTGTTTCCTGTAGACACAGCACTTTTGGATTGTGTTTTTGGATAAGCTCTTGCACGTCATCAAGGTTCCTAAGAAGACCTCTAACGTTCCATTGAATAATTTGTGTATCCATATTGAAGGTTAAAAGTGCTGTGTGTATGGAAACAGGTGATGCCTTAGGTTACAGAGCTCTTTCGAGGCCCTGTAACAGGGGTTCTGCCCTTTCTGGAGCGTTCGAGTGAGCCTCGCCGCTCCTTAGGCGCTTGGTGCGCCTTGGGGATAGGTGTAGTGTCCATTGCCTCTTGTGAGGCGCCGGACACGTGCTCTTGCGAGCGGGAAATTACCAGCGAGGGTCCCGCCTTGGAGGGCAAGACCCCTGCGCCCAGCAGCCCGGAGGTCGATGGGGCTCCCTGGGGGATTTGGCTGCGCCGGCCATTGCCAGCGCTGGAAGGGGCCGGGGAGGCTGGGGCAGCCTCGGCTGCGCCCACCTTCGGGGTCGGTGGCCCCGTCTGCTGTGTTGACGGAGCAGCGCTAGCTGCAACCGCCGCGGGGGCAGATGGCGTTGCTGCCGACTCACGGCTTGTGGGTCGGACAGCCGCCGGAGGCCGTTGTGACGCTGCCCCCTGACGCGCCACTTCGGCAAAGCTAGCCTTAGGTAGGTATGCAACCCGCCTGCGTGCCTCTTTGAAAGATATATTTTCTTTAACCTTGATTGTAACTATTTCTTTTTCTTTTTTCCAAGATGGGCACGACCGCGAGTACGCGGCGTGCTCGCCATCACAGTTCACGCAGTGTGGAGCGTTTTTGCATGTTTCAGAGGTGTGTTCTTGGGCACTACATTTAGCACAAGTTTGGCGGCCTCGGCAGCTCTGCGAGCTGTGACCGAAGCGTTGGCATTTGAAACAACGCAGTGGGTTTGGCACGTACGGCCTAACGCGGAGCTTGATGTGCCCGGCCTCGATTGACTCGGGCAAGATACTTGATCCAAAAGTAATTATTAGGTGCTTCGTCTGAATCTCTTTACCATCCCGCCTCATCTTAATTCTTCTGACGTTGATTACATTTTGTTCGCTGAAGCCCTCCAGGAGTTCCGCTTCAGTCAGCTCAAGCAAATCATCATCTGACACAACACCACGGGTGGTGTTCATTGTACGGTGAGGGCTTACTGTTATGGCGGTCTCCCCAAATGACACTAGTTGCGGTAGTTTCTCATATTGTTTTACATCGCGGAGCTCCAAGAGGAGGTCGCCGCTTACCATCCTCGACACCTTGTATCCTGGACCAAAAACATCATTGAGGGACTTTGAAACAAGGAATGGAGAAATGTTTCGCACTGCTTTGTTTGGCTTTTCGGAATGAATAACGTGGAAGCGGGGAAAATTCTCGGTTTGGCGTCCAAAAAACTTGAAGACATCTTCGGTGCGCCCTCGTTTCTGAGGGCGATCAGCAAGGGAAGGGAAAGAAGTTTCCATTGAAAAATTTATACATTCGGCAACAGCGCCGACCGCCCACCACGGAGCCCAACAAGGGGACGCGGCAGAGCTTGCATGCAAGTCTGCACGACGCCAGTCGTACGCCGTCACTATAACCGAATATGGTGTACCCAAGGTTGGATAGCCACACAGGGTTAACCCTTGCCGCCAGGAGAAAAGAAGTAATAAGAAGAGAGAAGGAGACAGGAAAGGTCAAAAAGTGGGAGATAAAGACGAAGATTCGAAGAGGGAGAGACAGGAAAAGGCGACTGCCGATGTCCTCCAGGTGGGTCAGTCTAGAGGTGCCGTCTATGTGAAGCCGAGGCCGAAGAGGTGTGTTGCCTCCGCCGGGGGGCCTTAAAGGTCCGAACACCCAGCATCGGCTCAACCCCCAGGATCCCTTTTTCCCCAGACACGGCTAAGCCGCGCACGGCTACACGCGGGAGGGTCCAACCCTCGTGTGCTCGGGTACGTGGTGTCGCAACACACCAAACGCCTGCTTGCGCAGACGCCCCTGCGGGGTACCTAGACACAACCTGTTCAGCCTATCGGCTAGTAATGCCGTTTCCCCATAAAAACAGCCCCTCATCATTGATATAGTGAGGGGATAGTGGACGACCCGATGGTACATGTAGGCGAGAAAGTTGGCAAAGTCCTCGAACTGCCATAATGATGTCAAACCGTCGCTATCGTTACGACCCCCATATATCCAGCTACTAGCTCGACAACCTGGGTCAAATACACTTTCAACCTGCAGTGCTGGAGAATCGCAGCACACCTAGCTGGACTCATCACATTCATCTGCCTGTATAACCTTACTCTATCACCCTTCGGGGTAGCCGAGTAGCTAAGGCGCTAGTATACTCGGCTCGAAATTGCGGGCTAATCCCCGGCTCCGGAGATTTCAGTTTGAATGGAGGCAAGCTGCGAAGGCGCCCGTGTGCAACGTAGCGCATGTTAATGATCCCCAGTTGGGCAAAATTCTCTGTAGACCTCCACTACGGCGTCCTTGGGACGTAACCCACTCCCCCCAGTTGGCTATAAAACTATCGTTACTTTACCGCGTCTGTTCCTAGAAAATTCTTTTCCCGAACTTGTCAAAAAGACGCCTATATTTTGCCACAGCGATCGGCCCATGTGGCTAACAATTATCTCACGTAGCAGTGAGAGCAGACAGAATAGTCAAATTATCAAGGTTGCACGAATGCCGTTCTTTTTTTGTATGACTGACTACTTGACTGATCTTCCAATTTCACTACAATGAAGTGCGGCTCGTACATAGCGGTACATGTTGGGGCCAGCAAGCTTTATTGAAGAGGGGCACATACCTCTTGGCACATCTCCAGTGACGCAAATGCTCGTCACTTACGGAAGTTCCTTGTAGATTGGTCCACAACTAGTTTCGTATGCCCACTTATGCAAGTTTTAGTGAGTTAGGTTTTTTTGATGAAAATCACATGGCAGTGGCACCTACGATGTGACCGACATTCACGTCAAAGATGTACATTGAATCTGGCACTAGCCTGCTTTCATCTATTCAGTCATGCAAGTCTGGCGGAACCCGCTTTGTTCAAGAAAACCACATGAAAACTGTCTCCTTTACAGTTACACTGATTCCCGTTATATACTTTCATTGAATTGTGGCGCACACGCACTCTCGGCAACGCATTTAAAGTGCGGTTAGATTGATTTTATGAAAGGTCCACGTGTAATCAGCGAAATATAGCCAGTAAAACAGGTTCGCGTCGAATGGGTCAGCTGAGGAGAGCTGCACATGCAATGCCACATACCTAGGACACAACCTGTTCCGCCTATAGGCTAGTAATGCCGTTTCGCCACGAAAACAGCCCCTCATCATTGATATAGTGAGTGGATTGTGGACGGCCCCATGGTACATGTAGGCGAGAAAGCAGAGAAAGTCCAGGAACTGCCCTAATGATGTCAAACCGTCGCTAACGTTACGACCCCCAGATATTCAGCTACTAGCTCGACAACCTGGGCCAAATACACTTTCAACCTGCAGTGCTGGAGAATCGCAGCTCACCTACCTGGACTCATCACATTCATATGCCTGTATAAGCTTACTCTATCACCCTTCGGGGTAGCCGAGTAGCTAAGGCGCTAGTATACTCGGCTCGAAATTGCGGGCTAATCCCCGGCTCCGGAGATTTCAGTTTGAATGGAGGCAAGCTGCGAAGGCGCCCGTGTGCATCGTAGCGGACGTTAAAGATCCCCAGTTGGGCAAAATTCTCCGTAGACCTCCACTACGGCGTCCTTGGGACGTAACCCACCCCCCCCCCAATTGGCTATAAAACTATCGTTACTTTACCGCGTCTGTTCCTAGAAAATTCTTTTCCCGAACTTGTTAAAAAGACGCCTATTTTTTGCCAGAGCGATCGGCCCATGTGGCTAACAATTATCTTACGTACCAGTGAGAGCAGACAGAATAGTCAAATTATCAAGGTTGCACGAATGCCGTTCTTTTTTGTATGTCTGACTACTTGACTGATCTTCCAATTTCACTACATTGAAGTGCGGCTCGTACATAGCGGTACATGTTGGGGCCAGCAAGCTTTATTGAAGAGGGGCACATACCTCGTGGCACATCTCCAGTGACGCAAATGCTCGTCACTTACGGAAGTTCCTTGCAGATTGGTCCACAACTAGTTTCGTATGCCCACTTATGCAAGTTTTAGTGAGTTAGGTTTTTTTGATGAAAATCACATGGCAGTGGCACCTACGATGTGACCGACATTCACGTCAAAGATGTACATTGAATCTGGCACTAGCCTGCTTTCATCTATTCAGTCATGCAAGTCTGGCGGAACCCGCTTTGTTCAAGAAAACCACATGAAAACTGTCTCCTTTACAGTTACACTGATTCCCGTTATATACTTTCATTGAATTGTGGCGCACACGCACTCTCGGCAACGCATTTAAAGTGCGGTTAGATTGATTTTATGAAAGGTCCACGTGTAATCAGCGAAATATAGCCAGTAAAACAGGTTCGCGTCAAATGGGTCAGCTGAGGAGAGCTGCACATGCAATGCCACATACCTAGGACACAACCTGTTCCGCCTATCGGCTAGTAATGCCGTTTCGCCATGAAAACAGCCCTTCATCATTGATATAGTGAGGGGATAGTGGACGACCCGATGGTACATGTAGGCGAGAAAGTTGACAAAGTCCTCAAACTGCCCGATTGATGTCAAACCGTCGCTATCGTTACGACCGCCATATATCCAGCTACTAGCTCGACAACCTGGGTCAAATACACTTTCAACCTGCAGTGCTGGAGAATCGCAGCACACCTACCTGGACTCATCACATTCATCTGCCTGTATAACATTACTCTATCACCCTTCGGGGTAGCCGAGTAGCTAAGGTGCTAGTATACTGGGCTTGAAATTGCGGGATAATCCCCGGCTCCGTAGATTTCAGTTTGAATGGAGGCAAGCTGCGAAGGCGCCCGTGTGCATCGTAGCGCACGTTAAAGATCCCCAGTTGGGCAAAATTCTCCGTAGACCTCCACTACGGCGTCCTTGGGACGTAACCCACTCCCCCCAATTGGCTATAAAACTATCGTTACTTTGCCGCGTCTGTTCCCAGAAAATTCTTTTCCCGAACTTGTTAAAACGACGCCTATTTTTTGCCACAGCGATCGGCCCAAGTGGCTAACAATTATCTCACGTACCAGTGAGAGCAGACAGAATGGTCAAATTATCAAGGTTGCACGAATGCCGTTCTTTTTTGTATGACTGACTACTTGACTGATCTTCCAATTTCAATACATTGAAGTGCGGCTCGTACATAGCGGTACATGTTGGGGCCAGCAAGCTTTATTGAAGAGGGCCACATACCTCTTGGCCCATCTCCAGTGACGCAAATGCTCGTCACGGAAGTTCCTTGCAGATTGGTACACAACTAGTTTGGTATGCCCACTTATGCAAGTTTTAGTGAGTTAGGTTGTTTGAAGAAAAGCACATGGCAGTGGCACCTATGATGTGACCGACATTCACGTCAAAGATGTACATTGAATCTGGCACTAGCCTGCTTTCAGCTATTCAGTCATGCAAGTATGGCGGAACCCGTTTTGTTGAAGAAAACCGCATGAAAACAGTCTCCTTTTCAGTTACACTGATTCCCGTTATATACTTTCATTGAAATGTGGCGCACACCCACCCTCGGCAATGCATTTAAAGTGCGGTTACATTGATTTTACGAAAGGTCCACATAAAATCAGCGAAATATAGCCAGTAAAACAGGTTCGCGTCAAATGGGTCAGCTGAGGAGAGCTGCGCATGTAATGCCACATACCTAGGACACAACCTGTTCCGCCTATAGGCTAGTAATGCCGTTTCGCCACGAAAACAGCCCCTCATCATTGATATAGTGAGTGGATTGTGGACGGCCCCATGGTACATGTAGGCGAGAAAGCAGAGAAAGTCCAGGATCTGCCCTAAAGATGTCAAACCGTCGCTAACGTTACGACCCCCAGATATTCAGCTACTAGCTCGACAACCTGGGCCAAATACACTTTCAACCTGCAGTGCTGGAGAATCGCAGCACGCCTACCTGGACTCATCACATTCATATGCCTGTATAAGCTTACTCTATCACCCTTAGGGGTAGCCGAGTAGCTAAGGCGCTAGTATACTCGGCTCGATATTGCGGGCTAATCCCCGGCTCCGGAGATTTCAGTTTGAATGGAGGCAAGCTGCGAAGGCGCCCGTGTGCATCGTAGCGGACGTTAAAGATCCCCAGTTGGGCAAAATTCTCCGTAGACCTCCACTACGGCGTCCTTGGGACGTAACCCACCCCCCCCCAATTGGCTATAAAACTATCGTTACTTTACCGCGTCTGTTCCTAGAAAATTCTTTTCCCGAACTTGTTAAAAAGACGCCTATTTTTTGCCAGAGCGATCGGCCCATGTGGCTAACAATTATCTTACGTACCAGTGAGAGCAGACAGAATAGTCAAATTATCAAGGTTGCACGAATGCCGTTCTTTTTTGTATGTCTGACTACTTGACTGATCTTCCAATTTCACTACATTGAAGTGCGGCTCGTACATAGCGGTACATGTTGGGGCCAGCAAGCTTTATTGAAGAGGGGCACATACCTTTTGGCACATCTCCATTGACGCAAATGCTCGTCCCTTACGGAAGTTCCTTGCAGATTGGTCCACAACTAGTTTCGTATGCCCACTTATGCAAGTTTTAGTGAGTTAGGTTTTTTTGATGAAAATCACATGGCAGTGGCACCTACGATGTGACCGACATTCACGTCAAAGATGTACATTGAATCTGGCACTAGCCTGCTTTCATCTATTCAGTCATGCAAGTCTGGCGGAACCCGCTTTGTTCAAGAAAACCACATGAAAACTGTCTCCTTTACAGTTACACTGATTCCCGTTATATACTTTCATTGAATTGTGGCGCACACGCAGCCTCGGCAACGCACTTAAAGTGGGGTTACATTGATTTTACGAAAGTTTCACGTGTAATCAGCGAAATATAACCAGTAAAACAGGTTCGCGTCAAATGGGTCAGCTGAGGAGAGCTGCACATGCAATGCCACATACCTAGGACACAACCTGTTCAGCCTATCGGCTAGTAATGCCGTTTCGCCATAAAAACAGCCCCTCTTCATTGATATAGTGAAGGGATAGTGGACGACCCGATGGTACATGTAGGCGAGAAAGTTGACAAAGTCCTCAAACTGCCATAATGATGTCAAACCGTCGCTATCGTTACGACCCCCATATATCCAGCTACTAGCTCGACAACCTGGGTCAAATACACTTTCAACCTGCAGTGCTGGAGAATCGCAGCACGCCTACCTGGACTCATCACATTCATATGCCTGTATAAGCTTACTCTATCACCCTTAGGGGTAGCCGAGTAGCTAAGGCGCTAGTATACTCGGCTCGAAATTGCGGGCTAATCCCCGGCTCCGGAGATTTCAGTTTGAATGGAGGCAAGCTGCGAAGGCGCCCGTGTGCATCGTAGCGCATGTTAAAGATCCCCAGTTGGGCAAAATTCTCCGTAGACCTCCACTACGGCGTCCTTGGGACGTAACCCACTCCCCCCAGTTGGCCATAAAACTATCGTTACTTTACCGCGTCTGTTCCTAGAAAATTCTTTTCCCGAACTTGTTAAAAAGACGCCTATATTTTGCCACAGCGATCGGCCCATGTGGCTAACAATTATCTTACGTACCAGTGAGAGCAGACAGAATAGTCAAATTATCAAGGTTGCACGAATGCCGTTCTTTTTTTGTATGACTGACTACTTGACTGATCTTCCAATTTCACTACATTGAAGTGCGGCTCGTACATAGCGGTACATGTTGGGGCCAGCAAGCTTTATTGAAGAGGGCCACATATCTATTGGCCCATCTCCAGTGACGCAAATGCTCATCACGGAAGTTCCTTGCAGATTGGTGCACAACTAGTTTGGTATGCCCACTTATGCAAGTTTTAGTGAGTTAGGTTTTTTTGATGAAAATCACATGGCAGTGGCACCTACGATGTGACCGACATTCACGTCAAAGATGTACATTGAATCTGGCACTAGCCTGCTTTCATCTATTCAGTCATGCAAGTCTGGCGGAACCCGCTTTGTTCAAGAAAACCACATGAAAACTGTCTTCTTTACAGTTACACTGATTCCCGTTATGTACTTTCATTGAATTGTGGCGCACACCCAGCCTCGGCAACGCATTTAAAGTTCGGTTACATTGATTTTATGAAAGGTCCACGTGTAATCAGCGAAATATAGCCAGTAAAACAGGTTCGCGTCAAATGGGTCAGCTGAGGAGAGCTGCACATGCAATGCCACATACCTAGGACACAACCTGTTCCGCCTATCGGCTAGTAATGCCGTTTCGCCATGAAAACAGCCCTTCATCATTGATATAGTGAGTGGATTGTGGACGGCCCCATGGTACATGTAGGCGAGAAAGCAGAGAAAGTCCAGGAACTGCCCTAATGATGTCAAACCGTCGCTAACGTGACGACCCCCAGATATTCAGCTACTAGCTCGACAACCTGGGCCAAATACACTTTTAACCTGCAGTGCTGGAGAATCGCAGCTCACCTACCTGGACTCATCACATTCATATGCCTGTATAAGCTTACTCTATCACCCTTCGGGGTAGCCGAGTAGCTAAGGCGCTAGTATACTCGGCTCGAAATTGCGGGCTAATCCCCGGCTCCGGAGATTTCAGTTTGAATGGAGGCAAGCTGCGAAGGCGCCCGTGTGCATCGTAGCGGACGTTAAAGATCCCCAGTTGGGCAAAATTCTCCGTAGACCTCCACTACGGCGTCCTTGGGACGTAACCCACCCCCCCCCCAATTGGCTATAAAACTATCGTTACTTTACCGCGTCTGTTCCTAGAAAATTCTTTTCCCGAACTTGTTAAAAAGACGCCTATTTTTTGCCAGAGCGATCGGCCCATGTGGCTAACAATTATCTTACGTACCAGTGAGAGCAGACAGAATAGTCAAATTATCAAGGATGCACGAATGCCGTTCTTTTTTGTATGTCTGACTACTTGACTGATCTTCCAATTTCACTACATTGAAGTGCGGCTCGTACATAGCGGTACATGTTGGGGCCAGCAAGCTTTATTGAAGAGGGGCACATACCTTTTGGCACATCTCCATTGACGCAAATGCTCGTCCCTTACGGAAGTTCCTTGCAGATTGGTCCACAACTAGTTTCGTATGCCCACTTATGCAAGTTTTATTGAGTTAGGTTTTTTTGATGAAAATCACATGGCAGTGGCACCTACGATGTGACCGACATTCACGTCAAAGATGTACATTGAATCTGGCACTAGCCTGCTTTCATCTATTCAGTCATGCAAGTCTGGCGGAACCCGCTTTGTTCAAGAAAACCACATGAAAACTGTCTCCTTTACAGTCACACTGATTCCCGTTATATACTTTCATTGAATTGTGGCGCACACGCAGCCTCGGCAACGCATTTAAAGTGGGGTTACATTGATTTTACGAAAGTTTCACGTGTAATCAGCGAAATATAACCAGTAAAACAGGTTCGCGTCAAATGGGTCAGCTGAGGAGAGCTGCACATGCAATGCCACATACCTAGGACACAACCTGTTCAGCCTATCGGCTAGTAATGCCGTTTCGCCATAAAAACAGCCCCTCTTCATTGACATAGTGAGGGGATAGTGGACGACCCGATGGTACATGTAGGCGAGAAAGTTGACAAAGTCCTCAAACTGCCATAATGATGTCAAACCGTCGCTATCGTTACGACCCCCATATATCCAGCTACTAGCTCGACAACCTGGGTCAAATGCACTTTCAACCTGCAGTGCTGGAGAATCGCAGCACGCCTACCTGGACTCATCACATTCATATGCCTGTATAAGCTTACTCTATCACCCTTAGGGGTAGCCGAGTAGCTAAGGCGCTAGTATACTCGGCTCGATATTGCGGGCTAATCCCCGGCTCCGGAGATTTCAGTTTGAATGGAGGCAAGCTGCGAAGGCGCCCGTGTGCATCGTAGCGGACGTTAAAGATCCCCAGTTGGGCAAAATTCTCCGTAGACCTCCACTACGGCGTCCTTGGGACGTAACCCACCCCCCCCCCCCCAATTGGCTATAAAACTATCGTTACTTTACCGCGTCTGTTCCTAGAAAATTCTTTTCCCGAACTTGTTAAAAAGACGCCTATTTTTTGCCAGAGCGATCGGCCCATGTGGCTAACAATTATCTTACGTACCAGTGAGAGCAGACAGAATAGTCAAATTATCAAGGTTGCACGAATGCCGTTCTTTTTTGTATGTCTGACTACTTGACTGATCTTCCAATTTCACTACATTGAAGTGCGGCTCGTACATAGCGGTACATGTTGGGGCCAGCAAGCTTTATTGAAGAGGGGCACATACCTTTTGGCACATCTCCATTGACGCAAATGCTCGTCCCTTACGGAAGTTCCTTGCAGATTGGTCCACAACTAGTTTCGTATGCCCACTTATGCAAGTTTTAGTGAGTTAGGTTTTTTTGATGAAAATCACATGGCAGTGGCACCTACGATGTGACCGACATTCACGTCAAAGATGTACATTGAATCTGGCACTAGCCTGCTTTCATCTATTCAGTCATGCAAGTCTGGCGGAACCCGCTTTGTTCAAGAAAACCACATGAAAACTGTCTCCTTTACAGTTACACTGATTCCCGTTATATACTTTCATTGAATTGTGGCGCACACGCAGCCTCGGCAACGCACTTAAAGTGGGGTTACATTGATTTTACGAAAGTTTCACGTGTAATCAGCGAAATATAACCAGTAAAACAGGTTCGCGTCAAATGGGTCAGCTGAGGAGAGCTGCACATGCAATGCCACATACCTAGGACACAACCTGTTCAGCCTATCGGCTAGTAATGCCGTTTCGCCATGAAAACAGCCCCTCATCATTGATATAGTGAGGGGATAGTGGACGACCCGATGGTACATGTAGGCGAGAAAGTTGACAACGTCCTCAAACTGCCATAATGATGTCAAGCCGTCGCTATCATTACGACCCCCATATATCCAGCTACTAGCTCGACAACCTGGGTCAAATACACTTTCAACCTGCAGTGCTCGAGAATCGCAGCACACCTACCTGGACTCATCACATTCATATTCCTGCATAACCTTACTCTTATCACCCTTCGGGGTAGCCGAGTAGCTAAGGCGCTAGTATACTCGGCTCGAAACTGCGGGCTAATCCCCGGCTTCGGACATTTCAGTTTGAATGGAGGCAAGCTGCGAAGGCGCCCGTGTGCATCGTAGCGCACGTTAAAGATCCCCGGTTGGGCAAAATTCTCCGTAGACCTCCACTACGGCGTCCTTGGGACGTAACCCACTCCCACCAATTGGCTATAAAACTATCGTTACTTTACCGCGTCTGTTCCTAGAAAATTCTTTTCCCGAACTTGTTCAAAAGACGCCTATTTTTTGCCACAGCGATCGGCCCATGTGGCTAACAATTATCTTACGAACCAGTGAGAGCAGACAGAATAGTCAAATTATCAAGGTTCCACGAATGCCTTTCTTTTTTGTATAACTGACTACTTGACTGATCTTCCAATTTCACTACATTGAAGTGCGGCTCGTACATAGCGGTACATGTTGGGGCCAGCAAGCTTTATTGAAGAGGGGCACATACCTCTTGGCCCATCTCCAGTGACGCAAATGCTCGTCACGGAAGTTCCTTGCAGATTGGTACACAACTAGTTTGGTATGCCCACTTATGCAAGTTTTAGTGAGTTAGGTTGTTTGAAGAAAAGCACATGGCAGTGGCACCTATGATGTGACCGACATTCACGTCAAAGATGTACATTGAATCTGGCACTAGCCTGCTTTCAGCTATTCAGTCATGCAAGTATGGCGGAACCCGTTTTGTTCAAGAAAACCACATGAAAACTGTCTTCTTTTCCGTTACACTGATTCCCGTTATGTACTTTCATTGAATTGTGGCACACACCCAGCCTCGGCAACGCATTTAAAGTTCGGTTACATTGATTTTACGAAAGGTCCACGTGTAATCAGCGAAATATAGCCAGTAAAACAGGTTCGCGTCAAATGGGTCAGCTGAGGAGAGCTGCACATGCAATGCCACATACCTAGGACACAACCTGTTCCGCCTATCGGCTAGTAATGCCGTTTCGCCATGAAAACAGCCCCTCATCATTGATATAGTGAGGGGATAGTGGACGACCCGATGGTACATGTAGGCGAGAAAGTTGACAAAGTCCTCAAACTGCCCGATTGATGTCAAACCGTCGCTATCGTTACGACCCCCATATATCCAGCTACTAGCTCGACAGCCTGGGTCAAATACACTTTCAACCTGCAGTGCTGGAGAATCGCAGCACACCTACCTGGACTCATAACATTCATCTGCCTGTATAACCTTACTCTTATCACCCTTCGGGGTAGCCGAGTAGCTAAGGCGCTAGTATACTCGGCTCGAAATTGCGGGCTAATCCCCGGCTCCGGAGATTTCAGTTTGAATGGAGGCAAGCTGCGAAGGCGCCCGTGTGCATCGTAGCGCACGTTAAAGATCCCCAGTTGGGCAAAGTTCTCCGTAGACCTCCACTACGGCGTCCTTGGGACGTAACCCACTCCCCCCAATTGGCTATAAAACTATCGTTACTTTACCGCGTCTGTTCCTAGAAAATTCTTTTCCCGAACTTGTTAAAACGACGCCTATTTTTTGCCACAGCGATCGGCCCATGTGGCTAACAATTATCTCACGTACCAGTGAGAGCAGACAGAGTGGTCAAATTATCAAGGTTGCACGAATGCTGTTCTTTTTTGTATGACTGTATACTTGACTGATCTTCCAATTTCACTATATTGAAGTGCGGCACGTACATAGCGGTACATGTTGGGGCCAGCAAGCTTTATTGAAGACGGCCACATACCTATTGGCCCATCTCCAGTGACGCAAATGCTCATCACGGAAGTTCCTTGCAGATTGGTGCACAACTAGTTTGGTATGCCCACTTATGCAAGTTTTAGTCAGTTAGGTTGTTTGAAGAAAAGCACATGGCAGTGGCACCTACGATGTGACCGACATTCACGTCAAAGATGTTCATTGAATCTGGCACTAGCCTGCTTTCATCTATTCAGTCATGCAAGTCTGGCGGAACCCGTTTTGTTCAAGAAAACCACATGAAAACTGTCTTCTTTTCCGTTACACTGATTCCCGTTATGTACTTTCATTGAATTGTGGCACACACCCAGCCTCGGCAACGCATTTAAAGTGCGGTTACATTGATTTTACGAAAGGTCCACATGTAATCAGCGAAATATAGCCAGTAAAACAGGTTCGCGTCAAATGGGTCAGCTGAGGAGAGCTCCACATGTAATGCCACATACCTAGGACACAACCTGTTCAGCCTATCGGCTAGTAATGCCGTGTCGCCATAAAGACAGTCCCTCATCATTGATATAGTGAGGGGAGAGTGGACGACCCGATGGTACATGTAGGCGAGAAAGTTGACAAAGTCCTCAAACTGCCCGATTGATGTCAAACCGTCGCTATCGTTACGACCCCCATATATCCAGCTACTAGCTCGACAACCTGGGTCAAATACACTTTCAACCTGCAGTGCTGGAGAATCGCAGCACACCTACCTGGACTCATCACATTCATCTGCCTGTATAACATTACTCTATCACCCTTCGGGGTAGCCGAGTAGCTAAGGTGCTAGTATACTGGGCTTGAAATTGCGGGATAATCCCCGGCTCCGTAGATTTCAGTTTGAATGGAGGCAAGCTGCGAAGGCGCCCGTGTGCATCGTAGCGCACGTTAAAGATCCCCAGTTGGGCAAAATTCTCCGTAGACCTCCACTACGGCGTCCTTGGGACGTAACCCACTCCCCCCAATTGGCTATAAAACTATCGTTACTTTGCCGCGTCTGTTCCCAGAAAATTCTTTTCCCGAACTTGTTAAAACGACGCCTATTTTTTGCCACAGCGATCGGCCCAAGTGGCTAACAATTATCTCACGTACCAGTGAGAGCAGACAGAATGGTCAAATTATCAAGGTTGCACGAATGCCGTTCTTTTTTGTATGACTGACTACTTGACTGATCTTCCAATTTCAATACATTGAAGTGCGGCTCGTACATAGCGGTACATGTTGGGGCCAGCAAGCTTTATTGAAGAGGGCCACATACCTCTTGGCCCATCTCCAGTGACGCAAATGCTCGTCACGGAAGTTCCTTGCAGATTGGTACACAACTAGTTTGGTATGCCCACTTATGCAAGTTTTAGTGAGTTAGGTTGTTTGAAGAAAAGCACATGGCAGTGGCACCTATGATGTGACCGACATTCACGTCAAAGATGTACATTGAATCTGGCACTAGCCTGCTTTCAGCTATTCAGTCATGCAAGTATGGCGGAACCCGTTTTGTTGAAGAAAACCGCATGAAAACAGTCTCCTTTTCAGTTACACTGATTCCCGTTATATACTTTCATTGAAATGTGGCGCACACCCACCCTCGGCAACGCATTTAAAGTGCGGTTACATTGATTTTACGAAAGGTCCACATAAAATCAGCGAATTATAACCAGTAAAACAGGTTCGCGTCACATGGGTCAGCTGAGGAGAGCTGCACATGCAATGGCACATACCTAGGACACAACCTGTTCAGCCTATCGGCTAGTAATGCCGTTTCGCCATAAAAACAGCCCCTCTTCATTGATATAGTGAGGGGATAGTGGACGACCCGATGGTACATGTAGGCGAGAAAGTTGACAAAGTCCTCAAACTGCCATAATGATGTCAAACCGTCGCTATCGTTACGACCCCCATATATCCAGCTACTAGCTCGACAACCTGGGTCAAATACACTTTCAACCTGCAGTGCTGGAGAATCGCAGCACGCCTACCTGGACTCATCACATTCATATGCCTGTATAAGCTTACTCTATCACCCTTAGGGGTAGCCGAGTAGCTAAGGCGCTAGTATACTCGGCTCGAAATTGCGGGATAATCCCCGGCTCCGGAGATTTCAGTTTGAATGGAGGCAAGCTGCGAAGGCGCCCGTGTGCATCGTAGCGCAGGTTAATGATCCCCAGTTGGGCAAAATTCTCTGTAGACCTCCACTACGGCGTCCTTGGGACGTAACCCACTCCCCCCAGTTGGCTATAAAACTATCGTTACTTTACCGCGTCTGTTCCTAGAAAATTCTTTTCCCGAACTTGTCAAAAAGACGCCTATATTTTGCCACAGCGATCGGCCCATGTGGCTAACAATTATCTTACGAACCAGTGAGAGCAGACAGAATAGTCAAATTATCAAGGTTCCACGAATGCCTTTCTTTTTTGTATAACTGACTACTTGACTGATCTTCCAATTTCACTACATTGAAGTGCGGCTCGTACATAGCGGTACATGTTGGGGCCAGCAAGCTTTATTGAAGAGGGGCACATACCTCTTGGCCCATCTCCAGTGACGCAAATGCTCGTCACGGAAGTTCCTTGCAGATTGGTACACAACTAGTTTGGTATGCCCACTTATGCAAGTTTTAGTGAGTTAGGTTGTTTGAAGAAAAGCACATGGCAGTGGCACCTATGATGTGACCGACATTCACGTCAAAGATGTACATTGAATCTGGCACTAGCCTGCTTTCAGCTATTCAGTCATGCAAGTATGGCGGAACCCGTTTTGTTGAAGAAAACCGCATGAAAACAGTCTCCTTTTCAGTTACACTGATTCCCGTTATATACTTTCATTGAAATGTGGCGCACACCCACCCTCGGCAACGCATTTAAAGTGCGGTTACATTGATTTTACGAAAGGTCCACATAAAATCAGCGAAATATAGCCAGTAAAACAGGTTCGCGTCAAATGGGTCAGCTGAGGAGAGCTGCACATGTAATGCCACATACCTAGGACACAACCTGTTCAGCTTATCGGCTAGTAATGCCGTTTCGCCATGAAAACAGCCCCTCATCATTGATATAGTGAGGGGATAGTGGACGACCCGATGGTACATGTAGGCGAGAAAGTTGACAAAGTCCTCAAACTGCCATAATGATGTCAAACCGTCGCTATCATTACGACCCCCATATATCCAGCTACTAACTCGACAACCTGGGTCAAATACACTTTCAACCTGCAGTGCTGGAGAATCGCAGCACACCTACCTGGACTCATCACATTCATATGCCTGTATAACCTTACTCTTATCACCCTTCGGGGTAGCCGAGTAGCTAAGGCGCTAGTATACTCGGCTCGAAATTGCGGGCTAATCCCCGGCTCCGGAGATTTCAGTTTGAATGGAGGCAAGCTGCGAAGGCGCCCGTGTGCATCGTAGCGCACGTTAAAGATCCCCAGTTGGGCAAAGTTCTCCGTAGACCTCCACTACGGCGTCCTTGGGACGTAACCCACTCCCCCCAATTGGCTATAAAACTATCGTTACTTTACCGCGTCTGTTCCTAGAAAATTATTTTCCCGAACTTGTTAAAAAGACGCCTATTTCTTGCCACAGCGATCGGCCCATGTGGCTAACAATTATCTTACGTACCAGTGAGAGCAGACAAAATAGTCAAATTGTCAAGGTTGCACGAATGCCTTTCTTTTTTGTATAACTGACTACTTGACTGATCTTCCAATTTCACTACATTGAAGTGCGGTTCGCTCATAACCGTACATGTTGGGGCCAGCAAGCTTTATTGAAGAGCGCCACATACCTCTTGGCCCATCTCCAGTGACGCAAATGCTCGTCACGGAAGTTCCTTGCAGATTGGTACACAACTAGTTTGGTATGCCCACCTATGCAAGTTTTAGTGAGTTAGGTTGTTTGAAGAAAAGCACATGGCAGTGGCACCTATGATGTGACCGACATTCACGTCAAAGATGTACAATGAATCTGGCACTAGCCTGCTTTCAGCTATTCAGTCATGCAAGTCTGGCGGAACCCGTTTTGTTGAAGAAAACCACATGAAAACTGTCTTCTTTTCCGTTACACTGATTCCCGTTATATACTTTCATTGAATTGTGGCGCACACCCAGCCTCGCCAACGCATTTAAAGTGCGGTTACATTGATTTTACGAAAGGTCCACATGTAATCAGCGAAATATAGCCAGTAAAACAGGTTCGCGTCAAATGGGTCAGCTGAGGAGAGCTCCACATGTAATGCCACATACCTAGGACACAACCTGTTCAGCCTATCGGCTAGTAATGCCGTGTCGCCATAAAGACAGTCCCTCATCATTGATATAGTGAGGGGAGAGTGGACGACCCGATGGTACATGTAGGCGAGAAAGTTGACAAAGTCCTCAAACTGCCATAATGATGTCAAACCGTCGCTATCATTACGACCCCCATATATCCAGCTACTAGCTCGACAACCTGGGTCAAATACACTTTCAACCTGCAGTGCTGAAGAATCGCAGCACACCTACCTGGACTCATCACATTCATATGCCTGTATGACCTTACTCTTATCACCCTTCGGGGTAGCCGAGTAGCTAAGGCGCTAGTATACTCGGCTCGAAATTGCGGGCTAATCCCCGGCTTCGGACATTTCAGTTTGAATGGAGGCAAGCTGCGAAGGCGCCCGTGTGCATCGTAGCGCACGTTAAAGATCCCCGGTTGGGCAAAATTCTCCGTAGACCTCCACTACGGCGTCCTTGGGACGTAACCCACTCCCCCCAATTGGCTATAAAACTATCGTTACTTTACCGCGTCTGTTCCTAGAAAATTCTTTTCCCGAACTTGTTAAAAAGACTCCTATTTTTTGCCACAGCGATCGGCCCATGTGGCTAACAATTATCTTACGAACCAGTGAGAGCAGACAGAATAGTCAAATTATCAAGGTTCCACGAATGCCTTTCTTTTTTGTATAACTGACTACTTGACTGATCTTCCAATTTCACTACATTGAAGTGCGGCTCGTACATAGCGGTACATGTTGGGGCCAGCAAGCTTTATTGAAGAGGGGCACATACCTCTTGGCCCATCTCCAGTGACGCAAATGCTCGTCACTCACGGAAGTTGCTTGCAGATTGGTACACAACTAGTTTCGTATGCCCACTTGTGCAAGTTTTAGTGACTTAGGTTGTTCGAAGAAAAGCACATGGCAGTGGCACCTACAATGTGACCCACATTCACGTCAAAGATGTATATTGAATCTGGCACTAGCCTGCTTTCATCTATTCAGTCATGCAAGTCTGACGGAGCCTGTTTTGTTCAAGAAAACCACATGAAAACTGTCTCCTTTTCAGTTACACTGATTCCCGTTATATACTTTCATTGAATTGTGGCACACACGCAGCCTGGGCAACGCATTTAAAGTGCGGTTACATTTTTTTGTGACAGGTCTACGTGTAATCAGCGAAATATAACCAGTAAAACAGGTTCGGGTCAAATGGGTCAGCTGAGGAGAGCTGCACATGTAATGCCACATACCTAGGACACAACCTGTTCAGCCTATCGGCTAGTAATGCCGTTTCGCCATAAAAACAGCCCTTCATCATTGATATAGTGAGGGGATAGTGGACGACCCGATGGTACATGTAGGCGAGAAAGTTGACAAAGTCCTCAAACTGCCATAATGATGTCAAACCGTCGCTATCATTACGACCCCCATATATGCAGCTACTAGCTCGACAACCTGGGTCAAATACACTTTCAACCTTCAGTGCTGGAGAATCGCAGCACACCTACCTGGACTCATCACATTCATATGCCTGTATAACCTTACTCTTATCACCCTTCGGGGTAGCCGAGTAGCTAAGGTGCTAGTATACTCGGCTCGAAATTGCGGGCTAATCCCCGGCTCCGGAGATTTCAGTTTGAATGGAGGCAAGCTGCGAAGGCGCTCGTGTGTATCGTAGCGCACGTTAAAGATCCCCAGTTGGGCGAAATTCTCCGTAGACCTCCACTACGGCGTCCTTGGGACGTAACCCACTCCCCCCAATTGGCTATAAAACTATCGTTACAGTACCGCGTCTGTTCCTAGAAAATTCTTTTCCCGAAGTTGTTAAAAAGGCGCCTATTTTTTGCCACAGCGATCGGCCCATGTGGCTAACAATTATCTTACGTACCAGTGAGAGCAGACATGAATGGTCAAATTGTCAAGGTTGCACGAATGCCTTTCTTTTTTGTATAACTGACAACTTGACTGATTTTCCAATTTCACTACATTGAAGTGCGGCTCGTATGTAGCGGTACATGTTGGGGCCAGCAAGCTTTATTGAAGAGGGCCACATACCTCTTGGCCCATCTCCAGTGACGCAAATGCTCGTCACGGAAGTTCCTTGCAGATTGGTACACAACTAGTTTGGTATGCCCACTTATGCAAGTTTTAGTGAGTTAGGTTGTTTGAAGAAAAGCACATGGCAGTGGCACCTATGATGTGACCGACATTCACGTCAAAGATGCACATTGAATCTGGCACTAGCCTGCTTCCAGCTATTCAGTCATGCAAGTATGGCGGAACCCGTTTTGTTGAAGAAAACCACATGAAAACTGTCTTCTTTTCCGTTACACTGATTCCCGTTATATACTTTCATTGAATTGTGGCGCGCACCCAGCCTCGCCAACGCATTTAAAGTGCGGTTACATTGATTTTACGAAAGGTCCACATGTAATCAGCGAAATATAGCCAGTAAAACAGGTTCGCGTCAAATGGGTCAGCTGAGGAGAGCTCCACATGTAATGCCACATACCTAGGACACAACCTGTTCAGCCTATATGCTAGTAATGCCGTTTCGCCATGAAAACAGCCCCTCATCATTGATATAGTGAGGGTATAGTGGACGACCCGATGGTACATGTAGGCGAGAAAGTTGACAAAGTCCTCAAACTGCCATAATGATGTCAAACCGTCGCTATCATTACGGCCCCCATATATCCAGCTACTAGCTCGACAACCTGGGTCAAATACACTTTCAACCTGCAGTGCTGGAGAATCGCAGCACAGCTACCTGGACTCATCACATTCATATGCCTGTATAACCTTACTCTTATCACCCTTCGGGGTAGCCGAGTAGCTAAGGCGCTAGTATACTAGGCTCGAAATTGCGGGCTAACCCCGGCTTCGGAGATTTCAGTTTGAATGGAGGCAAGCTGCGAAGGCGCCCGTGTGCATCGTAGCGCACGTTAAAGATCCCCAGTTGGGCAAAATTCTCCGTAGACCTCCACTACGGCGTCCTTCGGACGTAACCCACTCCCCCCAATTGGCTATAAAACTATCGTTACTTTACCGCGTCTGTTCCTAGAAAATTCTTTTCCCGAACTTTTTAAAAAGACGCCTATTTTTTGCCACAGCGATCGGCCCATGTGGCTAGCAATTATCTTACGAACCAGTGAGAGCAGACAGAATAGTCAAATTATGAAGGTTCCACGAATGCCTTTCTTTTTTGTATAACTGACTACTTGACTGATCTTCCAATTTCACTACATTGAAGTGCGGCTCGTACATAGCGGTACATGTTGGGACCAGGAAGCTTTATTGAAGAGGGGCACACACCTCTTGGCCCATCTCCAGTGACGCAAATGCTCGTCACTCACGGAAGGTCCTTGCAGATTGGTACAC
Source organism: Dermacentor variabilis (assembly GCF_050947875.1). Taxonomy (NCBI): domain Eukaryota; kingdom Metazoa; phylum Arthropoda; class Arachnida; order Ixodida; family Ixodidae; genus Dermacentor; species Dermacentor variabilis. Next base: position 217,627,283 of record NC_134569.1, on the reverse strand, counting down.
AACTAGTTTCGTATGCCCACTTGTGCAAGTTTTAGTGACTTAGGTTGTTTGAAGAAAAGCACATGGCAGTGGCACCTATGATGTGACCGACATTCACGTCAAACATGTACATTGAATCTGGCACTAGCCTGCTTTCATCTATTCAGTCATGCAAGTCTGACGGAGCCCGTTTTGTTCAAGAAAACCGCATGAAAACTGTCTCCTTTTCAGTTACACTGATTCCCGTTATATACTTTCATTGAATTGTGGCACACGCGCAGCCTCGGCAACGCATTTAAAGTGCGGTTACATTTTTTTGTGACAGGTCTACGTGTAATCAGCGAAATATAACCAGTAAAACAGGTTCGGGTCAAATGGGTCAGCTGAGGAGAGCTGCACATGCAATGCCACATACCTAGGACACAACCTGTTCAGCCTATCGGCTAGTAATGCCGTTTCGCCATAAAAACAGTCCCTCATCATTGATATAGTGAGGGGATAGTGGACGACCCGATGGTACATGTAGGCGAGAAAGTTGACAAAGTCCTCAAACTGCCATATTCATGTCAAACCGTCGCTATCATTACGACCCCCATATATCCAGCTACTAGCTCGACAACCTGGGTCAAATACACTTTCAACCTGCAGTGCTGGAGAATCGCAGCACACCTGCCTGGACTCATCACATTCATATGCCTGTATAACCTTACTCTTATCACCCTTCGGGGTAGCCGAGTAGCTAAGGCGCTAGTATACTCGGCTCGAAATTGCGGGCTAATCCCCGGCTCCGGAGATTTCAGTTCGAATGGAGGCAAGCTGCAAAGGCGCCCGTGTGCATCGTAGCGCACGTTAAAGATCCCCAGTTGGGCAAAATTCTCCGTAGACCTCCACAACGGCGTCCTTGGGACGTAACCCACTCCCCCCAATTGGCTATAAAACTATCGTTACAGTACCGCGTCTGTTCCTAGAAAATTCTTTTCCCGAAGTTGTTAAAAAGGCGCCTATTTTTTGCCACAGCGATCGGACCATGTGGCTAACAATTATCTTATGAACCAGTGAGAGCAGACAGAATAGTCAAATTATAAAGGTTCCACGAATGCCTTTCTTTTTCGTATAACTGACTACTTGACTGATCTTCCAATTTCACTACGTTGAAGTGCGGCTCGTACATAGCGGTACATGTTGGGGCCAGCAAGCTTTATTGAAGAGGGCCACATACCTCTTGGCCCATCTCCAGTGACGCAAATGCTCGTCACGGAAGTTCCTTGCAGATTGGTACACAACTAGTTTGGTATGCCCACCTATGCAAGTTTTAGTGAGTTAGGTTGTTTGAAGAAAAGCACATGGCAGTGGCACTTATGATGTGACCGACATTCACGTCAAAGATGTACATTGAATCTCGCACTAGCCTGCTTTCAGCTATTCAGTCATGCAAGTCTGGCGGAACCCGTTTTGTTGAAGAAAACCACATGAAAACTGTCTCCGTTTCAGTTACACTGATTCCCGTTATATACTTTCATTGAATTGTGGCAAACACCCAGCCTCGCCAACGCATTTAAAGTGCGGTTACATTGATTTTACGAAAGGTCTACGTGTAATCAGCGAAATATAACCAGTAAAACAGGTTCGGGTCAAATGGGTCAGCTGAGGAGAGCTGCACATGCAATGCCCCATACCTAGGACACAACCTGTTCAGCCTATCGGCTAGTAATGCCGTTTCGCCATAAAAACAGCCCCTCATCATTGATATAGTGAGGGGAGAGTGGACGACCCGATGGTACATGTAGGCGAGAAAGTTGACAAAGTCCTCAAACTGCAATAATGATGTCAAACCGTCGCTATCATTATGAGCCCCATATATCCAATAATGATGTCAAACCGTCGCTATCATTATGAGCCCCATATATCCAGCTACTAGCTCGACAACCTGGGTCAAATACACTTTCAACCTGCAGTGCTGGAGAATCGCAGCACACCTACCTGGACTCATCACATTCATATGCCTGTATAACCTTACTCTTATCACCCTTCGGGGTAGCCGAGTAGCTAAGGCGCTAGTATACTCGGCTCGAAATTGCGGGCTAATCCCCGGCTTCGGAGATTTCAGTTTAAATGGAGGCAAGCTGCGAAGGCGCCCGTCTGCATCGTAGCGCACGTTAAAGATCCCCAGTTGGGCAAAATTCTCCGTAGACCTCCACTACGGCGTCCTTGGGACGTAACCCACTCCCCCCAATTGGCTATAAAACTATCGTTACTTCACCGCGTCTGTTCCTAGAAAATTCTTTTCCCGAACTTGTTAAAAAGACGCCTATTTTTTGCCACAGCGATCGGCCCATGTGGCTAACAATTATCTTACGAACCAGTGAGAGCAGACAGAATAGTCAAATTATAAAGGTTCCACGAATGCCTTTCTTTTTCGTATAACTGACTACTTGACTGATCTTCCAATTTCACTACATTGAAGTGCGGCTCGTACATAGCGGTACATGTTGGGGCCAGCAAGCTTTATTGAAGAGGGGCACATACCTCTTGGCCCATCTCCAGTGACGCAAATGCTCGTCACTCACGGAAGTTCCTTGCAGATTGGTACACAACTAGTTTCGTATGCCCACTTGTGCAAGTTTTAGTGACTTAGGTTGTTTGAAGAAAAGCACATGGCAGTGGCACCTATGATGTGACCGACATTCACGTCAAAGATGTACATTGAATCTGGCACTAGCCTGCTTTCATCTATTCTGTCATGCAAGTCTGAAGGAGCCCGTTTTGTTCAAGAAAACCATATGAAAACTGTCTCCTTTTCAGTTACACTGATTCCCGTTATATACTTTCATTGAATTGTGGCACACACGCAGCCTCGGCAACGCATATAAAGTGCGGTTACATTTTTTTGTGACAGGTCTACGTGTAATCAGCGAAATATAACCAGTAAAACAGGTTCGGGTCAAATGGGTCAGCTGAGGAGAGCTGCACATGTAATGCCACATACCTAGGACACAACCTGTTCAGCCTATCGGCTAGTAATGCCGTGTCGCCATAAAGACAGTCCCTCATCATTGATATAGTGAGGGGATAGTGGACGACCCGATGGTACATGTAGGCGAGAAAGTTGACAAAGTCCTCAAACTGCCCTATTGATGTCAAAACGTAGCTATCATTACGACCCCCATATATCCAGCTACTAGCTCGACAACCTGGGTCAACTACACTTTCAACATGCAGTGCTGCAGAATCGCAGCACACCTACCTGGACTCATCACAGTCATATGCCTGTATATCCTTACTCTTATCACCCTTCGGGGTAGCCGAGCAGCAAAGGCGCTAGTATACTCGGCTCGAAATTGCGGGCTAATCCCCGGCTCCGGAGATTTCAGTTTGAATGGAGGCAAGCTGCGAAGGCGCCCGTGTGCATCGTAGCGCACGTTAAAGATCCCCAGTTGGGCAAAATTCTCCGTAGACCTCCACTACGGCGTCCTTGGGACGTAACCCACTCCCCCCAATTGGCTATAAAACTATCGTTACATTACCGCGTCTGTTCCTAGAAAATTCTTTTCCCGACTTGTTAAAAAGACGCCTATTTTTTGCCACAGCGATCGGCCCATGTGGCTAGCAATTATCTTACGAACCAGTGAGAGCAGACAGAATAGTCAAATTGTCAAGGTTGCACGAATGCCTTTCTTTTTTGTATAACTGACAACTTGACTGATCTTCCAATTTCACTACATTGAAGTGCGGCTCGTTCATAGCGGTACATGTTGGGGCCAGCAAGCTTTATTGAAGAGGGCCACATAGCTCTTGGCCCATCTCCAGTGACGCAAATGCTCGTCACGGAAGTTCCTTGCAGATTGGTACACAACTAGTTTGGTATGCCCACCTATGCAAGTTTTAGTGAGTTAGGTTGTTTGAAGAAAAGCACATGGCAGTGGCACCTATGATGTGACCGACATTCACGTCAAATATGTACATTGAATCTCGCACTAGCCTGCTTTCAGCTATTCAGTCATGCAAGTCTGGCGGAACCCGTTTTGTTGAAGAAAACCACATGAAAACTGTCTCCGTTTCAGTTACACTGATTCGCGTTATATACTTTCATTGAATTGTGGCACACACGCAGCCTCGGCAACGCATTTAAAGTGCGGTTACATTTTTTTTGTGACAGGTCTACGTGTAATCAGCGAAATATATAACCAGTAAAACAGGTTCGGGTCAAATGGGTCAGCTGAGGAGAGTCGCACATGCAATGCCACATACCTAGGACACAACCTGTTCAGCCTATCGGCTAGTAATGCCGTTTCGCCCTAAAAACAGCCCCTCATCATTGATATAGTGAGGGGCTAGTGGACGACCCGATGGTACATGTAGGCGAGAAAGTTGACAAAGTCCTCAAACTGCCATATTGATGTCAAACCGTCGCTATCATTACGACCCCCATATATCCAGCTACTAGCTCGACAACCTGGGTCAAATACACTTTCAACCTGCAGTGCTGGAGAATCGCAGCACACCTACCTGGTACATCACATTCATATGCCTGTATAACCTTACTCTTATCACCCTTCGGGGTAGCCGAGTAGCTAAGGCGCTAGTATACTCGGCTCGAAATTGCGGGCTAATCCCCGGCTCCGGAGATTTCAGTTTAAATGGAGGCAAGCTGCGAAGGCGCCCGTGTGCATCGTAGCGCACGTTAAAGATCCCCAGTTCGGCAAAATTCTCCGTAGACTTCCACTACGGCGTCCTTGGGACGTAACCCACTCCCCCCAATTGGCTATAAAACTATCGTTACATTACCGCGTCTGTTCCTAGAAAATTCTTTTCCGGAACTTGTTAAAAAGACGCCTATTTTTTGCCACAGCGATCGGTCCATGTGGCTAACAATTATCTTACGTACCAGTGAGAGCAGACAGAATAGTCAAATTGTCAAGGTTGCACGAATGCCTTTCTTTTTTGTATAACTGACTACTTGACTGATCTTCCAATTTCACTACATTGAAGTGCGGCTCGCTCATAACCGTACATGTTGGGGCCAGCAAGCTTTATTGAAGAGGGCCACATACCTCTTGGCCCATCTCCAGTGACGCAAATGCTCGTCACAGAAGTTCTTTGCAGATTGGTACACAACTAGTTTGGTATGCCCACTTATGAAAGCTTTAGTGAGTTAGGTTGTTTGAAGAAAAGCACATGGCAGTGGCACCTATGATGTGACCGACATTCACGTCAAAGATGTACATTGAATCTGGCACTAGCCTGCTTTCAGCTATTCAGTCATGCAAGTAAGGCGGAACCCGTTTTGTTGAAGAAAACCACATGAAAACTGTCTTCTTTTCCGTTACACTGATTCCCGTTATATACTTTCATTGAATTGTGGCGCACACCCAGCCTCGGCAACGCATTTAAAGTGCAATTACATTGATTTTACGAAAGGTCCACATGTAATCAGCGAAATATAGCCAGTAAAACAGGTTCGCGTCAAATGGGTCAGCTGAAGAAAGCTGCACATGTAATGCCACATACCTAGGACACAACCTGTTCAGCCTATCGGCTAGTAATGCCGTTTCGCCATGAAAACAGCCCCTCATCATTGATATAGTGAGGGTATAGTGGACGACCCGATGGTACATGTAGGCGAGAAAGTTGACAAAGTCCTCAAACTGCCATAATGATGTCAAACCGTCGCTATCATTACGACCCCCATATATCCAGCTACTAGCTCGACAACCTGGGTCAAATACACTTTCAACCTGCAGTGCTGGAGAATCGCAGCACACCTACCTGCCCTCATCACATTCATATGCCTGTATAACCTTACTCTTATCACCCTTCGGGGTAGCCGAGTAGCTAAGGCGCTGGTATACTCGGCTCGAAATTGCGGGCTAATCCCCGGCTCCGGAGATTTCAGTTTGAATGGAGGCAAGCTGCGAAGGCGCCCGTGTGCATCGTAGCGCACGTTAAAGATCCCCAGTTGGGCAAAATTCTCCGTAGACCTCCACTACGGCGTCCTTGGGACGTAACCCACTCCCCCCAATTGGCTATAAAACTATCGTTACTTTACCGCGTCTGTTCCTAGAAAATTCTTTTCCCGGACTTGTTAAAAAGACGCCTATTTTTTGCCACAGCGATCGGCCCATGTGGCCAACAATTATCTTACGAACCAGTGAGAGCAGACAGAATAGTCAAATTATCAAGGTTCCACGAATGCCTTTCTTTTTTGTATAACTGACTACTTGACTGATCTTCCAATTTCACTACATTGAAGTGCGGCTCGTACATAGCGGTACATGTTGGGGCCAGCAAGCTTTATTGAAGAGGGGCACATACCTCTTGGCCCATCTCCACTGACGCAAATGCTCGTCCTTGCAGATTCCTTGCAGATTGGTACACAACTATTTTCGTATGCCCACTTGTGCAAGTTTTAGTGACTTAGGTTGCTTGAAGAAAAGCACATGGCAGTGGCACCTACAGTGTGACCCACATTCACGTCAAAGATGTACATTGAATCTGGCACTAGCCTGCTTTCATCTATTCAGTCATGCAAGTCTGACGGAGCCCGTTTTGTTAAAGAAAACCACATGAAAACTGTCTCCTTTTCAGTTACACTGATTCCCGTTATATACTTTCATTGAATTGTGGCACACACGAAGCCTCGGCAACGCATTTAAAGTGCGGTTACATTTTTTTGTGACAGGTCTACGTGTAATCAGCGAAATATAACCAGTAAAACAGGTTCGGGTCAAATGGGTCAGCTGAGGAGAGCTGCACATGCAATGCCACATACCTAGGACACAACCTGTTCAGCCTACCGGCTAGTAATGCCGTTTCGCCATAAAAACAGCCCCTCATCATTGATATAGTGAGGGGATACAGGACGACCCGATGGTACATGTAGGCGAGAAAGTTGACAAAGTCCTCAAACTGCCATAATGATGTCAAACCGTCGCTATCATTACGACCCCCATATATCCAGCTACTAGCTCGACAACCTGGGTCAAATACACTTTCAACCTGCAGTGCTGGAGAATCGCAGCACTCCTACCTGGACTCATCACATTCATATGCCTGTATAATCTTACTCTTATCACCCTTCGGGGTAGCCGAGTAGCTAAGGCGCTAGTATACTCGGCTCGAAATTGCGGGCTAATCCCCGGCTCCGGAGATTTCAGTTTGAATGGAGGCAAGCTGCGAAGGCGCCCGTGTGCATAGTAGCGCACGTTAAAGATCCCCAGTTGGGCAAAATTCTCCGTAGACCGCCACTACGGCGTCCTTGGGACGTAACCCACTCCCCCCAATTGGCTATAAAACTATCGTTACATTACCGCGTCTGTTCCTAGAAAATTCTTTTCCCGAAGTTGTTATAAAGACGCCTTTTTTTGCCACACCGATCGGCCCATGTGGCTAACAATTATCTTACGTACCAGTGAGAGCAGACAGAATAGTCAAATTGTCAAGGTTGCACGAATGCCTTTCTTTTTTGTATAACTGACAACTTGACTGATCTTCCAATTTCACTACATTGAAGTGCGGCTCGTATGTAGCGGTACATGTTGGGGCCAGCAAGCTTTATTCAAGAGGGCCACATACCTCTTGGCCCATCTCCAGTGACGCAAATGCTCGTCACGGAAGTTCCTTGCAGATTGGTACACAACTAGTTTGGTATGCCCACTTATGCAAGTTTTAGTGAGTTAGGTTGTTTGAAGAAAAGCACATGGCAGTGGCACTTATGATGTGACCGACATTCACGTCAAAGATGTGCATTGAATCTGGCACTAGCCTACTTTCAGCTATTCAGTCATGCAAGTATGGCGGAACCCGTTTTGTTGAAGAAAACCACATGAAAACTGTCTCCTTTTCAGTTACACTGATTCCCGTTATATACTTTCATTGAAATGTGGCGCACACCCAGCCTCGGCAACGCATTTAAAGTGCGGTTACATTGATTTTACGAAAGGTCCACATGTAATCAGCGAAATATAGCTAGTAAAACAGGTTCGCGTCAAATGGGTCAGCTGAGGAGAGCTGCACATGTAATGCCACATACCTAGGACACAACCTGTTCAGCCTATCGGCTAGTAATGCCGTGTCGCCATAAAGACAGTCCCTCATCATTGATATAGTGAGGGGAGAGTGGACGACCCGATGGTACATGTAGGCGAGAAAGTTGACAAAGTCCTCAAACTGCCATAATGATGTCAAACCGTCGCTATCATTACGACCCCCATATATCCAGCTACTAGCTCGACAACCTGGGTCAAATACACTTTCAACCTGCAGTGCTGGAGAATCACAGCACACCTACCTGGACTCATCACATTCATATGCCTGTATGACCTTACTCTTATCACCCTTCGGGGTAGCCGAGTAGCTAAGGCGCTAGTATACTCGGCTCGAAATTGCGGGCTAATCCCCGGCTCCGGAGATTTCAGTTTGAATGGAGGCAAGCTGCGAAGGCGCCCGTGTGCATCGTAGCGCACGTTAATGATCCCCAGTTGGGCAAAATTCTCCGTAGACCTCCACTACGGCGTCCTTGGGACGTAACCCACTCCCCCCAATTGGCTATAAAACTATCGTTACATTACCGCGTCTGTTCCTAGAAAATTCTTTTCCCAAACTTGTTAAAAAGACGCCTATTTTTTGCCACAGCGATCGGCCCATGTGGCTAACAATTATCTTACGTACCAGTGAGAGCAGACAGAATAGTCAAATTGTCAAGGTTGCACGAATGCCTTTCTTTTTTGTATAACTGACTACTTGACTGATCTTCCAATTTCACTACATTGAAGTGCGGCTCGCTCATAACCGTACATGTTGGGGCCAGCAAGCTTTATTGAAGAGGGCCACATACCTCTTGGCCCATCTCCAGTGACGCAAATCCTCGTCACGGAAGTTCCTTGCAGATTGGTACACAACTAGATTGGTATGCCCACTTATGAAAGTTTTAGTGAGTTAGGTTGTTTGAAGAAAAGCACATGGCAGTGGCACCTATGCTGTGACCGACATTCACGTCAAAGATGTACATTGAATCTGGCACTAGCCTGCTTTCAGCTATTCAGTCATGCAAGTCTGGCGGAACCCGTTTTGTTGAAGAAAACCACATGAAAACTGTCTTCTGTTCCGTTACACTGATTCCCTTTATATACTTTCATTGAATTGTGGCGCACACCCAGCCTCGGCAACGCATTTAAAGTGCGGTTACATTGATGTTACGAAAGGTCCACATGTAATCAGCGAAATATAGCCAGTAAAACAGGTTCGCGTCCAATGGGTCAGCTGACGAGAGCTGCACATGTAATGCCACATACCTAGGACACAACCTGTTCAGCCTATCGGCTAGTAATGCCGTTTCGCCATGAAAACAGCCCCTCATCATTGATATAGTGAGGGGATAGTGGACGACCCGATGGTACATGTAGGCGAGAAAGTTGACAAAGTCCTCAAACTGCAATAATGATGTCAAACCGTCGCTATCATTATGAGCCCCATATATCCAGCTACTAGCTCGACAACCTGGGTCAAATACACTTTCAACCTGCAGTGCTGGAGAATCGCAGCACACCTACCTGGACTCATCACATTCATATGCCTGTATAACCTTACTCTTATCACCCTTCGGGGTAGCCGAGTAGCTAAGGCGCTAGTATACTCGGCTCGAAATTGCGGGCTAATCCCCGGCTTCGGAGATTTCAGTTTCAATGGAGGCAAGCTGCGAAGGCGCCCGTCTGCATCGTAGCGCACGTTAAAGATCCCCAGTTGGGCAAAATTCTCCGTAGACCTCCACTACGGCGTCCTTGGGACGTAACCCACTCCCCCCAATTGGCTATAAAACTATCGTTACATTACCGCGTCTGTTCCTAGAAAATTCTTTTCCCGACTTGTTAAAAAGACGCCTATTTTTTGCCACAGCGATCGGCCCATGTGGCTAGCAATTATCTTACGAACCAGTGAGAGCAGACAGAATAGTCAAATTGTCAAGGTTGCACGAATGCCTTTCTTTTTTGTATAACTGACAACTTGACTGATCTTCCAATTTCACTACATTGAAGTGCGGCTCGTTCATAGCGGTACATGTTGGGGCCAGCAAGCTTTATTGAAGAGGGCCACATACCTCTTGGCCCATCTCCAGTGACGCAAATGCTCGTCACGGAAGTTCCTTGCAGATTGGTACACAACTAGTTTGGTATGCCCACCTATGCTAGTTTTAGTGAGTTAGGTTGTTTGATGAAAAGCACATGGCAGTGTCACCCATGATGTGACCGACATTCACGTCAAAGATGTACATTGAATCTCGCACTAGCCTGCTTTCAGCTATTCAGTCATGCAAGTCTGGCGGAACCCGTTTTGTTGAAGAAAACCACATGAAAACTGTCTCCGTTTCAGTTACACTGATTCGCGTTATATACTTTCATTGAATTGTGGCACACACGCAGCCTCGGCAACGCATTTAATGTGCGGTTACATTTTTTTTGTGACAGGTCTACGTGTAATCAGCGAAATATATAACCAGTAAAACAGGTTCGGGTCAAATGGGTCAGCTGAGGAGAGTTGCACATGCAATGCCACATACCTAGGACACAACCTGTTCAGCCTATCGGCTAGTAATGCCGTTTCGCCCTAAAAACAGCCCCTCATCATTGATATAGTGAGGGGCTAGTGGACGACCCGATGGTACATGTAGGCGAGAAAGTTGACAAAGTCCTCAAACTGCCATATTGATGTCAAACCGTCGCTGTCATTACGACCCCCATATATCCAGCTACTAGCTCGACAACCTGGGTCAAATACACTTTCAACCTGCAGTGCTGGAGAATCGCAGCACACCTACCTGGTACATCACATTCATATGCCTGTATAACCTTACTCTTATCACCCTTCGGGGTAGCCGAGTAGCTAAGGCGCTAGTATACTCGGCTCGAAATTGCGGGCTAATCCCCGGCTCCGGAGATTTCAGTTTAAATGGAGGCAAGCTGCGAAGGCGCCCGTGTGCATCGTAGCGCACGTTAAAGATCCCCAGTTCGGCAAAATTCTCCGTAGACCTCCACTACGGCGTCCTTGGTACGTAACCCACTCCCCCCAATTGGCTATAAAACTATCGTTACATTACCGCGTCTGTTCCTAGAAAATTCTTTTCCCGAACTTGTTAAAAAGACGCCTATTTTTTGCCACAGCGATCGGCCCATGTGGCTAACAATTATCTTATGTACCAGTGAGAGCAGACAGAATAGTCAAATTGTCAAGGTTGCACGAATGCCTTTCTTTTTTGTATAACTGACTACTTGACTGATCTTCCAATTTCACTACATTGAAGTGCGGCTCGCTCATAACCGTACATGTTGGGGCCAGCAAGCTTTATTCAAGAGGGCCACATACCTCTTGGCCCATCTCCAGTGACGCAAATGCTCGTCACGGAAGTTCCTTGCAGATTGGTACACAACTAGTTTGGTATGCCCACTTATGCAAGTTTTAGTGAGTTAGGTTGTTTGAAGAAAAGCACATGGCAGTGGCACTTATGATGTGACCGACATTCACGTCAAAGATGTGCATTGAATCTGGCACTAGCCTACTTTCAGCTATTCAGTCATGCAAGTATGGCGGAACCCGTTTTGTTGAAGAAAACCACATGAAAACTGTCTCCTTTTCAGTTACACTGATTCCCGTTATATACTTTCATTGAAATGTGGCGCACACCCAGCCTCGGCAACGCATTTAAAGTGCGGTTACATTGATTTTACGAAAGGTCCACATGTAATCAGCGAAATATAGCTAGTAAAACAGGTTCGCGTCAAATGGGTCAGCTGAGGAGAGCTGCACATGTAATGCCACATACCTAGGACACAACCTGTTCAGCCTATCGGCTAGTAATGCCGTGTCGCCATAAAGACAGTCCCTCATCATTGATATAGTGAGGGGAGAGTGGACGACCCGATGGTACATGTAGGCGAGAAAGTTGACAAAGTCCTCAAACTGCCATAATGATGTCAAACCGTCGCTATCATTACGACCCCCATATATCCAGCTACTAGCTCGACAACCTGGGTCAAATACACTTTCAACCTGCAGTGCTGAAGAATCGCAGCACACCTACCTGGACTCATCACATTCATATGCCTGTATGACCTTACTCTTATCACCCTTCGGGGTAGCCGAGTAGCTAAGGCGCTAGTATACTCGGCTCGAAATTGCGGGCTAATCCCCGGCTCCGGTGATTTCAGTTTGAATGGAGGCAAGCTGCGAAGGCGCCCGTGTGCATCGTAGCGCACGTTAAAGATCCCCAGTTGGGCAAAATTCTCCGTAGACCTCCACTACGGCGTCCTTGGGACGTAACCCACTCCCCCCAATTGGCTATAAAACTATCGTTACATTACCGCGTCTGTTCCTAGAAAATTCTTTTCCCAAACTTGTTAAAAAGACGCCTATTTTTTGCCACAGCGATCGGCCCATGTGGCTAACAATTATCTTACGTACCAGTGAGAGCAGACAGAATAGTCAAATTGTCAAGGTTGCACGAATGCCTTTCTTTTTTATATAACTGACTACTTGACTGATCTTCCAATTTCACTACATTGAAGTGCGGCTCGCTCATAACCGTACATGTTGGGGCCAGCAAGCTTTATTGAAGAGGGCCACATACCTCTTGGCCCATCTCCAGTGACGCAAATCCTCGTCACGGAAGTTCCTTGCAGATTGGTACACAACTAGATTGGTATGCCCACTTATGAAAGTTTTAGTGAGTTAGGTTGTTTGAAGAAAAGCACATGGCAGTGGCACCTATGCTGTGACCGACATTCACGTCAAAGATGTACATTGAATCTGGCACTAGCCTGCTTTCAGCTATTCAGTCATGCAAGTCTGGCGGAACCCGTTTTGTTGAAGAAAACCACATGAAAACTGTCTTCTGTTCCGTTACACTGATTCCCTTTATATACTTTCATTGAATTTTGGCGCACACCCAGCCTCGGCAACGCATTTAAAGTGCGGTTACATTGATTTTACGAAAGGTCCACATGTAATCAGCGAAATATAGCCAGTAAAACAGGTTCGCGTCCAATGGGTCAGCTGACGAGAGCTGCACATGTAATGCCGCATACCTAGGACACAACCTGTTCAGCCTATCGGCTAGTAATGCCGTTTCGCCATGAAAACAGCCCCTCATCATTGATATAGTGAGGGGATAGTGGACGACCCGATGGTACATGTAGGCGAGAAAGTTGACAAAGTCCTCAAACTGCAATAATGATGTCAAACCGTCGCTATCATTATGAGCCCCATATATCCAGCTACTAGCTCGACAACCTGGGTCAAATACACTTTCAACCTGCAGTGCTGGAGAATCGCAGCACACCTACCTGGACTCATCACATTCATATGCCTGTATAACCTTACTCTTATCACCCTTCGGGGTAGCCGAGTAGCTAAGGCGCTAGTATACTCGGCTCGAAATTGCGGGCTAATCCCCGGCTTCGGAGATTTCAGTTTCAATGGAGGCAAGCTGCGAAGGCGCCCGTCTGCATCGTAGCGCACGTTAAAGATCCCCAGTTGGGCAAAATTCTCCGTAGACCTCCACTACGGCGTCCTTGGGACGTAACCCACTCCCCCCAATTGGCTATAAAACTATCGTTACATTACCGCGTCTGTTCCTAGAAAATTCTTTTCCCGACTTGTTAAAAAGACGCCTATTTTTTGCCACAGCGATCGGCCCATGTGGCTAGCAATTATCTTACGAACCAGTGAGAGCAGACAGAATAGTCAAATTGTCAAGGTTGCACGAATGCCTTTCTTTTTTGTATAACTGACAACTTGACTGATCTTCCAATTTCACTACATTGAAGTGCGGCTCGTTCATAGCGGTACATGTTGGGGCCAGCAAGCTTTATTGAAGAGGGCCACATACCTCTTGGCCCATCTCCAGTGACGCAAATGCTCGTCACGGAAGTTCCTTGCAGATTGGTACACAACTAGTTTGGTATGCCCACCTATGCTAGTTTTAGTGAGTTAGGTTGTTTGATGAAAAGCACATGGCAGTGGCACCCATGATGTGACCTACATTCACGTCAAAGATGTACATTGAATCTCGCACTAGCCTGCTTTCAGCTATTCAGTCATGCAAGTCTGGCGGAACCCGTTTTGTTGAAGAAAACCACATGAAAACTGTCTCCGTTTCAGTTACACTGATTCGCGTTATATACTTTCATTGAATTGTGGCACACACGCAGCCTCGGCAACGCATTTAATGTGCGGTTACATTTTTTTTGTGACAGGTCTACGTGTAATCAGCGAAATATATAACCAGTAAAACAGGTTCGGGTCAAATGGGTCAGCTGAGGAGAGTTGCACATGCAATGCCACATACCTAGAACACAACCTGTTCAGCCTATCGGCTAGTAATGCCGTTTCGCCCTAAAAACAGCCCCTCATCATTGATATAGTGAGGGGCTAGTGGACGACCCGATGGTACATGTAGGCGAGAAAGTTGACAAAGTCCTCAAACTGCCATATTGATGTCAAACCGTCGCTGTCATTACGACCCCCATATATCCAGCTACTAGCTCGACAACCTGGGTCAAATACACTTTCAACCTGCAGTGCTGGAGAATCGCAGCACACCTACCTTGTACATCACATTCATATGCCTGTATAACCTTACTCTTATCACCCTTCGGGGTAGCCGAGTAGCTAAGGCGCTAGTATACTCGGCTCGAAATTGCGGGCTAATCCCCGGCTCCGGAGATTTCAGTTTAAATGGAGGCAAGCTGCGAAGGCGCCCGTGTGCATCGTAGCGCACGTTAAAGATCCCCAGTTGGGCAAAATTCTCCGTAGACCTCCACTACGGCGTCCTTGGGACGTAACCCACTCCCCCCAATTGGCTATAAAACTATCGTTACATTACCGCGTCTGTTCCTAGAAAATTCTTTTCCCAAACTTGTTAAAAAGACGCCTATTTTTTGCCACAGCGATCGGCCCATGTGGCTAACAATTATCTTACGTACCAGTGAGAGCAGACAGAATAGTCAAATTGTCAAGGTTGCACGAATGCCTTTCTTTTTTATATAACTGACTACTTGACTGATCTTCCAATTTCACTACATTGAAGTGCGGCTCGCTCATAACCGTACATGTTGGGGCCAGCAAGCTTTATTGAAGAGGGCCACATACCTCTTGGCCCATCTCCAGTGACGCAAATCCTCGTCACGGAAGTTCCTTGCAGATTGGTACACAACTAGATTGGTATGCCCACTTATGAAAGTTTTAGTGAGTTAGGTTGTTTGAAGAAAAGCACATGGCAGTGGCACCTATGCTGTGACCGACATTCACGTCAAAGATGTACATTGAATCTGGCACTAGCCTGCTTTCAGCTATTCAGTCATGCAAGTCTGGCGGAACCCGTTTTGTTGAAGAAAACCACATGAAAACTGTCTTCTGTTCTGTTACACTGATTCCCTTTATATACTTTCATTGAATTGTGGCGCACACCCAGCCTCGGCAACGCATTTAAAGTGCGGTTACATTGATTTTACGAAAGGTCCACATGTAATCAGCGAAATATAGCCAGTAAAACAGGTTCGCGTCCAATGGGTCAGCTGACGAGAGCTGCACATGTAATGCCACATACCTAGGACACAACCTGTTCAGCCTATCGGCTAGTAATGCCGTTTCGCCATGAAAACAGCCCCTCATCATTGATATAGTGAGGGGATAGTGGACGACCCGATGGTACATGTAGGCGAGAAAGTTGACAAAGTCCTCAAACTGCAATAATGATGTCAAACCGTCGCTATCATTATGAGCCCCATATATCCAGCTACTAGCTCGACAACCTGGGTCAAATACACTTTCAACCTGCAGTGCTGGAGAATCGCAGCACACCTACCTGGACTCATCACATTCATATGCCTGTATAACCTTACTCTTATCACCCTTCGGGGTAGCCGAGTAGCTAAGGCGCTAGTATACTCGGCTCGAAATTGCGGGCTAATCCCCGGCTTCGGAGATTTCAGTTTCAATGGAGGCAAGCTGCGAAGGCGCCCGTCTGCATCGTAGCGCACGTTAAAGATCCCCAGTTGGGCAAAATTCTCCCTAGACCTCCACTACGGCGTCCTTGGGACGTAACCCACTCCCCCCAATTGGCTATAAAACTATCGTTACATTACCGCGTCTGTTCCTAGAAAATTCTTTTCCCGACTTGTTAAAAAGACGCCTATTTTTTGCCACAGCGATCGGCCCATGTGGCTAGCAATTATCTTACGAACCAGTGAGAGCAGACAGAATAGTCAAATTGTCAAGGTTGCATGAATGCCTTTCTTTTTTGTATAACTGACAACTTGACTGATCTTCCAATTTCACTACATTGAAGTGCGGCTCGTTCATAGCGGTACATGTTGGGGCCAGCAAGCTTTATTGAAGAGGGCCACATACCTCTTGGCCCATCTCCAGTGACGCAAATGCTCGTCACGGAAGTTCCTTGCAGATTGGTACACAACTAGTTTGGTATGCCCACCTATGCTAGTTTTAGTGAGTTAGGTTGTTTGATGAAAAGCACATGGCAGTGGCACCCATGATGTGACCGACATTCACGTCAAAGATGTACATTGAATCTCGCACTAGCCTGCTTTCAGCTATTCAGTCATGCAAGTCTGGCGGAACCCGTTTTGTTGAAGAAAACCACATGAAAACTGTCTCCGTTTCAGTTACACTGATTCGCGTTATATACTTTCATTGAATTGTGGCACACACGCAGCCTCGGCAACGCATTTAATGTGCGGTTACATTTTTTTTGTGACAGGTCTACGTGTAATCAGCGAAATATATAACCAGTAAAACAGGTTCGGGTCAAATGGGTCAGCTGAGGAGAGTTGCACATGCAATGCCACATACCTAGGACACAACCTGTTCAGCCTATCGGCTAGTAATGCCGTTTCGCCCTAAAAACAGCCCCTCATCATTGATATAGTGAGGGGCTAGTGGACGACCCGATGGTACATGTAGGCGAGAAAGTTGACAAAGTCCTCAAACTGCCATATTGATGTCAAACCGTCGCTGTCATTACGACCCCCATATATCCAGCTACTAGCTCGACAACCTGGGTCAAATACACTTTCAACCTGCAGTGCTGGAGAATCGCAGCACACCTACCTTGTACATCACATTCATATGCCTGTATAACCTTACTCTTATCACCCTTCGGGGTAGCCGAGTAGCTAAGGCGCTAGTATACTCGGCTCGAAATTGCGGGCTAATCCCCGGCTCCGGAGATTTCAGTTTAAATGGAGGCAAGCTGCGAAGGCGCCCGTGTGCATCGTAGCGCACGTTAAAGATCCCCAGTTCGGCAAAATTCTCCGTAGACCTCCACTACGGCGTCCTTGGGACGTAACCCACTCCCCCCAATTGGCTATAAAACTATCGTTACATTACCGCGTCTGTTCCTAGAAAATTCTTTTCCCGAACTTGTTAAAAAGACGCCTATTTTTTGCCACAGCGATCGGCCCATGTGGCTAACAATTATCTTACGTACCAGTGAGAGCAGACAGAATAGTCAAATTGTCAAGGTTGCACGAATGCCTTTCTTTTTTGTATAACTGACTACTTGACAGATCTTCCAATTTCACTACATTGAAGTGCGGCTCGCTCATAACCGTACATGTTGGGGCCAGCAAGCTTTATTGAAGAGGGCCACATACCTCTTGGCCCATCTCCAGTGACGCAAATGCTCCTCACGGAAGTTCTTCGCAGATTGGTACACAACTAGTTTGGTATGCCCACTTATGAAAGTTTTAGTGAGTTAGCTTGTTTGAAGAAAAGCACATGGCAGTGGCACCTATGATGTGACCGACATTCACGTCAAAGATGTACATTGAATCTGGCACTAGCCTGCTTTCAGCTATTCAGTCATGCAAGTATGGCGGAACCCGTTTTGTTGAAGAAAACCACATGAAAACTGTCTCCTTTTCAGTTACACTGATGCCCGTTATACACTTTCATTGAAATGTGGCGCGCACCCAGCCTCGGCAACGCATTTAAAGACCGGTTACATTGATTTTACGAAAGGTCCAAATGTAATCAGCGAAATATAGCTAGTAAAACAGGTTCGCGTCAAATGGGTCAGCTGAGGAGAGCTGCACATGTAATGCCACATACCTAGGACACAACCTGTTCAGCCTATCGGCTTGTAATGCCGTGTCGCCGTAAAGACAGTCCCTCATCATTGATATAGTGAGGGGAGAGTGGACGACCCGATGGTACATGTAGGCGAGAAAGTTGACAAAGTCCTCAAACTGCCATAATGATGTCAAACCGTCGCTATCATTACGACCCCCATATATCCAGCTACTAGCTGGACAACCTGGGTCAAATACACTTTCAACCTGCTGTGCTACAGAATCGCAGAACCCCTACCTGGACTCATCACATTCATATGCCTGTATAACCTTACTCTATCACCCTTCGAGGTAGCCGAGTAGCTAAGGCGCTAGTATACTTGGCTCGAAATTGCGGGCTAATCCCCGGCTCCGGAGATTTCAGTTTGAATGGAGGCGAGCTGCGAAGGCGCCCGTGTGCATCGTAGCGCACGTTAAAGATCCCCAGTTGGGCAAAATTCTCCGTAGACCTCTACTACGGCGTCCTTGGGACGTTGGGACGTAACCCACTCCCCCCAATTGGCTATAAAACTATCGTTACTTTACCGCGTCTATTCCTAGAAAATTCTTTTCCCGAACTTGTTAAAAAGACGCCTATTTTTTGCCACAGCGATCGGCCCATGTGGCTAACAATTATCTTACGTATCAGTGAGAGCAGACAGAATAGTCAAATTATCAAGGTTGCACGAATGCCTTTCTTTTTTGTATAACTGACTACTTGACTGATCTTCCAATTTCACTACATTCAAGTGCGGCTCGTTCATAGCGGTACATGTTGGGGCCAGCAAGCTTTATTGAAGAAGGCCACATACCTCTTGGACCATCTCCAGTGACGCAAATGCTCGTCGCGGAAGTTCCTTGCAGATGGGTACACAACTAGTTTGGTATGCCCACCTATGCAAGTTTTAGTGAGTTAGGTTCCTTGTAGAAAAGCACATGGCAGTGGCACCTATGATGTGACCGACATTCACGTCAAAGATATACATTGAATCTCGCACTAGCCTGCTTTCAGCTATTCAGTCATGCAAGTCTGGCGGAACCCGTTTTGTTGAAGAAAACCACATGAAAACTGTCTCCGTTTCAGTTACACTGATTCCCGTTATACACTTTCATTGAATTGTGGCAAACACCCAGCCTCGGCAACGCATTTAAAGTGCGGTTACATTGATTTTACGAAAGGTCCACATGTAATCAGCGAAATATAGCCAGTAAAACAGGTTCGCGTCAAATGGGTCAGCTGAGGAGAGCTGTACATGTAATGCCACATACCTAGGACACAACCTGTTCAGCCTATCGGCTAGTAATGCCGTTTCGCCATAAAAACAGCCCCTCATCATTGATATAGTGAGGGGATAGTGCACGACCCGATGGTACATGTAGGCGAGAAAGTTGACAGAGTCCTCAAACTGCCATAATGATGTCAAACCGTCGCTATCATTACGACCCCCATATATCCAGCTACTAGCTGGACAACCTGGGTCAAATACACTTTCAACCTGCAGTGCTAGAGAATCGCAGAACACCTACCTGGACTCATCACATTCATATGCCTGTATAACCTTACTCTATCACCCTTCGAGGTAGCCGAGTAGCTAAGGCGCTAGTATACTCGGCTCGAAATTGCGGGCGAATCCCCGGCTCCGGAGATTTCAGTTTGAATGGAGGCGAGCTACGAAGGCGCCCGTGTGCATCATAGCGCACGTTAAAGATATCCAGTTGGGCAAAATTCTCCGTAGACCTCTACTACGGCGTCCTTGGGACGTTGGGACGTAACCCACTCCCCCCAATTGGCTATAAAACTATCGTTACTTTACCGCGTCTGTTCCTAGAAAATTCTTTTCCCGAACTTGTTAAAAAGACGCCTATTTTTTGCCACAGCGATCGGCCCATGTGGCTAACAATTATCTTACGTATCAGTGAGAGCAGACAGAATAGTCAAATTATCAAGGTTGCACGAATGCCTTTCTTTTTTGTATAACTGACTACTTGACTGATCTTCCAATTTCACTACATTGAAGTGCGGCTCGTTCATAGCGGTACATGTTGGGGCCAGCAAGCTTTATTGAAGAGGGCCACATACCTCTTGGCCCATCTCCAGTGACGCAAATGCTCGTCGCGGAAGTTCCTTGCAGATGGGTACACGACTACTTTGGTATGCCCACCTATGCAAGTTTTAGTGAGTTAGGTTGTTTGAAGAAAAGCACATGGCAGTGGCACGTATGATGTGACCGACATTCACGTCAAAGATATACATTGAATCTCGCACTAGCCTGCTTTCAGCTATTCAGTCATGCAAGTCTGGCGGAACCCGTTTTGTTGAAGAAAACCACATGAAAACTGTCTCCGTTTCAGTTACACTGATTCCCGTTATACACTTTCATTGAATTGTGGCAAACACCCAGCCTCGGCAACGCATTTAAAGTGCGGTTACATTGATTTTACGAAAGGTCCACATGTAATCAGCGAAATATAGCCAGTAAAACAGGTTCGCGTCAAATGGGTCAGCTGAGGAGAGCTGTACATGTAATGCCACATACCTAGGACACAACCTGTTCAGCCTATCGGCTAGTAATGCCGTTTCGCCATAAAAACAGCCCCTCATCATTGATATAGTGAGGGGATAGTGGACGACCCGATGGTACATGTAGGCGAGAAAATTGACAAAGTCCTCAAACTGCCATAATGATGTCAAACCGTCGCTATCATTACGACCCCCATATATCCAGCTACTAGCTCGACAACCTGGGTCAAATACACTTTCAACCTGCAGTGCTGGAGAATCGCAGCACACCTACCTGGACTCATCACATTCATATGCCTGTATAACCTTACTCTATCACCCTTCGGGGTAGCCAAGTAGCTAAGGCGCTAGTATACTCGGCTCGAAATTGCGGGCTAATCCCCGGCTCCGGAGATTTCAGTTTAAATGGAGGCAAGCTGCGAAGGCGCCCGTGTGCATCGTAGCGCACGTTAAAGATCCCCAGTTCGGCAAAATTCTCCGTAGACCTCCACTACGGCGTCCTTGGGACGTAACCCACTCCCCCCAATTGGCTATAAAACTATCGTTACATTACCGCGTCTGTTCCTAGAAAATTCTTTTCCCGAACTTGTTAAAAAGACGCCTATTTTTTGCCACAGCGATCGGCCCATGTGGCTAACAATTATCTTACGTACCAGTGAGAGCAGACAGAATAGTCAAATTGTCAAGGTTGCACGAATGCCTTTCTTTTTTGTATAACTGACTACTTGACAGATCTTCCAATTTCACTACATTGAAGTGCGGCTCGCTCATAACCGTACATGTTGGGGCCAGCAAGCTTTATTGAAGAGGGCCACATACCTCTTGGCCCATCTCCAGTGACGCAAATGCTCCTCACGGAAGTTCTTCGCAGATTGGTACACAACTAGTTTGGTATGCCCACTTATGAAAGTTTTAGTGAGTTAGCTTGTTTGAAGAAAAGCACATGGCAGTGGCACCTATGATGTGACCGACATTCACGTCAAAGATGTACATTGAATCTGGCACTAGCCTGCTTTCAGCTATTCAGTCATGCAAGTATGGCGGAACCCGTTTTGTTGAAGAAAACCACATGAAAACTGTCTCCTTTTCAGTTACACTGATGCCCGTTATACACTTTCATTGAAATGTGGCGCGCACCCAGCCTCGGCAACGCATTTAAAGACCGGTTACATTGATTTTACGAAAGGTCCAAATGTAATCAGCGAAATATAGCTAGTAAAACAGGTTCGCGTCAAATGGGTCAGCTGAGGAGAGCTGCACATGTAATGCCACATACCTAGGACACAACCTGTTCAGCCTATCGGCTTGTAATGCCGTGTCGCCATAAAGACAGTCCCTCATCATTGATATAGTGAGGGGAGAGTGGACGACCCGATGGTACATGTAGGCGAGAAAGTTGACAAAGTCCTCAAACTGCCATAATGATGTCAAACCGTCGCTATCATTACGACCCCCATATATCCAGCTACTAGCTGGACAACCTGGGTCAAATACACTTTCAACCTGCTGTGCTACAGAATCGCAGAACCCCTACCTGGACTCATCACATTCATATGCCTGTATAACCTTACTCTATCACCCTTCGAGGTAGCCGAGTAGCTAAGGCGCTAGTATACTTGGCTCGAAATTGCGGGCTAATCCCCGGCTCCGGAGATTTCAGTTTGAATGGAGGCGAGCTGCGAAGGCGCCCGTGTGCATCGTAGCGCACGTTAAAGATCCCCAGTTGGGCAAAATTCTCCGTAGACCTCTACTACGGCGTCCTTGGGACGTTGGGACGTAACCCACTCCCCCCAATTGGCTATAAAACTATCGTTACTTTACCGCGTCTATTCCTAGAAAATTCTTTTCCCGAACTTGTTAAAAAGACGCCTATTTTTTGCCACAGCGATCGGCCCATGTGGCTAACAATTATCTTACGTATCAGTGAGAGCAGACAGAATAGTCAAATTATCAAGGTTGCACGAATGCCTTTCTTTTTTGTATAACTGACTACTTGACTGATCTTCCAATTTCACTACATTCAAGTGCGGCTCGTTCATAGCGGTACATGTTGGGGCCAGCAAGCTTTATTGAAGAAGGCCACATACCTCTTGGACCATCTCCAGTGACGCAAATGCTCGTCGCGGAAGTTCCTTGCAGATGGGTACACAACTAGTTTGGTATGCCCACCTATGCAAGTTTTAGTGAGTTAGGTTCCTTGTAGAAAAGCACATGGCAGTGGCACCTATGATGTGACCGACATTCACGTCAAAGATATACATTGAATCTCGCACTAGCCTGCTTTCAGCTATTCAGTCATGCAAGTCTGGCGGAACCCGTTTTGTTGAAGAAAACCACATGAAAACTGTCTCCGTTTCAGTTACACTGATTCCCGTTATACACTTTCATTGAATTGTGGCAAACACCCAGCCTCGGCAACGCATTTAAAGTGCGGTTACATTGATTTTACGAAAGGTCCACATGTAATCAGCGAAATATAGCCAGTAAAACAGGTTCGCGTCAAATGGGTCAGCTGAGGAGAGCTGTACATGTAATGCCACATACCTAGGACACAACCTGTTCAGCCTATCGGCTAGTAATGCCGTTTCGCCATAAAAACAGCCCCTCATCATTGATATAGTGAGGGGATAGTGCACGACCCGATGGTACATGTAGGCGAGAAAGTTGACAGAGTCCTCAAACTACCATAATGATGTCAAACCGTCGCTATCATTACGACCCCCATATATCCAGCTACTAGCTGGACAACCTGGGTCAAATACACTTTCAACCTGCAGTGCTAGAGAATCGCAGAACACCTACCTGGACTCATCACATTCATATGCCTGTATAACCTTACTCTATCACCCTTCGAGGTAGCCGAGTAGCTAAGGCGCTAGTATACTCGGCTCGAAATTGCGGGCGAATCCCCGGCTCCGGAGATTTCAGTTTGAATGGAGGCGAGCTACGAAGGCGCCCGTGTGCATCATAGCGCACGTTAAAGATCCCCAGTTGGGCAAAATTCTCCGTAGACCTCTACTACGGCGTCCTTGGGACGTTGGGACGTAACCCACTCCCCCCAATTGGCTATAAAACTATCGTTACTTTACCGCGTCTGTTCCTAGAAAATTCTTTTCCCGAACTTGTTAAAAAGACGCCTATTTTTTGCCACAGCGATCGGCCCATGTGGCTAACAATTATCTTACGTATCAGTGAGAGCAGACAGAATAGTCAAATTATCAAGGTTGCACGAATGCCTTTCTTTTTTGTATAACTGACTACTTGACTGATCTTCCAATTTCACTACATTGAAGTGCGGCTCGTTCATAGCGGTACATGTTGGGGCCAGCAAGCTTTATTGAAGAGGGCCACATACCTCTTGGCCCATCTCCAGTGACGCAAATGCTCGTCGCGGAAGTTCCTTGCAGATGGGTACACAACTACTTTGGTATGCCCACCTATGCAAGTTTTAGTGAGTTAGGTTGTTTGAAGAAAAGCACATGGCAGTGGCACGTATGATGTGACCGACATTCACGTCAAAGATATACATTGAATCTCGCACTAGCCTGCTTTCAGCTATTCAGTCATGCAAGTCTGGCGGAACCCGTTTTGTTGAAGAAAACCACATGAAAACTGTCTCCGTTTCAGTTACACTGATTCCCGTTATACACTTTCATTGAATTGTGGCAAACACCCAGCCTCGGCAACGCATTTAAAGTGCGGTTACATTGATTTTACGAAAGGTCCACATGTAATCAGCGAAATATAGCCAGTAAAACAGGTTCGCGTCAAATGGGTCAGCTGAGGAGAGCTGTACATGTAATGCCACATACCTAGGACACAACCTGTTCAGCCTATCGGCTAGTAATGCCGTTTCGCCATAAAAACAGCCCCTCATCATTGATATAGTGAGGGGATAGTGGACGACCCGATGGTACATGTAGGCGAGAAAATTGACAAAGTCCTCAAACTGCCATAATGATGTCAAACCGTCGCTATCATTACGACCCCCATATATCCAGCTACTAGCTCGACAACCTGGGTCAAATACACTTTCAACCTGCAGTGCTGGAGAATCGCAGCACACCTACCTGGACTCATCACATTCATATGCCTGTATAACCTTACGCTATCACCCTTCGGGGTAGCCAAGTAGCTAAGGCGCTAGTATACTCGGCTCGAAATTGCGGGCTAATCCCCGGCTCCGGAGATTTCTGTTTAAATGGAGGCGAGCTGCGAAGGCGCCCGTGTGCATCGTAGCGCACGTTAAAGATCCCCAGTTGGACAAAATTCTCCGTAGACCTCAACTACGGCGTCCTTGGGACGTTGGGACGTAACCCACTCCCCCCAATTGGGTATAAAACTATCGTTACTTTACCGCGTCTGTTCCTAGAAAATTCTTTTCCCGAACTTGTTAAAAAGACGCCTATTTTTTGCCACAGCGATCGGCCCATGTGGCTAACAATTATCTTACGAACCAGTGAGAGCAGACAGAATAGCCAAATTATCAAGGTTCCACGAATGCCTTTCTTTTTTGTATAACTGACTACTTGACTGATCTTCCAATTTCACTACATTGAAGTGCGGCTCGTACATAGCGGTACATGTTGGGGCCAGCAAGCTTTATTGAAGAGGGGCACATACCTCTTGGCCCATCTCCAGTGACGCAAATGCTTGTCACTCACGGAAGTTCCTTGCAGATTGGTACACAACTAGTTTCGTATGCCCACTTGTGCAAGTTTTAGTGACTTAGGTTGTTTGAAGAAAAGCACATGGCAGTGGCACCTATGATGTGACCGACATTCACGTCAAAGATGTACATTGAATCTGGCACTAGCCTGCTTTCATCTATTCAGTCATGCAAGTCTGACAGAGCCCGTTTTGTTCAAGAAAACCACATGAAAACTGTCTCCTTTTCAGTTACACTGATTCCCGTTATATACTTTCATTGAAATGTGGCGCACACCCAGCCTCGGCAACGCATTTAAAGTGCGGTTACATTGATTTTACGAAAGGTCCACATGTAATCAGCGAAATATAGCTAGTAAAACAGGTTCGCGTCAAATGGGTCAGCTGAGGAGAGCTGCACATGTAATGCCACATACCTAGGACACAACCTGTTCAGCCTATCGGCTAGTAATGCCGTGTCGCCATAAAGACAGTCCCTCATCATTGATATAGTGAGGGGAGAGTGGACGACCCGATGGTACATGTAGGCGAGAAAGTTGACAAAGTCCTCAAACTGCCATAATGATGTCAAACCGTCGCTATCATTACGACCCCCATATATCCAGCTACTAGCTCGACAACCTGGGTCAAATACACTTTCAATCTGCAGTGCTGGAGAATCGCAGCACACCTACCTGGACTCATCACATTCATATGCCTGTATAACCTTACTCTTATCACCCTTCGGGGTAGCCGAGTAGCTAAGGTGCTAGTATACTCGGCTCGAAATTGCGGGCTAATCCCCGGCTCCAGAGATTTCAGTTTGAATGGAGGCAAGCTGCGAAGGCGCCCGTGTGCATCGTAGCGCACGTTAAAGATCCCCAGTTGGGCAAAATTCTCCGTAGACCTCCACTACGGCGTCCTTGGGACGTTGGGACGTAACCCACTCCCCCCAATTGGCTATAAAACTATCGTTACTTTACCGCGTCTGTTCCTAGAAAATTCTTTTCCCGAACTTGTTAAAAAGATGCCTATTTTTTGCCACAGCGATCGGCCCATGTGGCTAACAATTATCTTACGTATCAGTGAGAGCAGACAGAATAGTCAAATTATCAAGGTTGCACGAATGCCTTTCTTTTTTGTATAACTGACTACGTGACTGATCTTCCAATTTCACTACATTGAAGTGCGGCTCGTTCATAACGGTACATGTTGGGGCCAGCAAGCTTTATTGAAGAGGGCCACATACCTCTTGGCCCATCTCCAGTGACGCAAATGCTCGTCACGGAAGTTCCTTGCAGATGGGTACACAACTAGTTTGGTATGCCCACCTATGCAAGTTTTAGTGAATTAGGTTGTTTGAAGAAAAGCACATGGCAGTGGCACCTATGATGTGACCGACATTCATGTCAAAGATATACATTGAATCTCGCACTAGCCTGCTTTCAGCTATTCAGTCATGCAAGTCTGGCGGAACCCGTTTTGTTGAAGAAAACCACATGAAAACTGTCTCCGTTTCAGTTACACTGATTCCCGTTATATACTTTCATTGAATTGTGGCAAACACCCTGCCTCGGCAACGCATTTAAAGTGCGGTTACATTGATTTTACGAAAGGTCCACATGTAATCAGCGAAATATAGCCAGTAAAACAGGTTCGCGTCAAATGGGTCAGCTGAGGAGAGCTGTACATGTAATTCCACATACCTAGGACACAACCTGTTCAGCCTATCGGCTAGTAATGCCGTTTCGCCATAAAAACAGCCCCTCATCATTGATATAGTGAGGGGATAGTGGACGACCCGATGGTACATGTAGGCGAGAAAATTGACAAAGTCCTCAAACTGCCATAATGATGTCAAACCGTCGCTATCATTACGACCCCCATATATGCAGCTACTAGCTCGACAACCTGGGTCAAATACACTTTCAACCTGCAGTGCTGGAGAATCGCAGCACACCTACCTGGACTCATCACATTCATATGCCTGTATAACCTTACTCTATCACCCTTCGGGGTAGCCGAGTAGCTAAGGCGCTAGTATACTCGGCTCGAAATTGCGGGCTAATCCCCGGCTCCGGAGATTTCAGTTTGAATGGAGGCGAGCTGCGAAGGCGCCCGTGTGCATCGTAGCGCACGTTAAAGATCCCCAGTTGGGCAAAATTCTCCGTAGACCTCAACTACGGCGTCCTTGGGACGTTGGGACGTAACCCACTCCCCCCAATTGGCTATAAAACTATCGTTACTTTACCGCGTCTGTTCCTAGAAAATTCTTTTCCTGAACTTGTTAAAAAGACGCCTATTTTTTGCCACAGCGATCGGCCCATGTGGCTAACAATTATCTTACGAACCAGTGAGAGCAGACAGAATAGTCAAATTATCAAGGTTCCACGAATGCCTTTCTTTTTTGTATAACTGACTACTTGACTGATCTTCCAATTTCACTACATTGAAGTGCGGCTCGTACATAGCGGTACATGTTGGGGCCAGCAAGCTTTATTGAAGAGGGGCACATACCTCTTGGCCCATCTCCAGTGACGCAAATGCTTGTCACTCACGGAAGTTCCTTGCAGATTGGTACACAACTAGTTTCGTATGCCCACTCGTGCAAGTTTTAGTGACTTAGGTTGTTTGAAGAAAAGCACATGGCAGTGGCACCTATGATGTGACCGACATTCACGTCAAAGATGTACATTGAATCTGGCACTAGCCTGCTTTCATCTATTCAGTCATGCAAGTCTGGCGGAACCCGTTTTGTTGAAGAAAACCACATGACAACTGCATTCTTTCCCGTTACGCTGATTCCCGTTATATACTTTCATTGAATTGTGGCACACACCCAGTCTCGGCAACGCATTTAAAGTGCGGTTAGATTGATTTTACGAAAGGTCCACATGTAATCAGCGAAATATAGCCAGTAAAACAAGTTCGCGTCGAAAGGGTCAGCTGAGGAGAGCTGCGCATGCAATGCCACATACCTAAGACAAAACCTGTTCCGCCTATCGGCTAGTAATGCCGTTTCGCCATGAAAACAGCCCCTCTTCATTGATATAGTGAGGGGATAGTGGACGACCCGATGGTACATGTAGGCGGGAAAGTTGACAAAGTCCTCAAACTGCCATAATGATGTCAAACCGTCGCTATCGTTACGACCCCCATATATCCAGCTACTAGCTCGACAAACTGGGTCAAATACACTTTCAACCTGCAGTGCTGGAGAATCGCAGCACACCTACCTGGACTCATCACATTCATATGCCTGTATAACCTTACTCTTATCACCCTTCGGGGTAGCCGAGTAGCTAAGGTGCTAGTATACTCGGCTCGAAATTGCGGGCTAATCCCCGGCTCCGGAGATTTCAGTTTGAATGGAGGCAAGCTGCGAAGGCGCCCGTGTGCATCGTAGCGCACGTTAAAGATCCCCAGTTGGGCAAAATTCTCCGTAGACCTCCACTACGGCGTCCTTGGGACGTTGGGACGTAACCCACTCCCCCCAATTGGCTATAAAACTATCGTTACTTTACCGCGTCTGTTCCTAGAAAATTCTTTTCCCGAACTTGTTAAAAAGATGCCTATTTTTTGCCACAGCGATCGGCCCATGTGGCTAACAATTATCTTACGTATCAGTGAGAGCAGACAGAATAGTCAAATTATCAAGGTTGCACGAATGCCTTTCTTTTTTGTATAACTGACTACGTGACTGATCTTCCAATTTCACTACATTGAAGTGCGGCTCGTTCATAACGGTACATGTTGGGGCCAGCAAGCTTTATTGAAGAGGGCCACATACCTCTTGGCCCATCTCCAGTGACGCAAATGCTCGTCACGGAAGTTCCTTGCAGATGGGTACACAACTAGTTTGGTATGCCCACCTATGCAAGTTTTAGTGAATTAGGTTGTTTGAAGAAAAGCACATGGCAGTGGCACCTATGATGTGACCGACATTCATGTCAAAGATATACATTGAATCTCGCACTAGCCTGCTTTCAGCTATTCAGTCATGCAAGTCTGGCGGAACCCGTTTTGTTGAAGAAAACCACATGAAAACTGTCTCCGTTTCAGTTACACTGATTCCCGTTATATACTTTCATTGAATTGTGGCAAACACCCTGCCTCGGCAACGCATTTAAAGTGCGGTTACATTGATTTTACGAAAGGTCCACATGTAATCAGCGAAATATAGCCAGTAAAACAGGTTCGCGTCAAATGGGTCAGCTGAGGAGAGCTGTACATGTAATTCCACATACCTAGGACACAACCTGTTCAGCCTATCGGCTAGTAATGCCGTTTCGCCATAAAAACAGCCCCTCATCATTGATATAGTGAGGGGATAGTGGACGACCCGATGGTACATGTAGGCGAGAAAATTGACAAAGTCCTCAAACTGCCATAATGATGTCAAACCGTCGCTATCATTACGACCCCCATATATCCAGCTACTAGCTCGACAACCTGGGTCAAATACACTTTCAACCTGCAGTGCTGGAGAATCGCAGCACACCTACCTGGACTCATCACATTCATATGCCTGTATAACCTTACGCTATCACCCTTCGGGGTAGCCAAGTAGCTAAGGCGCTAGTATACTCGGCTCGAAATTGCGGGCTAATCCCCGGCTCCGGAGATTTCTGTTTAAATGGAGGCGAGCTGCGAAGGCGCCCGTGTGCATCGTAGCGCACGTTAAAGATCCCCAGTTGGACAAAATTCTCCGTAGACCTCAACTACGGCGTCCTTGGGACGTTGGGACGTAACCCACTCCCCCCAATTGGGTATAAAACTATCGTTACTTTACCGCGTCTGTTCCTAGAAAATTCTTTTCCCGAACTTGTTAAAAAGACGCCTATTTTTTGCCACAGCGATCGGCCCATGTGGCTAACAATTATCTTACGAACCAGTGAGAGCAGACAGAATAGCCAAATTATCAAGGTTCCACGAATGCCTTTCTTTTTTGTATAACTGACTACTTGACTGATCTTCCAATTTCACTACATTGAAGTGCGGCTCGTACATAGCGGTACATGTTGGGGCCAGCAAGCTTTATTGAAGAGGGGCACATACCTCTTGGCCCATCTCCAGTGACGCAAATGCTTGTCACTCACGGAAGTTCCTTGCAGATTGGTACACAACTAGTTTCGTATGCCCACTTGTGCAAGTTTTAGTGACTTAGGTTGTTTGAAGAAAAGCACATGGCAGTGGCACCTATGATGTGACCGACATTCACGTCAAAGATGTACATTGAATCTGGCACTAGCCTGCTTTCATCTATTCAGTCATGCAAGTCTGACAGAGCCCGTTTTGTTCAAGAAAACCACATGAAAACTGTCTCCTTTTCAGTTACACTGATTCCCGTTATATACTTTCATTGAAATGTGGCGCACACCCAGCCTCGGCAACGCATTTAAAGTGCGGTTACATTGATTTTACGAAAGGTCCACATGTAATCAGCGAAATATAGCTAGTAAAACAGGTTCGCGTCAAATGGGTCAGCTGAGGAGAGCTGCACATGTAATGCCACATACCTAGGACACAACCTGTTCAGCCTATCGGCTAGTAATGCCGTGTCGCCATAAAGACAGTCCCTCATCATTGATATAGTGAGGGGAGAGTGGACGACCCGATGGTACATGTAGGCGAGAAAGTTGACAAAGTCCTCAAACTGCCATAATGATGTCAAACCGTCGCTATCATTACGACCCCCATATATCCAGCTACTAGCTCGACAACCTGGGTCAAATACACTTTCAACCTGCAGTGCTGGAGAATCGCAGCACACCTACCTGGACTCATCACATTCATATGCCTGTATAACCTTACTCTTATCACCCTTCGGGGTAGCCGAGTAGCTAAGGTGCTAGTATACTCGGCTCGAAATTGCGGGCTAATCCCCGGCTCCAGAGATTTCAGTTTGAATGGAGGCAAGCTGCGAAGGCGCCCGTGTGCATCGTAGCGCACGTTAAAGATCCCCAGTTGGGCAAAATTCTCCGTAGACCTCCACTACGGCGTCCTTGGGACGTTGGGACGTAACCCACTCCCCCCAATTGGCTATAAAACTATCGTTACTTTACCGCGTCTGTTCCTAGAAAATTCTTTTCCCGAACTTGTTAAAAAGATGCCTATTTTTTGCCACAGCGATCGGCCCATGTGGCTAACAATTATCTTACGTATCAGTGAGAGCAGACAGAATAGTCAAATTATCAAGGTTGCACGAATGCCTTTCTTTTTTGTATAACTGACTACGTGACTGATCTTCCAATTTCACTACATTGAAGTGCGGCTCGTTCATAACGGTACATGTTGGGGCCAGCAAGCTTTATTGAAGAGGGCCACATACCTCTTGGCCCATCTCCAGTGACGCAAATGCTCGTCACGGAAGTTCCTTGCAGATGGGTACACAACTAGTTTGGTATGCCCACCTATGCAAGTTTTAGTGAATTAGGTTGTTTGAAGAAAAGCACATGGCAGTGGCACCTATGATGTGACCGACATTCATGTCAAAGATATACATTGAATCTCGCACTAGCCTGCTTTCAGCTATTCAGTCATGCAAGTCTGGCGGAACCCGTTTTGTTGAAGAAAACCACATGAAAACTGTCTCCGTTTCAGTTACACTGATTCCCGTTATATACTTTCATTGAATTGTGGCAAACACCCTGCCTCGGCAACGCATTTAAAGTGCGGTTACATTGATTTTACGAAAGGTCCACATGTAATCAGCGAAATATAGCCAGTAAAACAGGTTCGCGTCAAATGGGTCAGCTGAGGAGAGCTGTACATGTAATTCCACATACCTAGGACACAACCTGTTCAGCCTATCGGCTAGTAATGCCGTTTCGCCATAAAAACAGCCCCTCATCATTGATATAGTGAGGGGATAGTGGACGACCCGATGGTACATGTAGGCGAGAAAATTGACAAAGTCCTCAAACTGCCATAATGATGTCAAACCGTCGCTATCATTACGACCCCCATATATGCAGCTACTAGCTCGACAACCTGGGTCAAATACACTTTCAACCTGCAGTGCTGGAGAATCGCAGCACACCTACCTGGACTCATCACATTCATATGCCTGTATAACCTTACTCTATCACCCTTCGGGGTAGCCGAGTAGCTAAGGCGCTAGTATACTCGGCTCGAAATTGCGGGCTAATCCCCGGCTCCGGAGATTTCAGTTTGAATGGAGGCGAGCTGCGAAGGCGCCCGTGTGCATCGTAGCGCACGTTAAAGATCCCCAGTTGGGCAAAATTCTCCGTAGACCTCAACTACGGCGTCCTTGGGACGTTGGGACGTAACCCACTCCCCCCAATTGGCTATAAAACTATCGTTACTTTACCGCGTCTGTTCCTAGAAAATTCTTTTCCTGAACTTGTTAAAAAGACGCCTATTTTTTGCCACAGCGATCGGCCCATGTGGCTAACAATTATCTTACGAACCAGTGAGAGCAGACAGAATAGTCAAATTATCAAGGTTCCACGAATGCCTTTCTTTTTTGTATAACTGACTACTTGACTGATCTTCCAATTTCACTACATTGAAGTGCGGCTCGTACATAGCGGTACATGTTGGGGCCAGCAAGCTTTATTGAAGAGGGGCACATACCTCTTGGCCCATCTCCAGTGACGCAAATGCTTGTCACTCACGGAAGTTCCTTGCAGATTGGTACACAACTAGTTTCGTATGCCCACTCGTGCAAGTTTTAGTGACTTAGGTTGTTTGAAGAAAAGCACATGGCAGTGGCACCTATGATGTGACCGACATTCACGTCAAAGATGTACATTGAATCTGGCACTAGCCTGCTTTCATCTATTCAGTCATGCAAGTCTGGCGGAACCCGTTTTGTTGAAGAAAACCACATGACAACTGCATTCTTTCCCGTTACGCTGATTCCCGTTATATACTTTCATTGAATTGTGGCACACACCCAGTCTCGGCAACGCATTTAAAGTGCGGTTAGATTGATTTTACGAAAGGTCCACATGTAATCAGCGAAATATAGCCAGTAAAACAAGTTCGCGTCGAAAGGGTCAGCTGAGGAGAGCTGCGCATGCAATGCCACATACCTAAGACAAAACCTGTTCCGCCTATCGGCTAGTAATGCCGTTTCGCCATGAAAACAGCCCCTCTTCATTGATATAGTGAGGGGATAGTGGACGACCCGATGGTACATGTAGGCGGGAAAGTTGACAAAGTCCTCAAACTGCCATAATGATGTCAAACCGTCGCTATCGTTACGACCCCCATATATCCAGCTACTAGCTCGACAAACTGGGTCAAATACACTTTCAACCTGCAGTGCTGGAGAATCGCAGCACACCTACCTGGACTCATCACATTCATATGCCTGTATAACCTTACTCTTATCACCCTTCGGGGTAGCCGAGTAGCTAAGGTGCTAGTATACTCGGCTCGAAATTGCGGGCTAATCCCCGGCTCCGGAGATTTCAGTTTGAATGGAGGCAAGCTGCGAAGGCGCCCGTGTGCATCGTAGCGCACGTTAAAGATCCCCAGTTGGGCAAAATTCTCCGTAGACCTCCACTACGGCGTCCTTGGGACGTTGGGACGTAACCCACTCCCCCCAATTGGCTATAAAACTATCGTTACTTTACCGCGTCTGTTCCTAGAAAATTCTTTTCCCGAACTTGTTAAAAAGATGCCTATTTTTTGCCACAGCGATCGGCCCATGTGGCTAACAATTATCTTACGTATCAGTGAGAGCAGACAGAATAGTCAAATTATCAAGGTTGCACGAATGCCTTTCTTTTTTGTATAACTGACTACGTGACTGATCTTCCAATTTCACTACATTGAAGTGCGGCTCGTTCATAACGGTACATGTTGGGGCCAGCAAGCTTTATTGAAGAGGGCCACATACCTCTTGGCCCATCTCCAGTGACGCAAATGCTCGTCACGGAAGTTCCTTGCAGATGGGTACACAACTAGTTTGGTATGCCCACCTATGCAAGTTTTAGTGAATTAGGTTGTTTGAAGAAAAGCACATGGCAGTGGCACCTATGATGTGACCGACATTCATGTCAAAGATATACATTGAATCTCGCACTAGCCTGCTTTCAGCTATTCAGTCATGCAAGTCTGGCGGAACCCGTTTTGTTGAAGAAAACCACATGAAAACTGTCTCCGTTTCAGTTACACTGATTCCCGTTATATACTTTCATTGAATTGTGGCAAACACCCTGCCTCGGCAACGCATTTAAAGTGCGGTTACATTGATTTTACGAAAGGTCCACATGTAATCAGCGAAATATAGCCAGTAAAACAGGTTCGCGTCAAATGGGTCAGCTGAGGAGAGCTGTACATGTAATTCCACATACCTAGGACACAACCTGTTCAGCCTATCGGCTAGTAATGCCGTTTCGCCATAAAAACAGCCCCTCATCATTGATATAGTGAGGGGATAGTGGACGACCCGATGGTACATGTAGGCGAGAAAATTGACAAAGTCCTCAAACTGCCATAATGATGTCAAACCGTCGCTACCATTACGACCCCCATATATCCAGCTACTAGCTCGACAACCTGGGTCAAATACACTTTCAACCTGCAGTGCTGGAGAATCGCAGCACACCTACCTGGACTCATCACATTCATATGCCTGTATAACCTTACTCTATCACCCTTCGGGGTAGCCGAGTAGCTAAGGCGCTAGTATACTCGGCTCGAAATTGCGGGCTAATCCCCGGCTCCGGAGATTTCAGTTTGAATGGAGGCGAGCTGCGAAGGCGCCCGTGTGCATCGTAGCGCACGTTAAAGATCCCCAGTTGGGCAAAATTCTCCGTAGACCTCAACTACGGCGTCCTTGGGACGTTGGGACGTAACCCACTCCCCCCAATTGGCTATAAAACTATCGTTACTTTACCGCGTCTGTTCCTAGAAAATTCTTTTCCTGAACTTGTTAAAAAGACGCCTATTTTTTGCCACAGCGATCGGCCCATGTGGCTAACAATTATCTTACGAACCAGTGAGAGCAGACAGAATAGTCAAATTATCAAGGTTCCACGAATGCCTTTCTTTTTTGTATAACTGACTACTTGACTGATCTTCCAATTTCACTACATTGAAGTGCGGCTCGTACATAGCGGTACATGTTGGGGCCAGCAAGCTTTATTGAAGAGGGGCACATACCTCTTGGCCCATCTCCAGTGACGCAAATGCTTGTCACTCACGGAAGTTCCTTGCAGATTGGTACACAACTAGTTTCGTATGCCCACTCGTGCAAGTTTTAGTGACTTAGGTTGTTTGAAGAAAAGCACATGGCAGTGGCACCTATGATGTGACCGACATTCACGTCAAAGATGTACATTGAATCTGGCACTAGCCTGCTTTCATCTATTCAGTCATGCAAGTCTGGCGGAACCCGTTTTGTTGAAGAAAACCACGTGACAACTGCATTCTTTCCCGTTACGCTGATTCCCGTTATATACTTTCATTGAATTGTGGCACACACCCAGTCTCGGCAACGCATTTAAAGTGCGGTTAGATTGATTTTACGAAAGGTCCACATGTAATCAGCGAAATATAGCCAGTAAAACAAGTTCGCGTCGAAAGGGTCAGCTGAGGAGAGCTGCGCATGCAATGCCACATACCTAAGACAAAACCTGTTCCGCCTATCGGCTAGTAATGCCGTTTCGCCATGAAAACAGCCCCTCTTCATTGATATAGTGAGGGGATAGTGGACGACCCGATGGTACATGTAGGCGGGAAAGTTGACAAAGTCCTCAAACTGCCATAATGATGTCAAACCGTCGCTATCGTTACGACCCCCATATATCCAGCTACTAGCTCGACAAACTGGGTCAAATACACTTTCAACCTGCAGTGCTGGAGAATCGCAGCACACCTACCTGGACTCATCACATTCATATGCCTGTATAACCTTACTCTTATCACCCTTCGGGGTAGCCGAGTAGCCAAGGCGCTAGTATACTCGGCTCGAAATTGCGGGCTAATCCACAGCTCCGGAGATTTCAGTTTGAATGGAGGCAAGCTGCGAAGGCGCCCGTGTGCATCGTAGCGCACGTTAAAGATCCCCAGTTGGGCAAAATTCTCCGTAGACCTCCACTACGGCGTCCTTGGGACGTAACCCACTCCCCCCAATTGGCTATAAACTATCGTTACATTACCGCGTCTGTTCCTAGAAAATTCTTTTCCCGAAGTTGTTAAAAAGACGCCTATTTTTTGCCACAGCGATCGGACCATGTGGCTAACAATTATCTTACGTACCAGTGAGAGCAGACAGAATAGTGAAATTGTCAAGGTTGCACGAATGCCTTTCTTTTTTGTATAACTGACAACTTGACTGATCTTCCAATTTCACTACATTGAAGTGCGGCTCGTACATAGCGGTACATGTTGGGTTGAGCAAGCTTTATTGAAGAGGGCCACATACCTCTTGGCCCATCTCCAGTGACGCAAATGCTCGTCACGGAAGTTCCTTGCAGATTGGTACACAACTAGTTTGGTATGCCCACTTATGCAAGTTTTAGTGAGTTAGGTTGTTTGAAGAAAAGCACATGGCAGTGGCACCTATGATGTGACCGACATTCACGTCAAAGATGTACATTGAATCTCGCACTAGCCTGCTTTCAGCTATTCAGTCATGCAAGTATGGCGGAACCCGTTTTGTTGAAGAAAACCACATGAAAACTGTCTCCTTTTCAGTTACACTGATGCCCGTTATATACTTTCATTGAAATGTGGCGCACACCCAGCCTCGGCAACGCATTTAAAGTGCGGTTACATTGATTTTACGAAAGGTCCACATGTAATCAGCGAAATATAGCTAGTAAAACAGGTTCGCGTCAAATGGGTCAGCTGAGGAGAGCTGCACATGTAATGCCACATACCTAGGACACAACCTGTTCAGCCTTTCGGCTAGTAATGCCGTGTCGCCATAAAGACAGTCCCTCATCATTGATATAGTCAGGTGAGAGTGGATGACCCGATGGTACATGTAGGCGAGAAAGTTGACAAAGTCCTCAAACTGCCATAATGATGTCAAACCGTCGCTATCATTACGACCGCCATATATCCAGCTACTAGCTGGACAACCTGGGTCAAATACACTTTCAACCTGCAGTGCTAGAGAATCGCAGAACACCTACCTGGACTCATCACATTCATATGCCTGTATAACCTTACTCTATCACCCTTCGAGGTAGCCGAGTAGCTAAGGCGCTAGTATACTCGGCTCGAAATTGCGGGCTAATCCCCGGCTCCGGAGACTTCAGTTTGAATGGAGGCGAGCTGCGAAGGCGCCCGTGTGCATCGTAGCGCACGTTAAAGATCCCCAGTTGGGCAAAATTCTCCGTAGACCTCAACTACGGCGTCCTTGGGACGTTGGGACGTAACCCACTCCCCCCAATTGGCTATAAAACTATCGTTACTTTACCGCGTCTGTTCCTAGAAAATTCTTTTCCCGAACTTCTTAAAAAGACGCCTATTTTTAGCCACAGCGATCGGCCCATGTGGCTAACAATTATCTTACGTATCAGTGAGAGCAGACAGAATAGTCAAATTATCAAGGTTGCACGAATGCCTTTCTTTTTTGTATAACTGACTACTTGACTGATCTTCCAATTTCACTACATTGAAGTGCGGCTCGTTCATAGCGGTACATGTTGGGGCCAGCAAGCTTTATTGATGAGGGCCACATACCTCTTGGCCCATCTCCAGTGACGCAAATGCTCGTAACGGAAGTTCCTTGCAGATGGGTACACAACTAGTTTGGTATGCCCACCTATGCAAGTTTTAGTGAGTTAGGTTGTTTGAAGAAAAGCACGTGGCAGTGGCACCTTTGATGTGACCGACATTCACGTCAAAGATATACATTGAATCTCGCACTAGCCTGCTTTCAGCTATTCAGTCATGCAAGTCTGGCGGAACCCGTTTTGATGAAGAAAACCACATGAAAACTGTCTCCGTTTCAGTTACACTGATTCCCGTTATATACTTTCATTGAATTGTGGCAAACACCCAGCCTCGGCAACGCATTTGAAGTGCGGTTACATTGATTTTACGAAAGGTCCACATGTAATCAGCGAAATATAGCCAGTAAAACAGGTTCGCGTCAAATGGGTCAGCTGAGGAGAGCTGTACATGTAATGCCACATACCTAGGACACAACCTGTTCAGCCTATCGGCTAGTTATGCCGTTTCGCCATAAAAACAGCCCCTCATCATTGATATAGTGAGGGGATAGTGGACGACCCGATGGTACATGTAGGCGAGAAAATTGACAAAGTCCTCAAACTGCCATAATGATGTCAAACCGTCGCTATCATTACGACCCCCATATATCCAGCTACTAGCTCGACAACCTGGGTCAAATACACTTTCAACCTGCATTGCTGGAGAATCGCAGCACACCTACCTGGACTCATCACACTCATATGCCTGTATAACCTTACTCTTATCACCCTTCGGGGTAGCCGAGTAGCTAAGGCGCTAGTATACTCGGCTCGAAATTGCGGGCTAATCCCCGGCTTCGGAGATTTCAGTTTGAATGGAGGCAAGCTGCGAAGGCGCCCGTGTGCATCGTAGCACACGTTAAAGATCCCCAGTTGGGCAAAATTCTCCGTAGACCTCCACTACGGCGTCCTTGGGACGTAACCCACTCCCCCCAATTGGCTATAAAACTATCGTTACTTTACCGCGTCTGTTCCTAGAAAATTCTTTTCCCGAACTTGTTAAAAAGACTCCTATTTTTTGCCACAGCGATCGGCCCATGTGGCTAACAATTATCTTACGAACCAGTGAGAGCAGACAGAATAGTCAAATTATCAAGGTTCCACGAATGCCTTTCTTTTTTGTATAACTGACTACTTGACTGATCTTCCAATTTCACTACATTGAAGTGCGGCTCGTACATAGCGGTACATGTTGGGGCGAGCAAGCTTTATTGAAGAAGGCCACATACCTCTTGGCCCATCTCCAGTGACGCAAATGTTCGTCACGGAAGTTCCTTGCTGATTGGTACACAACTAGTTTGGTATGCCCACTTATGCAAGTTTTAGTGAGTTAGGTTGTTTGAAGAAAAGCACATGGCAGTGGCACCTATGATGTGACCGACATTCACATCAAAGATGTACATTGAATCTCGCACTAGCCTGCTTTCAGCTATTCAGTCATGCAAGTATGGCGGAACCCGTTTTGTTGAAGAAAACCACATGAAAACTGTCTCCTTTTCAGTTACACTGATGCCCGTTATATACTTTCATTGAATTGTGGCGCACACCCAGCCTCGGCAACGCATTTAAAGTGCAATTACATTGATTTTACGAAAGGTCCACATGTAATCAGCGAAATATAGCCAGTAAAACAGGTTCGCGTCAAATGGGTCAGCTGAGGAGAGCTGCACATGTAATGCCACATACCTAGTACACAACCTGTTCAGCCTATCGGCTAGTAATGCCGTTTCGCCATGAAAACAGCCCCTCATCATTGATATAGTGAGGGTATAGTGGACGACCCGATGGTACATGTAGGCGAGAAAGTTGACAAAGTCCTCAAACTGCCATAATGATGTCAAACCGTCGCTATCATTACGACCCCCATATATCCAGCTACTAGCTCGACAACCTGGGTCAAATACACTTTCAACCTGCAGTGCTGGAGAATCGCAGCACACCTACCTGGACTCATCACATTCATATGCCTGTATAACCTTACTCTTATCACCCTTCGGGGTAGCCGAGTAGCTAAGGCGCTAGTATACTCGGCTCGAAATTGCGGGCTAATCCCCGGCTTCGGAGATTTCAGTTTCAATGGAGGCAAGCTGCGAAGGCGCCCGTGTGCATCGTAGCGCACGTTAAAGATCCCCAGTTGGGCAAAATTCTCCGTAGACCTCCACTACGGCGTCCTTGGGACGTAACCCACTCCCCCCAATTGGCTATATAACTATCATTACTTTACCGCGTCTGTTCCTAGAAAATTCTTTTCCCGAACTTGTTAAAAAGACTCCTATTTTTTGCCACAGCGATCGGCCCATGTGGCTAACAATTATCTTATGAACCAGTGAGAGCAGACAGAATAGTCAAATTATCAAGGTTCCACGAATGCCTTTCTTTTTTGTATAACTGACTACTTGACTGATCTTCCAATTTCACTACATTGAAGTGCGGCTCGTTCATAGCGGTACATGTTGGGGCCAGCAAGCTTTATTGATGAGGGCCACATACCTCTTGGCCCATCTCCAGTGACGCAAATGCTCGTAACGGAAGTTCCTTGCAGATGGGTACACAACTAGTTTGGTATGCCCACCTATGCAAGTTTTAGTGAGTTAGGTTGTTTGAAGAAAAGCACGTGGCAGTGGCACCTTTGATGTGACCGACATTCACGTCAAAGATATACATTGAATCTCGCACTAGCCTGCTTTCAGCTATTCAGTCATGCAAGTCTGGCGGAACCCGTTTTGATGAAGAAAACCACATGAAAACTGTCTCCGTTTCAGTTACACTGATTCCCGTTATATACTTTCATTGAATTGTGGCAAACACCCAGCCTCGGCAACGCATTTAAAGTGCGGTTACATTGATTTTACGAAAGGTCCACATGTAATCAGCGAAATATAGCCAGTAAAACAGGTTCGCGTCAAATGGGTCAGCTGAGGAGAGCTGTACATGTAATGCCACATACCTAGGACACAACCTGTTCAGCCTATCGGCTAGTTATGCCGTTTCGCCATAAAAACAGCCCCTCATCATTGATATAATGAGGGGATAGTGGACGACCCGATGGTACATGTAGGCGAGAAAATTGACAAAGTCCTCAAACTGCCATAATGATGTCAAACCGTCGCTATCATTACGACCCCCATATATCCAGCTACTAGCTCGACAACCTGGGTCAAATACACTTTCAACCTGCAATGCTGGAAAATCACAGCACACCTACCTGGACTCATCACATTCATATGCCTGTATAACCTTACTCTATCACCCTTCGGGGTAGCCGAGTAGCTAAGGCGCTAGTATACTCGGCTCGAAATTGCGGGCTAATCCCCGGCTCCGGAGATTTCAGTTTGAATTGAGGCGAGCTGCGAAGGCGCCCGTGTGCATCGTAGCGCACGTTAAAGATCCCCAGTTGGGCAAAATTCTCCGTAGACCTCAACTACGGCGTCCTTGGGACGTTGGGACGTAACCCACTCCCCCCAATTGGCTATAA
This sequence comes from Dermacentor variabilis, assembly GCF_050947875.1. Classification (NCBI taxonomy): domain Eukaryota; kingdom Metazoa; phylum Arthropoda; class Arachnida; order Ixodida; family Ixodidae; genus Dermacentor; species Dermacentor variabilis. Next base: position 217,585,841 of record NC_134569.1, on the reverse strand, counting down.
AACTGTCGTTACTTTACCGCGTCTGTTCCTAGAAATTCTTTTCCCGAACTTGTTAAAAAGACGCCTATTTTTTGCCACAGCGATCGGCGCATGTGGCTAACAATTATCTTACGAACCAGTGAGAGCAGACAGAATAGTCAAATTATCAAGGTTGCACGAATGCCTTTCTTTTTTGTATAACTGACTACTTGACTGATCTTCCAATTTCACTACATTGAAGTGCGGCTCGTACATAGCGGTACATGTTGGGGCCAGCAAGCTTTATTGAAGAGGGGCACATACCTCTTGGCCCATCTCCAGTGACGCAAATGCTTGTCACTCACGGAAGTTCCTTGCAGATTGGTACACAACTAGTTTCGTATGCCCACTTGTGCAAGTTTTAGTTACTTAGGTTGTTTGAAGAAAAGCACATGGCAGTGGCACCTATGATGTGACCGACATTCACGTCAAAGATGTACATTGAATCTGGCACTAGCCTGCTTTCATCTATTCAGTCATGCAAGTCTGACGGAGCCCGTTTTGTTCAAGAAAACCACATGAAAACTGTCTCCTTTTCAGTTACACTGATTCCCGTTATATACTTTCATTGAATTGTGGCACACACGCAGCCTCGGCTTCGCATTTAAAGTACGGTTACATTTTTTTGTGACAGGTCTACGTGTAATCAGCGAAATATAACCAGTAAAACAGGTTCGGGTCAAATGGGTCAGCTGAGGAGAGCTGCACATGCAATACCACATACCTAGGACACAACCTGTTCAGCCTACCGGCTAGTAATGCCTTTTCGCCATAAAAACAGCCCCTCATCATAGATATAGTGAGGGGATACAGGACGACCCGATGGTACATGTAGGCGAGAAAGTTGACAAAGTCCTCAAACTGCCATAATGATGTCAAACCGTCGCTATCATTACGACCCCCATATATCCAGCTACTGGCTCGACAACCTGGGTCAAATACACTTTCAACCTGCAGTGCTGGAGAATCCTAGCACACCTACCTGGACTCATCACACTCATATGCCTGTATAACCTTACTCTTATCACCCTTCGGGGTACCCGAGTAGCTAAGGCGCTAGTATACTCGGCTCGAAATTGCGGGCTAATCTCCGGCTTCGGAGATTTCAGTTTGAATGGAGGCAAGCTGCGAAGGCGCCCGTGTGCATCGTAGCACACGTTAAAGATCCCCAGTTGGGCAAAATTCTCCGTAGACCTCCACTACGGCGTCCTTGGGACGTAACCCACTCCCCCCAATTGGCTATAAAACTATCGTTACTTTACCGCGTCTGTTCCTAGAAAATTCTTTTCCCGAACTTGTTAAAAAGACTCCTATTTTTTGCCACAGCGATCGGCCCATGTGGCTAACAATTATCTTACGAACCAGTGAGAGCAGACAGAATAGTCAAATTATCAAGGTTCCACGAATGCCTTTCTTTTTTGTATAACTGACTACTTGACTGATCTTCCAATTTCACTACATTGAAGTGCGGCTCGTACATAGCGGTACATGTTGGGGCGAGCAAGCTTTATTGAAGAAGGCCACATACCTCTTGGCCCATCTCCAGTGACGCAAATGCTCGTCACGGAAGTTCCTTGCAGATTGGTACACAACTAGTTTGGTATGCCCACTTATGCAAGTTTTAGTGAGTTAGGTTGTTTGAAGAAAAGCACATGGCAGTGGCACTTATGATGTGACCGACATTCACGTCAAAGATGTACATTGAATCTGGCACTAGCCTGCTTTCAGCTATTCAGTCATGCAAGTATGGCGGAACCCGTTTTGTTGAAGAAAACCACATGAAAACTGTCTCCTTTTCAGTTACACTGATTCCCGTTATATACTTTCATTGAATTGTGGCAAACACCCAGCCTCGGCAACGCATTTAAAGTGCGGTTACATTGATTTTACGAAAGGTCCACATGTAATCAGCGAAATATAGCCAGTAAAACAGGTTCGCGTCAAATGGGTCAGCTGAGGAGAGCTGTACATGTAATGCCACATACCTAGGACACAACCTGTTCAGCCTATCGGCTAGTAATGCCGTTTCGCCATAATAACAGCCCCTCATCATTGATATAGTGAGGGGATAGTGGACGACCCGATGGTACATGTAGGCGAGAAAATTGACAAAGTCCTCAAACTGCCATAATGATGTCAAACCGTCGCTATCATTACGACCCCCATATATACAGCTACCAGCTCGACAACCTGGGTCAAATACACTTTCAACCTGCAGTGCTGGAGAATCGCAGCACACCTACCTGGACTCATCACATTCATATGCCTGTATAACCTTACTCTATCACCCTTCGGGGTAGCCGAGTAGCTAAGGCGCTAGTATACTCGGCTCGAAATTGCGGGCTAATCCCCGGCTCCGGAGATTTCAGTTTGAATGGAGGCGAGCTGCGAAGGCGCCCGTGTGCATCGTAGCGCACGTTAAAGATCCCCAGTTGGGCAAAATTCTCCGTAGACCTCAACTACGGCGTCCTTGGGACGTTGGGACGTAACCCACTCCCCCCAATTGGCTATAAAACTATCGTTACTTTACCGCGTCTGTTCCTAGAAAATTCTTTTCCCGAACTTGTTAAAAAGACGCCTATTTTTTGCCACAGCGATCGGCCCATGTGGCTAACAATTACCTTACGAACCAGTGAGAGCAGACAGAATAGTCAAATTATCAAGGTTCCACGAATTCCTTTCTTTTTTGTATAACTGACTACTTGACTGATCTTCCAATTTCACTACATTGAAGTGCGGCTCGTACATAGCGGTACATGTTGGGGCCAGCAAGCTTTATTGAAGAGGGGCACATACCTCTTGGCCCATCTCCAGTGACGCAAATGCTTGTCACTCACGGAAGTTCCTTGCAGATTGGTACACAGCTAGTTTCGTATGCCCACTTGTGCAAGTTTTAGTGACTTAGGTTGTTTGAAGAAAAGCACATGGCAGTGGCACCTATGATGTGACCGACATTCACGTCAAAGATGTACATTGAATCTGGCACTAGCCTGCTTTCATCTATTCAGTCATGCAAGTCTGGCGGAACCCGTTTTGTTGAAGAAAACCACATGACAACTGCATTCTTTCCCGTTACGCTGATTCCCGTTATATACTTTCATTGAATTGTGGCACACACCCAGTCTCGGCAACGCATTTAAAGTGCGGTTAGATTGATTTTACGAAAGGTCCACATGTAATCAGCGAAATATAGCCAGTAAAACAGGTTCGCGTCGAATGGGTCAGCTGAGGAGAGCTGCACATGCAATGCCACATACCTAAGACAAAACCTGTTCCGCCTATCGGCTAGTAATGCCGTTTCGCCATGAAAACAGCCCCTCTTCAATGATATAGTGAGGGGATAGTGGACGACCCGATGGTACATGTAGGCGAGAAAGTTGACAAAGTCCTCAAACTGCCATAATGATGTCAAACCGTCGCTATCGTTACGACCCCCATATATCCAGCTACTAGCTCGACAAACTGGGTCAAATACACTTTCAACCTGCAGTGCTGGAGAATCGGAGCACACCTACCTGGACTCATCACATTCATATGCCTGTATAACCTTACTCTTATCACCCTTCGGGGTAGCGGAGTACCTAAGGCGCTAGTATACTCGGCTCGAAATTGCGGGCTAATCCCCGGCTCCGGAGATTTCAGTTTGAATGGAGGCAAGCTGCGAAGGCGCCCGTGTGCATCGTAGCGCACGTTAAAGATCCCCAGTTGGGCAAAATTCTCCGTAGACCTCCACTACGGCGTCCTTGGGACGTAACCCACTCCCCCCAATTGGCTATAAAACTATCGTTACATTACCGCGTCTGTTCCTAGAAAATTCTTTTCCCGAAGTTGTTAAAAAGACGCCTATTTTTTGCCACAGCGATCGGACCATGTGGCTCACAATTATCTTACGTACCAGTGAGAGCAGACAGAATAGTCAAATTGTCAAGGTTGCACGAATGCCTTTCTTTTTTGTATAACTGACAACTTGACTGATCTTCCAATTTCACTACATTGAAGTGCGGCTCGTATGTAGCGGTACATGTTGGGGCCAGCAAGCTTTATTGAAGAGGGCCACATACCTCTTGGCCCATCTCCAGTGACGCAAATGCTCGTCACGGAAGTTCCTTGCAGATTGGTACACAACTAGTTTGGTATGCCCACTTATGCAAGTTTTAGTGAGTTAGGTTGTTTGAAGAAAAGCACATGGCAGTGGCACTTATGATGTGACCGACATTCACGTCAAAGATGTACATTGAATCTGGAACTAGCCTGCTTTCAGCTATTCAGTCATGCAAGTATGGCGGAACCCGTTTTGTTGAAGAAAACCACATGAAAACTGTCTCCTTTTCAGTTACACTGATTCCCGTTATATACTTTCATTGAAATGTGGCGCACACCCAGCCTCGGCAACGCATTTAAAGCGCGGTTACATTTATTTTACGAAAGGTCCACATGTAATCAGCGAAATATAGCTAGTAAAACAGGTTCGCGTCAAATGGGTCAGCTGAGGAGAGCTGCACATGTAATGCCACATACCTAGGACACAACCTGTTCAGCCTATCGGCTAGTAATGACGTGTCGCCATAAAGACAGTCCCTCATCATTGATATAGTGAGGGGAGAGTGGACGACCCGATGGTACATGTAGGCGAGAAAGTTGACAAAGTCCTCAAACTGCCATAATGATGTCAAACCGTCGCTATCATTACGACCCCCATATATCCAGCTACTAGCTCGACAACCTGGGTCAAATACACTTTCAACCTGCAGTGCTGGAGAATCGCAGCACACCTACCTGGACTCATCACATTCATATGCCTGTATAACCTTACTCTTATCACCCTTCGGGGTAGCCGAGTAGCTAAGGCGCTAGTATACTCGGCTCGAAATTGCGGGCTAATCCCCGGCTCCGGAGATTTCAGTTTGAATGGAGGCAAGCTGCGAAGGCGCCCGTGTGCATCGTAGCGCACGTTAAAGATCCCCAGTTGGGCAAAATTCTCCGTAGACCTCCACTACGGCGTCCTTGGGACGTAACCCACTCCCCCCAATTGGCTATAAAACTATCGTTACATTACCGCGTCTGTTCCTAGAAAATTCTTTTCCCGAACTTGTTAAAAAGACGCCTATTTTTTGCCACAGCGATCGGCCCATATGGCTAACAATTATCTTACGTACCAGTGAGAGCAGACAGAATAGTCAAATTGTCAAGGTTGCACGAATGCCTTTCTTTTTTGTATAACTGACTACTTGACTGATCTTCCAATTTCACTACATTGAAGTGCGGCTCGCTCATAACCGTACATGTTGGGGCCAGCAAGCTTTATTGAAGAGGGCCACATACCTCTTGGCCCATCTCCAGTGACGCAAATGCTCGTCACGGAAGTTCTTTGCAGATTGGTACACAACTAGATTGGTATGCCCACTTATGAAAGTTTTAGTGAGTTAGGTTGCTTGAAGAAAAGCACATGGCAGTGGCACCTATGATGTGACCGAGATTCACGTCAAAGATGTACATTGAATCTGGCACTAGCCTGCTTTCAGCTATTCAGTCATGCAAGTATGGCGGAACCCGTTTTGTTGAAGAAAACCACATGAAAACTGTCTTCTTTTCCGTTATACTGATTCCCGTTATATACTTTCATTGAATTGTGGCGCACACCCAGCCTCGGCAACGCATTTAAAGTGCGGTTACATTTTTTTGTGACAGGTCTACGTGTAATCAGCGAAATATAACCAGTAAAACAGGTTCGGGTCAAATGGGTCAGCTGAGGAGAGCTGCACATGCAATGCCACATACCTAGGACACAACCTGTTCAGCCTACCGGCTAGTAATGCCTTTTCGCCATAAAAACAGCCCCTCATCATTGATATAGTGAGGGGATACAGGACGACCCGATGGTACATGTAGGCGAGAAAGTTGACAAAGTCCTCAAACTGCCATAATGATGTCAAACCGTCGCTATCATTACGACCCCCATATATCCAGCTACTAGCTCGACAACCTGGGTCAAATACACTTTCAACCTGCAGTGCTGGAGAATCGCAGCACACCTACCTGGACTCATCACATTCATATGCCTGTATAACCTTACTCTTATCGCCGTTCGGGGTAGCCGAGTAGCTAAGGCGCTAGTATACTCGGCTCGAAATTGCGCGCTAATCCCCGGCTCCGGAGATTTCAGTTTGAATGGAGGCAAGCTGCGAAGGCGCCCGTGTGCATCGTAGCGCACGTTAAAGATCCACAGTTGGGCAAAATTCTCCGTAGACCTCCACTACGGCGTCCTTGGGACGTAACCCACTCCCCCGAATTGGCTATAAAACTATCGTTACATTACCGCGTCTGTTCCTAGAAAATTCTTTTACCGAACTTGTTAAAAAGACGCCTATTTTTTGCCACAGCGATCGGCCCATGTGGCTAACAATTATCTTACGTACCAGTGAGAGCAGACAGAATAGTCAAATTGTCAAGGTTGCACGAATGCCTTTCTTTTTTGTATAACTGACTACTTGACTGATCTTCCAATTTCACTACATTGAAGTGCGGCTCGCTCATAACCGTACATGTTGGGGCCAGCAAGCTTTATTGAAGAGGGCCACATACCTCTTGGCCCATCTCCAGTGACGCAAATGCTCGTCACGGAAGTTCTTTGCAGATTGGTACACAACTAGTTTGGTATGCCCACTTATGAAAGTTTTAGTGAGTTAGGTTGCTTGAAGAAAAGCACATGGCCGTGGCACCTATGATGTGACCGACATTCACGTCAAAGATGTACATTGAATCTGGCACTAGCCTGCTTTCAGCTATTCAGTCATGCAAGTATGGCGGAACCCGTTTTGTTGAAGAAAACCACATGAAAACTGTCTTCTTTTCCGTTATACTGATTACCGTTATATACTTTCATTGAATTGTGGCGCACACCCAGCCTCGGCAACGCATTTAAAGTGCAATTACATTGATTTTACGAAAGGTCCACATGTAATCAGCGAAATATAGCCAGTAAAACAGGTTCGCGTCAAATGGGTCAGCTGAGGAGAGCTGCACATGTAATGCCACATACCTAGGACACAACCTGTTCAGCCTACCGGCTAGTAATGCCGTTTCGCCATGAAAACAGCCCCTCATCATTGATATAGTGAGGGTATAGTGGACGACCCGAAGGTACATGTAGGCGAGAAAATTGACAAAGTCCTCAAACTGCCATAATGATGTCAAACCGTCGCTATCATTACGACCCCCATATATCCAGCTACTAGCTCGACAACCTGGGTCAAATACACTTTCAAGCTGCAATGCTGGAGAATCGCAGCACACCTACCTGGACTCATCACATTCATATGCCTGTATAACCTTACTCTTATCACCCTTCGGGGTAGCCGAGTAGCTAAGGCGCTAGTATACTCGGCTCGAAATTGCGGGCTAATCCCCGGCTTCGGAGATTTCAGTTTGAATGGAGGCAAGCTGCGAAGGCGCCCGTGTGCATCGTAGCGCACGTTAAAGATCTCCAGTTGGGCAAAATTCTCCGTAGACCTCCACTACGGCGTCCTTGGGACGTAACCCACTCCCCCCAATTGGCTATAAAACTATCGTTACTTTACCGCGTCTGTTCCTAGAAAATTCTTTTCCCGAACTTGTTAAAAAGACTCCTATTTTTTGCCACAGCGATCGGCCCATGTGGCTAACAATTTTCTTACGAACCAGTGAGAGCAGACAGAATAGTCAAATTATCAAGGTTCCACGAATGCCTTTCTTTTTTGTATAACTGACTACTTGACTGATCTTCCAATTTCACTACATTGAAGTGCGGCTCGTACATAGCGGTACATGTTGGGGCGAGCAAGCTTTATTGAAGAGGGCCACATACCTCTTGGCCCATCTCCAGTGACGCAAATGCTCGTCACGGAAGTTCCTTGCAGATTGGTACACAACTAGTTTGGTATGCCCACTTATGCAAGTTTTAGTGAGTTAGGTTGTTTGAAGAAAAGCACATGGCAGTGGCACCTATGATGTGACCGACATTCACGTCAAAGATGTACATTGAATCTGGCACTAGCCTGCTTTCAGCTATTCAGTCATGCAAGTATGGCGGAACCCGTTTTGTTGAAGAAAACCACATGGAAACTGTCTCCTTTTCAGTTACACTGATGCCCGTTATATACTTTCATTGAAATGTGGCCCACACCCAGCCTCGGCAACGCATTTAAAGTGCGGTTACATTGATTTTACGAAAGGTCCACATGTAATCAGCGAAATATAGCTAGTAAAACAGGTTCGCGTCAAATGGGTCAGCTGAGGAGAGCTGCACATGTAATGCCACATACCTAGGACACAACCTGTTCAGCCTATCGGCTAGTAATCCCGTGTCGCCTTAAAGACAGTCCCTCATCATTGATATAGTGAGGGGAGAGTGGACGACCCGATGGTACATGTAGGCGAGAAAGTTGACAAAGTCCTCAAACTGCCATAATGATGTCAAACCGTCGCTATCATTACGACCCCCATATATCCAGCTACTAGCTCGACAACCTGGGTCAAATACACTTTCAACCTGCAGTGCTAGAGAATCGCAGAACACCTACCTGGACTCATCACATTCATATGCCTGTATAACCTTACTCTATCACCCTTCGAGGTAGCCGAGTAGCTAAGGCGCTAGTATACTCGGCTCGAAATTGCGGGCTAATCCCCGGCTCCGGAGATTTCAGTTTGAATGGAGGCGAGCTGCGAAGGCGCCCGTGTGCATCGTAGCGCACGTTAAAGATCCCCAGTTGGGCAAAATTCTCCGTAGACCTCAACTACGGCGTCCTTGGGACGTTGGGACGTAACCCACTCCCCCCAATTGGCTATAAAACTATCGTTACTTTACCGCGTCTGTTCCTAGAAAATTCTTTTCCCGAACTTGTTAAAAAGATGCCTATTTTTTGCCACAGCGATCGGCCCATGTGGCTAAAATTATCTTACGTATCAGTGAGAGCAGACAGAATAGTCAAATTATCAAGGTTGCACGAATGCCTTTCTTTTTTGTATAACTGACTACTTGACTGATCTTCCAATTTCACTACATTGAAGTGCGGCTCGTTCATAGCGGTACATGTTGGGGCCAGCAAGCTTTATTGAAGAGGGCCACATACCTCTTGGCCCATCTCCAGTGACGCAAATGCTCGTCACGGAAGTTCCTTGCAGATGGGTACACAACTAGTTTGGTATGCCCACCTATGCAAGTTTTAGTGAGTTAGGTTGTTTGAAGAAAAGCACATGGCAGTGGCACCTATGATGTGACCGACATTCACGTGAAAGATATACATTGAATCTCGCACTAGCCTGCTTTCAGCTATTCAGTCATGCAAGTCTGGCGGAAACCGTTTTGTTGAAGAAAACCACATGAAAACTGTCTCCGTTTCAGTTACACTGATTCCCGTTATATACTTTCATTGAATTGTGGCAAACACCCAGCCTCGGCAACGCATTTAAAGTGTGGTTACATTGATTTTACGAAAGGTCCACATGTAATCAGCGAAATATAGCCAGTAAAACAGGTTCGCGTCAAATGGGTCAGCTGAGGAGAGCTGTACATGTAATGCCACATACCTAGGACACAACCTGTTCAGCCTATCGGCTAGTAATGCCGTTTCGCCATAAAAATAGCCCCTCATCATTGATATAGTGAGGGGATAGTGGACGACCCGATGGTACATGTAGGCGAGAAAATTGACAAAGTCCTCAAACTGCCATAATGATGTCAAACCGTCGCTATCATTACGACCCCCATATATCCAGCTACTAGCTCGACAACCTGGGTCAAATACACTTTCAACCTGCAGTGCTGGAGAATCGCAGCACACCTACCTGGACTCATCACATTCATATGCCTGTATAACCTTACTCTATCACCCTTCGGGGTAGCCGAGTAGCTAAGGCGCTAGTATACTCGGCTCGAAATTGCGGGCTAATCCCCGGCTCCGGAGATTTCAGTTTGAATGGAGGCAAGCTGCGAAGGCGCCCGTGTGCATCGTAGCGCACGTTAAAGATCCCCAGTTGGGCAAAATTCTCCGTAGACCTGCACTACGGCGTCCTTGGGACGTAACCCACTCCCCCCAATTGGCTATAAAACTATCGTTACTTTACCGCGTCTGTTCCTAGAAAATTCTTTTCCCGAACTTGTTAAAAAGACGCCTATTTTTTGCCACAGCGATCGGCCCATGTGGCTAACAATTATCTTACGAACCAGTGAGAGCAGACAGAATAGTCAAATTATCAAGGTTCCACGAATGCCTTTTTTTTTGTATAACTGCCTACTTGACTGATCTTCCAATTTCACTACATTGAAGTGCGGCTCGTACATAGCGGTACATGTTGGGGCCAGCAAGCTTTATTGAAGAGGGGCACATACCTCTTGGCCCATCTCCAGTGACGCAAATGCTTGTCACTCACGGAAGTTCCTTGCAGATTGGTGCACAACTAGTTTCGTATGCCCACTTGTGCAAGTTTATTGACTTAGGTTGTTTGAAGAAAAGCACATGGCAGTGGCACCTATGATGTGACCGACATTCACGTCAAAGATGTACATTGAATCTGGGACTAGCCTGCTTTCATCTATTCAGTCATGCAAGTCTGACGGAGCCCGTTTTGTTCAAGAAAACCACATGAAAACTGTCTCCTTTTCAGTTACACTGATTCCCGTTATATACTTTCATTGAATTGTGGCACACACGCAGCCTCGGCAACGCATTTAAAGTGCGGTTACATTTTTTGTGACAGGTCTACGTGTAATCAGCGAAATATAACCAGTAAAACAGGTTCGGGTCAAATGGGTCAGTTGAGGAGAGCTGCACATGCAATGCCACATACCTAGGACACAACCTGTTCAGCCTATCGGCTAGTAATGCCGTGTCGCCATAAAGACAGTCCCTCATCATTGATATAGTGAGGGGAGAGTGGACGACCCGATGGTACATGTAGGCGAGAAAGTTGACAAAGTCCTCAAACTGCCATAATGATGTCAAACCGTCGCTATCATTACGACCCCCATATATCCAGCTACTAGCTCGACAACCTGGGTCAAATACACTTTCAACCTGCAGTGCTGGAGAATCGCAGCACACCTACCTGGACTCATCACATTCATATGCCTGTATAACCTTACTCTATCACCCTTCGGGGTAGCCGAGTAGCTAAGGCGCTAGTATACTCGGCTCGAAATTGCGGGCTAATCCCCGGCTCCGGAGATTTCAGTTTGAATGGAGGCAAGCTGCGAAGGCGCTCGTGTGCATCGTAGCGCACGTTAAAGATCCCCAGTTGGGCAAAATTCTCCGTAGACCTCCACTACCCTCCACTACGGCGTCCTTGGGACGTAACCCACTCCCCCCAATTGGCTATAAAACTATCGTTACTTTACCGCGTCTGTTCCTAGAAAATTCTTTTCCCGAACTTGTTAAAAAGACGCCTATTTTTTGCCACAGCGATCGGCCCATGTGGCTAACAATTATCTTAAGAACCAGTGAGAGCAGACAGAATAGTCAAATTATCAAGGTTCCACGAATGCCTTTCTTTTTTGTATAACTGCCTACTTGACTGATCTTCCAATTTCACTACATTGAAGTGCGGCTCGTACATAGCGGTACATGTTGGGGCCAGCAAGCTTTATTGAAGAGGGGCACATACCTCTTGGCCCATCTCCAGTGACGCAAATGCTTGTCACTCACGGAAGTTCCTTGCAGATTGGTACACAACTAGTTTCGTATGCCCACTTGTGCAAGTTTTAGTGACTTAGGTTGTTTGAAGAAAAGCACATGGCAGTGGCGCCTATGATGTGACCGACATTCACGTCAAAGATGTACATTGAATCTGGCACTAGCCTGCTTTCATCTATTCAGTCATGCAAGTCTGACGGAGCCCGTTTTGTTCAAGAAAACCACATGAAAACTGTCTCCTTTTCAGTTACACTGATTCCCGTTATATACTTTCATTGAATTGTGGCACACACGCAGCCTCGGCAACGCATTTAAAGTGCGGTTACATTTTTTTGTGACAGGTCTACGTGTAATCAGCGAAATATAACCAGTAAAACAGGTTCGGGTCAAATGGGTCAGTTGAGGAGAGCTGCACATGCAATGCCACATACCTAGGACACAACCTGTTCAGCCTATCGGCTAGTAATGCCGTGTCGCCATAAAGACAGTCCCTCATCATTGATATAGTGAGGGGAGAGTGGACGACCCGATGGTACATGTAGGCGAGAAAGTTGACAAAGTCCTCAAACTGCCATAATGATGTCAAACCGTCGCTATCATTACGACCCCCATATATCCAGCTACTAGCTCGACAACCTGGGTCAAATACACTTTCAACCTGCAGTGCTGGAGAATCGCAGCACACCTACCTGGACTCATCACATTCATATGCCTGTATAACCTTACTCTTATCACCCTTCGGGGTAGCCGAGTAGCTAAGGCGCTAGTATACTCGGCTCGAAATTGCGGGCTAATCCCCGGCTCCGGAGATTTCAGTTTGAATGGAGGCAAGCTGCGAAGGCGCCCGTGTGCATCGTAGCGCACGTTAAAGATCCCCAGTTGGGCAAAATTCTCCGTAGACCTCCACTACAGCGTCCTTGGGACGTAACCCACTCCCCCCATTTGGCTATAAAACTATCGTTACATTACCGCGTCTGTTCCTAGAAAATTCTTTTACCGAACTTGTTAAAAAGACGCCTATTTTTTGCCACAGCGATCGGCCCATGTGGCTAACAATTATCTTACGTACCAGTGAGAGTAGACAGAATAGTCAAATTATCAAGGTTGCACGAATGCCTTTCTTTTTTGTATAACTGACTACTTGACTGATCTTCCAATTTCACTACACTTAAGTGCGGCTCGTACATAGCGGTACATGTTGGGGCCAGCAAGCTTTATTGAAGAGGGGCACATACCTCTCGGCCCATCTCCAGTGACGCAAATGCTCTTCACTCACGGAAGTTCCTTGCAGATTGGTACACAACTAGTTTGGTATGCCTACTTATGCAAGTTTTAATGAGTTAGGTTGTTTGATGAAAAGCACATGGCAGTGGCACCTACGATGTGACCGACATTCACGTCAAAGATGTTCATTGAATCTGGCACTAGCCTGCTTTCATCTATTCAGTCATGCAAGTCTGGCGGAACCCGTTTTGTTGAAGAAAACCACTTGAAAACTGTCTTCTTTTCCGTTACACTGATTCCCGTTATATACTTTCATTGAATTGTGGCACACACCCAGCCTCGGCAACGCATTTAAAGTGCGGTTACATTGATTTTACGAAAGGTCCACATGTAATCAGCGAAATATAGCCAGTAAAACAGGTTCGCGTCAAATGGGTCAGCTGAGGAGAGCTGCACATGCAATGCCACATACCTAGGACACAACCTGTTCAGCCTACCGGCTAGTAATGCCGTTTCGCCATAAAACAGCCCCTCATCATTGACATAGTGAGGGGATACAGGACGACCCGATGGTACATGTAGGCGAGAAAGTTGACAAAGTCCTCAAACTGCCATAATGATGTCAAACCGTCGCTATCATTACGACCCCCATATATCCTGCTACTAGCTCGACAACCTGGGTCAAATACACTTTCAACCTGCAGTGCTGGAGAATCGCAGCACACCTACCTGGACTCATCACATTCATATGCCTGTATAACCTTACTCTTATCACCCTTCGGGGTAGCCGAGTAGGTAAGGCGCTAGTATATTCGGCTCGAAATTGCGGGCTAATCCCCGGCTTCGGAGATTTGAGTTTGAATGGAGGCAAGCTACGAAGGCGCCCGTGTGCATCGTAGCGCACGTTAAAGATCCGCAGTTGGGCAAAATTCTCCGTAGACCTCCACTACGGCGTCCTTGGGACGTAACCCACTCCCCCCAATTGGCTATAAAACTATTGTTAGTTTACCGCGTCTGTTCCTAGAAAATTCTTTTCCCGAACTTGTTAAAAAGACGCCTATTCTTGCCACACCGATCGGCCCATGTGGCTAACAATTATCTTACGTACCAGTGAGAGCACACAGAATAGTCAAATTATCAAGTTTGCACGAATGCCTTTCTTTTTTGTATAACTGACTACTTGACTGATCTTCCAATTTCACTACATTGAAGTGCGGCTCGTACGTAGCGGTACATGTTGGGGCCAGCAAGCTTTATTGAAGAGGGCCACATACCTCTTGGCCCATCTCCAGTGACGCAAATGCTCGTCACGGAAGTTCCTTGCAGATTGGTACACAACTAGTTTGGTATGCCCACTTATGCAAGTTTTAGTGAGTTAGGTTGTTTGAAGAAAAGCACATGGCAGTGGCACCTATGATGTGACCGACATTCACGTCAAAGATGTACATTGAATCGCGCACTAGCCTGCTTTCAGCTATTCAGTCATGCAAGTCTGGCGGAACCCGTTTTGTTGAAGAAAACCACATGAAAACTGTCTCCTATTCAGTAACACTGATTCCCGTTATATACTTTCATTGAAATGTGGCGCACACCCAGTCTCGGCAACGCATTTAAAGTGCGGTTACATTGATTTTACGAAAGGTCCACATGTAATCAGCGAAATATAGCTAGTAAAACAGGTTCGCGTCAAATGGGTCAGCTGAGGAGAGCTGCACATGTAATGCCACATACCTAGGACACAACCTGTTCAGCCTATCGGCTAGTAATGCCGTTTCGCCATAAAAACAGCCCCTCATCATTGATATAGTGAGGGGATAGTGGACGACCCGATGGTACATGTAGGCGAGAATGTTGACAAAGTCCTCAAACTGCCATAATGATGTCAAACCGTCGCTATCATTACGACCCCCATATATCCAGCTACTAGCTCGAGAACCTGGGTCAAATACACATTCAACCTGCAGTGCTAGAGAATCGCAGAACACCTACCTGGACTCATCACATTCATATGCCTGTATAACCTTACTCTATCACCCTTCGAGGTAGCCGAGTAGCTAAGGCGCTAGTATACTCGGCTCGAAATTGCGGGCTAATTCCCGGCTCCGGAGATTTCAGTTTGAATGGAGGCAAGCTGCGAAGGCGCCCGTGTGCATCGTAGCGCTCGTTAAAGATCCCCAGTTGGGCAAAATTCTCCGTATACCTCAACTACGGCGTCCTTGGGACGTTGGGACGTAACCCACTCCCCCCAATCGGCTATAAAACTATCGTTACTTTACCGCGTCTGTTCCTAGAAAATTATTTTCCCGAACTTGTTAAAAAGACGCCTATTTTTTGCCACAGCGATCGGCCCATGTGGCTAACAATTATCTTACGTATCAGTGAGAGCAGACAGAATAGTCAAATTATCAAGGTTCCACGAATGCCTTCTTTTTTGTATAACTGACTACTTGACTGATCTTCCAATTTCACTACATTGAAGTGCGTCTCGTACATAGCGGTACATGTTGGGGCCAGCAAGCTTTATTGAAGAGGGGCACATACCTCTTGGCCCATCTCCAGTGACGCAAATGCTCGTCACGGAAGTTCCTTGCAGATGGGTACACAACTAGTTTGGTATGCCCGCCTATGCAAGTTTTAGTGAGTTAGGTTGTTTGAAGAAAAGCACATGGCAGTGGCACCTATGATGTGACCGACATTCACGTCAAAGATGTACATTGAATCTCGCACTAGCCTGCTTTCAGCTATTCAGTCATGCAAGTCTGGCGGAACCCGTTTTGTTGAAGAAAACCACATGAAAACTGTCTCCGTTTCAGTTACACTGATTCCCGTTATATACTTTCATTGAATTGTGGCAAACACCCAGCCTCGGCAACGCATTTAAAGTGCGGTTACATTGATTTTACGAAAGGTCCACATGTAATCAGCGAAATATCGCCAGTAAAACAGGTTCGCGTCAAATGGGTCTGCTGAGGAGAGCTGTACATGTAATGCCACATACCTAGGACACTACCTGTTCAGCCTATCGGCTAGTAATGCCGTTTCGCCATAAAAACAGCCCCTCATCATTGATATAGTGAGGGGATAGTGGACGACCCGATGGTACATGTAGGCGAGAAAATTGACAAAGTCCTCAAACTGCCATAATAATGTCAAACCGTCGCTATCATTACGACCCCCATATATCTAGCTACTAGCTCGACAACCTGGGTCAAATACACTTTCAACCTGCAGTGCTGGAGAATCGCAGCACACCTACCTGGACTCATCACATTCATATGCCTGTATAACCTTGCTCTATCACCCTTCGATGTAGCCGAGTAGCTAAGGCGCTAGTATACTCGGCTCGAAATTGCGGCCTAAACCCCGGCTCCGGAGATTTCAGTTTGAATGGAGGCAAGCTGCGAAGGCGCCCGTGTGCATCGTAGCGCACGTTAAAGATCACCAGTTGGGCAAAATTCTCCGTAGACCTCCACTACGGCGTCCTTGGGACGTAACCCACTCCCCCCAATTGGCTATAAAACTATCGTTACTTTACCGCGTCTGTTCCTAGAAAATTCTTTTCCCGAACTTGTTAAAAAGACGCCTATTTTTTGCCACAGCGATCGGCCCATGTGGCTAACAATTATCTTACGAACCAGTGAGAGCAGACAGAATAGTCAAATTATCAAGGTTCCACGAATGCCTTCTTTTTTGTATAACTGACTACTTGACTGATCTTCCAATTTCACTACATTGAAGTGCGTCTCGTACATAGCGGTACATGTTGGGGCCAGCAAGCTTTATTGAAGAGGGGCACATAGCTCTTGGCCCATCTCCAGTGACGCAAATGCTTGTCACTCACGGAAGTTCCTTGCAGATTGGTACACAACTAGTTTCGTATGCCCACTTGTGCAAGTTTTAGTGACTGAGGTTCTTTGAAGAAAAGCACATGGCAGTGGCACCTATGATGTGACCGACATTCACGTCAAAGATGTACATTGAATCTGGCACTAGCCTGCTTTCATCTATTCAGTCATGCAAGTCTGACGGAGCCCGTTTTGTTCAAAAAAACCACATGAAAACTGTCGCCTTTTCAGTTACACTGATTCCCGTTATATACTTTCATTGAATTGTGGCACACACGCAGCCTCGGCAACGCATTTAAAGTGCGGTTACAATTTTTTGTGGCAGGTCTACGTGTAATCAGCGAAATATAACCAGTAAAACAGGTTCGGGTCAAATGGGTCAGCTGAGGAGAGCTGCACATGCAATGCCACATACCTAGGACACAACCTGTTCAGCCTATCGGCTAGTAATGCCGTTTCGCCATAAAAACAGCCCCTCATCATTGATATAGTGAGGGGCTAGTGGACGACCCGATGGTACATGTAGGCGAGAAAGTTGACAAAGTCCTCAAACTGCCATATTCATGTCAAACCGTCGCTATCATTACGACCCCCATATATCCAGCTACTAGCTCGACAACCTGGGTCAAATACACTTTCAACCTGCAGTGCTGGAGGATCGCAGCACACCTACCTGGACTCATCACATTCATATGCCTGTATAACCTTACTCTTATCACCCTTCGGGGTAGCCGAGTAGCTAAGGCGCTAGTATACTCGGCTCGAAATTGCGGGCTAATCCCCGGCTCCGGAGATTTCAGTTTGAATGGAGGCAAGCTGCGAAGGCGCCCGTGTGCATCGTAGCGCACGTTAAAGATCCCCAGTTGGGCAAAATTCTCCGTAGACCTCCACTACGGCGTCCTTGGGACGTAACCCACTCCCCCCAATTGGCTATAAAACTATCGTCACATTACCGCGTCTGTTCCTAGAAAATTCTTTTCCCGAACTTGTTAAAAAGACGCCTATTTTTTGCCACAGCGATCGGCCCATGTGGCTAACAATTATCTTACGTACCAGTGAGAGCAGACAGAATAGTCAAATTGTCAAGGTTGCACGAATGCCTTTCTTTTTTGTATAACTGACTACTTGACTGATCTTCCAATTTCACTACATTGAAGTGCGGCTCGCTCATAACCGTACATGTTGGGGCCAGCAAGCTTTATTGAAGAGGGCCACATACCTCTTGGCCCATCTCCAGTGACGCAAATGCTCGTCACGGAAGTTCTTTGCAGATTGGTACACAACTAGTTTGGTATGCCCACTTATGAAAGTTTTAGTGAGTTAGGTTGTTTGAAGAAAAGCACATGGCAGTGGCACCTATGATGTGACCAACATTCACTTCAAAGATGTACATTGAATCTGGCACTAGCCTGCTTTCAGCTATTCAGTCATGCAAGTATGGCGGAACCCGTTTTGTTGAAGAAAACCACATGAAAACTGTCTTCTTTTCCGTTACACTGATTCCCGTTATACACTTTCATTGAATTGTGGCGCACACCCAGCCTCGGCAACGCATTTAAAGTGCAATTACATTGATTTTACGAAAGGTCCACATGTAATCAGCGAAATATAGCCAGTAAAACAGGTTCGCGTCAAATGGGTCAGCTGAGGAGAGCTGCACATGTAATGCCACATACCTAGGACACAACCTGTTCAGCCTATCGGCTAGTAATGCCGTTTCGCCATGAAAAGAGCCCCTCATCATTGATATAGTGAGGGTATAGTGGACGACCCGATGGTACATGTAGGCGAGAAAGTTGACAAAGTTCTCAAACTGCCATAATGATGTCAAACCGTCGCTATCATTACGACCCCCATATATCCAGCTACTAGCTCGACAACCTGGGTCAAATACACTTTCAACCTGCAGTGCTAGAGAATCGCAGAACACCTACCTGGACTCATCACATTCATATGCCTGTATAACCTTACTCTATCACCCTTCGAGGTAGCCGAGTAGCTAAGGCGCTAGTATACTCGGCTCGAAATTGCGGGCTAATCCCCGGCTCACGAGATTTCAGTTTGAATGGAGGCGAGCTGCGAAGGCGCCCGTGTGCATCGTAGCGCACGTTAAAGATCCCCAGTTGGGCAAAATTCTCCGTAGACCTCAAGTACGGCGTCCTTGGGACGTTGGGACGTAACCCACTCCCCCCAATTGGCTATAAAACTATCGTTACTTTACTGCGTCTGTTCCTAGAAAATTCTTTTCCCGAACTTGTTAAAAAGACGCCTATTTTTTGCCACAGCGATCGGCCCATGTGGCTAACAATTATCTTACGAACCAGTGAGAGCAGACAGAATAGTCAAATTATCAAGGTTCCACGAATGCCTTTCTTTTTTGTATAACTGACTACTTGACTGATCTTCCAATTTAACTACATTGAAGTGCGGCTCGTACATAGCGGTACATGTTGGGGCCAGCAAGCTTTATTGAAGAGGGGCACATACCTCTTGGCCCATCTCCACTGACGCAAACGCTCGTCCTTGCAGATTCCTTGCAGATTGGTACACAACTAGTTTCGTATGCCCACTTATGCAAGTTTTAGTGACTTAGTGTGTTTGAAGAAAAGCACATGGCAGTGGCACCTACAATGTGACCCACATTCACGTCAAAGATGTACATTGAATCTGGCACTAGCCTGCTTTCATCTATTCAGTCATGCAAGTCAGACGGAGCCCGTTTTGTTCAAGAAAACCACATGAAAACTGTCTCCTTTTCAGTTACACTGATTCCCGTTATATACTTTCATTGAATTGTGGCACACACGCAGCCTCGGCAACGCATTTAAAGTGCGGTTACATTTTTTTGTGACAGGTCTACGTGTAATCAGCGAAATATAACCAGTAAAACAGGTTCGGGTCAAATGGGTCAGCTGAGGAGAGCTGCACATGCAATGCCACATACCTAGGACACAACCTGTTCAGCCTATCGGCTAGTAATGCCGTTTCGCCATAAAAACAGCCCCTCATCATTGACATAGTGAGGGGATACAGGACGACCCGATGGTACATGTAGGCGAGAAAGTTGACAAAGTCCTCAAACTGCCATAATGATGTCAAACCGTCGCTATCATTACGACCCCAGATATTCAGCTACTGGCTCGATAACCTGGGCCAAATACACCTTCAACCTGCAGAGCTGAAGAATCGCTGCACACCTACCTGGACTCATCACATTCATATGCCTGTATAACCTTTCTCTATCACCCTTCGGGGTAGCCAAGTAGCTAAGGCGCTAGTATACTCGGCTCGAAATTGCGGGCTAATCCCCGGCTCCGGAGATTTCAGTTTGAATGGAGGCAAGCTGCGAAGGCGCCCGTGTGCATCGTAGCGCACGTTAAAGATCCCCAGTTGGGCAAAATTCTCCGTAGACCTCCACTACGGCGTCCTAGGGACGTAACCCACTCCCCCCAATTGGCTATAAAACTATCGTTACATTACCGCGTCTGTTCCTAGAAAATTCTTTTCCCGAAGTTGTTAAAAAGGCGCCTATTTTTTGCCACAGCGATCGGCCCATGTGGCTAACAATTATCTTACGTACCAGTGAGAGCAGACAGAATAGTCAAATTGTCAAGGTTGCACGAATGCCTTTCTTTTTTGTATAACTGACAACCTGACTGATCTTCCAATTTCACTACATTGAAGTGCGGCTCGTATGTAGCGGTACATGTTGGGGCCAGCAAGCTTTATTGAAGAGGGCCACATACATCTTGGCCCATCTCCAGTGACGCAAATGCTCGTCACGGAAGTTCCTTGCAGATTGGTACACAACTAGTTTGGTATGCCCACTTATGCAAGTTTTAGTGAGTTAGGTTGTTTGAAGAAAAGCACATGGCAGTGGCACCTATGATGTGACCGACATTCACGTCAAAGATGTACATTGAATCTGGCACTAGCCTGCTTTCAGCTATTCAGTCATGCAAGTATGGCGGAACCCGTTTTGTTGAAGAAAACCACATGAAAACTGTCTCATTTTCAGTTACACTGATTCCCGTTATATACTTTCATTGAAATGTGGCGCACACCCAGCCTCGGCAACGCATTTAAAGTGCGGTTCCATTGATTTTACGAAAGGTCCACATGTAATCAGCGAAATATAGCTAGTAAAACAGGTTCGCGTCAAATTGGTCAGCTGAGGAGAGCTGCACATGTAATGCCACATACCTAGGACACAACCTGTTCAGCCTATCGGCTAGTAATGCCGTGTCGCCATAAAGACAGTCCCTCATCATTGATATAGTGAGGGGAGAGTGGACGACCCGATGGTACATGTAGGCGAGAAAGTTGACAAAGTTCTCAAACTGCCATAATGATGTCAAACCGTCGCTATCATTACGACCCCCATATATCCAGCTACTAGCTCGACAACCTGGGTCAAATACACTTTCAACCTGCAGTGCTAGAGAATCGCACAACACCTACCTGGACTCATCACATTCATATGCCTGTATAACCTTACTCTATCACCCTTCGAGGTAGCCGAGTAGCTAAGGCGCTAGTATACTCGGCTCGAAATTGCGGGCTAATTCCCGGCTCCGGAGATTTCAGTTTGAATGGAGGCAAGCTGCGAAGGCGCCCGTGTGCATCGTAGCGCACGTTAAAGATCCCCGGTTGGGCAAAATTCTCCGTAGACCTCAACTACGGCGTCCTTGGGACGTTGGGACGTAACCCACTCCCCCCAGTTGGCTATAAAACTATCGTTACTTTACCGCGTCTGTTCCTAGAAAATTCTTTTCCCGAACTTGTTAAACAGACGCCTATTTTTTGCCACAGCGATCGGCCCATGTGGCTAACAATTATCTTACGTATCAGTGAGAGCAGACATAATAGTCAAATTATCAAGGTTGCACGAATGCCTTTCTTTTTTGTATAACTGACTACTTGACTGATCTTCCAATTTCACTACATTGAAGTGCGGCTCGTTCATAGCGGTACATGTTGGGGCCAGCAAGCTTTATTGAAGAGGGCCACATACCTCTTGGCCCATCTCCAGTGACGCAAATGCTCGTCACGGAAGTTCTTTGCAGATTGGTACACAACTAGTTTGGTATGCCCACTTATGAAAGTTTTAGTGAGTTAGGTTGTTTGAAGAAAAGCACATGGCAGTGGCACCTATGATGTGACCAACATTCACTTCAAAGATGTACATTGAATCTGGCACTAGCCTGCTTTCAGCTATTCAGTCATGCAAGTATGGCGGAACCCGTTTTGTTGAAGAAAACCACATGAAAACTGTCTTCTTTTCCGTTACACTGATTCCCGTTATACACTTTCATTGAATTGTGGCGCACACCCAGCCTCGGCAACGCATTTAAAGTGCAATTACATTGATTTTACGAAAGGTCCACATGTAATCAGCGAAATATAGCCAGTAAAACAGGTTCGCGTCAAATGGGTCAGCTGAGGAGAGCTGCACATGTAATGCCACATACCTAGGACACAACCTGTTCAGCCTATCGGCTAGTAATGCCGTTTCGCCATGAAAAGAGCCCCTCATCATTGATATAGTGAGGGTATAGTGGACGACCCGATGGTACATGTAGGCGAGAAAGTTGACAAAGTTCTCAAACTGCCATAATGATGTCAAACCGTCGCTATCATTACGACCCCCATATATCCAGCTACTAGCTCGACAACCTGGGTCAAATACACTTTCAACCTGCAGTGCTAGAGAATCGCAGAACACCTACCTGGACTCATCACATTCATATGCCTGTATAACCTTACTCTATCACCCTTCGAGGTAGCCGAGTAGCTAAGGCGCTAGTATACTCGGCTCGAAATTGCGGGCTAATCCCCGGCTCCGGAGATTTCAGTTTGAATGGAGGCGAGCTGCGAAGGCGCCCGTGTGCATCGTAGCGCACGTTAAAGATCCCCAGTTGGGCAAAATTCTCCGTAGACCTCAAGTACGGCGTCCTTGGGACGTTGGGACGTAACCCACTCCCCCCAATTGGCTATAAAACTATCGTTACTTTACTGCGTCTGTTCCTAGAAAATTCTTTTCCCGAACTTGTTAAAAAGACGCCTATTTTTTGCCACAGCGATCGGCCCATGTGGCTAACAATTATCTTACGAACCAGTGAGAGCAGACAGAATAGTCAAATTATCAAGGTTCCACGAATGCCTTTCTTTTTTGTATAACTGACTACTTGACTGATCTTCCAATTTAACTACATTGAAGTGCGGCTCGTACATAGCGGTACATGTTGGGGCCAGCAAGCTTTATTGAAGAGGGGCACATACCTCTTGGCCCATCTCCACTGACGCAAACGCTCGTCCTTGCAGATTCCTTGCAGATTGGTACACAACTAGTTTCGTATGCCCACTTATGCAAGTTTTAGTGACTTAGTGTGTTTGAAGAAAAGCACATGGCAGTGGCACCTACAATGTGACCCACATTCACGTCAAAGATGTACATTGAATCTGGCACTAGCCTGCTTTCATCTATTCAGTCATGCAAGTCAGACGGAGCCCGTTTTGTTCAAGAAAACCACATGAAAACTGTCTCCTTTTCAGTTACACTGATTCCCGTTATATACTTTCATTGAATTGTGGCACACACGCAGCCTCGGCAACGCATTTAAAGTGCGGTTACATTTTTTTGTGACAGGTCTACGTGTAATCAGCGAAATATAACCAGTAAAACAGGTTCGGGTCAAATGGGTCAGCTGAGGAGAGCTGCACATGCAATGCCACATACCTAGGACACAACCTGTTCAGCCTATCGGCTAGTAATGCCGTTTCGCCATAAAAACAGCCCCTCATCATTGACATAGTGAGGGGATACAGGACGACCCGATGGTACATGTAGGCGAGAAAGTTGACAAAGTCCTCAAACTGCCATAATGATGTCAAACCGTCGCTATCATTACGACCCCAGATATTCAGCTACTGGCTCGATAACCTGGGCCAAATACACCTTCAACCTGCAGAGCTGAAGAATCGCTGCACACCTACCTGGACTCATCACATTCATATGCCTGTATAACCTTTCTCTATCACCCTTCGGGGTAGCCAAGTAGCTAAGGCGCTAGTATACTCGGCTCGAAATTGCGGGCTAATCCCCGGCTCCGGAGATTTCAGTTTGAATGGAGGCAAGCTGCGAAGGCGCCCGTGTGCATCGTAGCGCACGTTAAAGATCCCCGGTTGGGCAAAATTCTCCGTAGACCTCAACTACGGCGTCCTTGGGACGTTGGGACGTAACCCACTCCCCCCAGTTGGCTATAAAACTATCGTTACTTTACCGCGTCTGTTCCTAGAAAATTCTTTTCCCGAACTTGTTAAACAGACGCCTATTTTTTGCCACAGCGATCGGCCCATGTGGCTAACAATTATCTTACGTATCAGTGAGAGCAGACATAATAGTCAAATTATCAAGGTTGCACGAATGCCTTTCTTTTTTGTATAACTGACTACTTGACTGATCTTCCAATTTCACTACATTGAAGTGCGGCTCGTTCATAGCGGTACATGTTGGGGCCAGCAAGCTTTATTGAAGAGGGCCACATACCTCTTGGCCCATCTCCAGTGACGCAAATGCTCGTCACGGAAGTTCTTTGCAGATTGGTACACAACTAGTTTGGTATGCCCACTTATGAAAGTTTTAGTGAGTTAGGTTGTTTGAAGAAAAGCACATGGCAGTGGCACCTATGATGTGACCAACATTCACTTCAAAGATGTACATTGAATCTGGCACTAGCCTGCTTTCAGCTATTCAGTCATGCAAGTATGGCGGAACCCGTTTTGTTGAAGAAAACCACATGAAAACTGTCTTCTTTTCCGTTACACTGATTCCCGTTATACACTTTCATTGAATTGTGGCGCACACCCAGCCTCGGCAACGCATTTAAAGTGCAATTACATTGATTTTACGAAAGGTCCACATGTAATC